>NW_027655931.1:0-374388 GCF_964235325.1 Thermobia domestica
CAATTACAAACATACAGAGAACTACAATAATATGCTTATACTAATGTACACAATATTAATTAAAAAAAGTAAAAACATAATACATTTTAGTTTATGAAGAAATCGACTTTTTAGAACTGGTAAGATCGGCTGATGTTTCATAGTTTTCGATTGATGGAGAGGTTTCTAATTGAATCAGCACTACCAGTGTATATCACGTGAAGGAGTTTGGTTTTCACAGTGTATATTTAACGGCTCAACAATAGAAGTTTCCCTGCCGCCGTCTACAGCTTAACAATTCTCTGCACTTCTTCCCTACTCATCGCATCCCAAGCAAAAATTATGACAAGCGACTGCAGGTAGCAGTAAAAATTTAAATTGCACGCCGTCTCCAGTCTCCTCTCACCAATGCAATTCCTCTCACTCTTTACTTCCCACTTAGAGATTTCTCTTCCAGTCTCCTCTCAACTTCTATTTCCCACTTAGAGATTTCTCTTCCAGTCTCCTCTCAACTTCTATTTCCCACTTAGAGATTTCTCTTCCAGTCTCCTCTCAACAATGCGTATTAATATTAGGCTACTTGACTGTATCGACAAGACATCTGTCTATGAGTTCAAGGATCCATCCTTATTCTACTTCATTCATCTATCTGCAATAGAACACACAGTCCTTCTGGTTATCTTAAGTAATCTTCAATATCTCGTTTTCCAAATAATCGTGGACGCTCAGTCCCAAAATCCTCCATCTTAGCTAACGAACTCTTCTTACCTTACCTCTCATCTATGCATTTTGTATCTTGTTTACACAGACTCTACATCACAATAAGTTCAATCCTGACAGTGTATGACGGGTCCCCGTACCACTTCCTGCTAGTTATATCTTTCCAACACTGACTTAATATACTAACACCACTAGCTAGGCTTAAATTCTAATATTAATCTCCCTTAAATTTATTAATACTTATTAATATTTAACTATTTCTTATAGACCTCACCTGTTTATCATTATACTTTCTGAAAATAGAATCAAATATAAATTTACTAAAAATGGTAGAAAGATTCAACCTAATCCTATTCCTAATATTATTTCTGATTTCTCCTAGCCCAAAAGGATACAAGCAGCAATATATTTCGGACAACCCGAAAATTTCCAGAAGAGAAATTGCATGGCATTTAAAGTACTCGAAAAATAGGTATACATATAATTTACAGATTTTCCAGAATTCGTTCTAACTCTGTTAATTTTTCGAGGTAGTCTAGCTGTTCCGATCCGATGTTCACCTGTAGGTCCATGTCTGATGAAGCCTCGGTGCTAGAAAATCGTCAGAGTGGTTTTAATTTCTTCCCTCAGTTATACCTATGTATACACTTAAATTCAACAGAATTATACATTCGGTAAAAATATTCAGAACAGTTTACAGATTGCAATGTCGTAAACTTCACTAAATCGTTCTCACAAACTATAAAAACATGTTGTACATTACGTATAATTCTAGCATAAATACATATGTATCAATACCTATTTAACCACATCAATGCTTCTGTTGCGACTGCAGGTCCTTCTTCTTTCTCGGAAAGAATCATATCATTCAGGTACTTGAATCTTTCGGGATCAGTCTCGTATTTTTTTGTGAGCTTCTACAAAATAAATAAAAATTAAAATTAAAAAATGAGATACGTATAACGAAACTACAAACTTTGTAAACGACTTCATTTTACGTACATTGTACTGTATAAAAAATATGAATTTTCACGTTGTGTAAATATTGGACTTGTCCTACATACAGTTCAACCACTTACTATGCTGTGGTCGTCCCCAGAGTTGCAGATACACTTACAGGCAAGTGCAAGTCTTCTAAATTATCTTAAATTTCATATTTTCCTTATTTAACTTGTATTTTAATTTAAAAGAAAATACTGAATATAAATTATATAATAATAATCTCTCCTCTAACGTGCTAGTCCATTTTGTCTTTGGTGTTTACTGCTGCTGGAAATTAAAATAGAAATTATGTACAGATGATATATAGAAGACTCGCACTTACTTGTAACTCTGCAGCTCTCTACAGAAGTTGCAACTCTGAGGACGGCCACAGTATAAAAAAAAGGGTTGAAATATATAGGACGAGTCAACATTCACACAAACGCAAAGTAACACATCCTTAGACATTCTAACGACACGCTCAAAAGTCCTAATTATCATTCTATTCAAAGGTTTATGCAATACCTGAATACCACTTTGCAGTTCCTAGTTTTCGATTTCTCCCCTGGAGTCTGATCACAGACGATAAGAAAATGGGAAAGAAAAAATAAAAATAACAGACTCACCAAGGTAGAGCGGTAGTACTGACACTTTGTCAAAACCGAACGTAACACGTCAAATGACAGACAATAGCGGGGTTGATTTGTGTACTCCTTTACTTGGTAGAATGTTGCCAACTCATGTTGGTATTTTTTATTGTTATGTCAATGCTATACAAAATTTGTAATTACTCAGGTTGTCTACTAAAATTCCAAAATGAAATTTCGTGACATTTTCTTTACCAAACTATAAAATTTCGTAACACTGTCCAGAGCGAATTTGGGTGCGAATTAGGCCGAATTTCCATGCATGTGATAGAAGCGTGTTTTGCTTGCGATTTGCTAGCGTCTAAAGCCGGCCACAGATACTTTTGGTAGTGAATTTTGACATTTTTAGAACAAAATTTTCCAGTCTGTACTTTATATTTGTACAGATAAAAAAAAAAAAATCGTGACTCAAAAGCTAAATTTCTTGACTTTTTCTTGACTTTCATGACCGTTTGCTGATTTTGTGACTTTTTCATGACTTTCGTGACCGATACACACCCTGCTACTGCTTCCCATTCATCACATAAGTATTCTCTGCTAAATTATCTATTTATTTGTTAAATGAATACATGAACTTTCAAAAACTAGTCTTTCTACTTCATTTTTAGCATCTAATAAAATTTTTGAATCTTCTACTGTGTGTTGTGTTTCTTTTCAATGTTTCGACAAACTTGACGCCAGACTTCGATTTATTACCAGGTCAATGGTTTAGCCATGGGAAACCCATTATCACCTTTATTAGCCAATTTGGTACTCCACACGTTTGAAAGTAAGATACGGCAAGAACTCGGTATTTGAAACGGTATGCTATTACAGATTATGGACGACACTGATTTGGACAAAGATAACACAACTTGATTTTGTATTGAAAAAACTGATACATAGTATATTTGAAACTCTCAGCAGAAATTTAAAAAAAAAAAAAAAAAAAAAATTACTTGTTTAGATCTCGATATAAGGAAAGACAATAGTTCTTTACTAATATCCATCATAAAGGCACTACCGCCACTCAATATATTTACTATAAATCCGCTTTGCAATGACTAAAGCGAATATTTGGAACGATTTCTTTTTACATACCATTCGACTCACCTCTTCGAAATCTAACTTACAGATAGAGAATGAACACTTAGGGATTTAGGAATTAGATTTCTGGGCTTTCGGCACCTATGGCCATGTTCCGAGGAAAGGGAAGGAAAAAAGGAAGTGGCCTGGGATGTGTATGTTAGGTACCATACCGGCATTTGCCTGTGTGAATGAAGAAAACCTCACACAGGATGGCTGGCCTGAGGAAGCTTTTAGAGTTTTTCGACCGAGTGTCCCCACCACGAATCGAACCCAGGATCGCTTGCACCAAAGACGAAAGCGTGAGCGACTACGCTACGCGAGACCACAAAATGATCATTTGTTGAAGCTTCTATTGTTAATAAATTGGTGTAACCAGATTAGAAGGAACCCACGTTTCGATCGACCTGAAATCGAAATCAATGAACCGAAATTGGTGGGGTTGCCTATTTTTCTCAGACTGACAACAGCGCTAAAGGAGATTTTTACAAGCACGATTTCCGTCCAGCGCTGAAGCCCCCAAAACCTTAGAAAAGACCATCACCTAATTTAAGCGCTATTACACAGTTCTCAATGATAAATCAGGTAGTTATGGATATAAAATGCGGTTATCATGAAAGGTACATAAGCAAAGACTAAAAGCAACCCCAAGTTTCATGCGAAGGAACTATCAGGGATGAATCCGGTATCAAGTCTACCTAAACACTTAAAAGAAACACAATACAAGATGAAAGATTTTAAAAATTTTTACTGAAAGCTAAAAACGGAATAGAAAAATTCGCTTTTGAAAATACGTATTAGGAAAAGAAAGAAAAAATAGGGAATGGTTATGATTAGAGACCGGATGTTTAGGCACTAAAAACCTGGAGAATAGGCACTAAAAATTTAAAAAATAGGCATTAAAATAGGTACTAAAATGTAACTCGAAATAATGAAGATAAATACTCAATATAATTAAAAAATAGATTCAAGTCATAGATAATGTTCAAAGAATATAGAAACATACTTCTTTGTTAATATCTTCTTTTATTTTATATATAAAAACGAAGCTTGTTATGCATTCCATATATACTGGGAGAACCTGAAAGATATGCACATACGTCAAGAGGTGATTCATGACATTAAAAGAAGACAAAAAGTCCTTTTGCATGTTGTCGAATTCCACGTCGTGTAGGAGTGACAAGGGGGCGAACTTGGAATCCAAAATCGAATCCTGACAATTGGAACGAGACATAAAGGTGTGCACATACTTCGGGAGATTCGTGACATTCAAGAGGACTTTTTGTCTTCTTTTCATGTCACGAATCACCTCTCGAAGTATGCGCACATGTTTCGGTTTCGTACCAATTGTCAGGATTCGATTTTCGATTCCAAGTTGGTACTCTGTCAAAAATACACGAGGACTGTTTGTCTTCTTTTGATATCACTAATCACTTCCCGAAGTATGTGCACATCTTTGAAGTTCACTCTGTATATATATTACAACATACCACGTGCTTGTGTTTACAAACACCTAATACACACATATATGTGTGTATTATTTATGTTATATAAATTACATTTTTCCCAATGCAGGTTTAATTTGAAGAAAATGCATAGAATAGGCAACATTAGGCACTAAAGCAATTATTTAGGCAGTAAAGGTCGAAATGGGCAAAATAGGCAAAATAAAATTGGCTTAAATCGAAACTATAACCCCCCATATAAACTTTAAAACGTTATTTTTGATCATATCTTTAATATTAAAGAATAGGCATTTTGCCTAACATCCGGTCTCTAGTTATGATGAATGGAAAGCAGTAATTACAAAACTTGTACAGCATTGGCATAACAATAAAAATACCGTGAGTTGGCAACCTTCCTCCTATTAAAGGAATACATAGATTAGTTCCGCCATATTGCAACCTTGTGTCCATCATTTGACGTGTTTAGGTTTTGACAAGGTGTCGCAAGCACTGTTCTACCCTTGTAAGTCCGTTCCTTTTATTTTCATTTTTCTTTCGCCTTTTCTTATGGTCCGTGACCAAGACTCCAGGGGAGAGTCGAAAGCTCGGAAATGTAAGTAGTATTGGGGAACAGCATAAACCTGTAACTAGAATACCAAACACAGCCTTATTTTATTTATGTAATACACTCTGCATTTAGATTTTATCAATATACTGATTGTTATCTAAAGAAGATTACTATCTACAGAAGCACAAACTGCTCTGAACTGTTATCGTTAATTCGTCTAAATGTACCTGTCAAAACTTCAAGAGACTATACGTTCCCTTTCGACTACAAGCTATTGCCAATGTCAAGTACTATTTAACTCATCAATGACACTAGTAACTAATGAATGATTTTTAAGAAATGATTATGATATGTATACAGTGTTAATCTGAAGTTAAAATGGTAGATATCCTGTATTTTTTTATTTCTCGATGTCGCAGTGTTCGGAAAGGAATGAAGAAGTATATCCAAATGATGACATTTGAAGTTAAAAATCATGACTAAAAAATAAAATACAAAGCATCTAACACTTCTTTTAACCATCATTAATATTTTCTTTTCAACTATGGAATCCCATACACGTAGCATACTTGTTCATTATCAGCATGAAGTATGCACAATACACTTGCGACACCCAAAAGTACACATTATATGGAGAAAATAGGGGTTGACCACACATCGTCCTAACACCTAGAACCTAATCATAATACATCCTTCTGCATTATGATAAATACATTGGCAGCATTACCCATAATTTCAAACAAATTATTTCACTAATAACCTACAGCTTTTACTGTGCATTCTAGAAATACAAATGAAAAAGAAACCACCGTTCAGTTCGAACTCCGGAAAACGTAGACAGAGTGAAAAGGGCAGCTCTTGCTAGTCCGAAACGATCCGCTACGAGACAGGCTGTAATCGCTGGGTATGTCACGTCGTTTGCTACATCACATCTTACATGATTATCTTATTATTATTATTATTATTATTATTATTACTTATCACAGATCCAGTACTTTTGAACGCTGCAACGCACTGGAGTATAGTGTTTTGATCTGGGACTGTACCTCGACGTTCAACATTAAACTTTCGACGGAAAAGACGTTGAACCGTGACCACAGAATCATTGTTTCTAAAGAACTGTTCGACCGCCAACACATAATGCTCTACGCTCCAACGCTTCATAGCGACTATAACTGCATTGTCTGAGCTGTCTGACAACGGTCGCTCAAAATCAATGCCCCTATTCGTCACCGAGTACTAGCGATTTAAAAAACATGCCTTTGCTCTGCTCCACCCTATAGTAAGCATCCCGAAGAAGAGTGGTTCGAGATTTACTTCGAAAATATTGACGAGAAGTTCATGAGCAGAAGTTGCTCATCACTGTTGAAACACAAATTAGTACTATGCTCTATAGTTCAATTATTACTTAGAAAACTAGGCTATTTAGGTTCATTTAATAAGTTACTTCTACGCCGCAAAAGAGTTAGTGTAGAAAGCAGAAAGCTTTCTGCATAAAGCAGCAACAAATCGGAAGCACACGGACCCGTCAATTCACACACAAGGATACGATTGTACTTTTATTATTCGCGACTCGCATTGCAAACGAAAACGAAGAGAGAGAGAAAAGAGTAAGGATTTTTGCGAGTGAAGAAGGTTACGTCACAGTTCTTAAGGAATGATTGAATACCTTTCTTAAAAGGCAAGTAAAAGTTAAAGAAAGAAAAACAACATCATACAAAAACTGGTAGCGCACTTGTTGACAAAATCTTGATGTCGCATAGTACCTAGACAAGTAAATTATATGGCTACCGTAAGTGCCCTTGGGTTCGCTGGTTTGGATCTCACGTTACGCTGTACGCGCCTACGTCTTATATAGCCTTGTTGCTGAAAAAAACGCTGAACTCAAATGCAACCAACCAAATATTTTCGCTCACTTATTTTCATTATCTTTTTTATAAGATTCTCGTATGTTTCGTAATATTTTAAGAAATGTAAAAGTACGATCTAAAATTCAACAATTGAACGACTCTTTCAGTGTGTTCACAAATGAACTCAACACTTCGTAACGCAACAGTATGTACTATCTAACATGGTGACATTTGTTAATTGCTCATTACCAACATTATATTTTCCCGCTTACCTCAATGTTTCCTGACATATCATATCTAACGGGAGAGAACACTTTTCCAAACTGTTCTGAAAGAAAGAAAATAAGAAAAGTATTAGAGAAAACTACTCTTAGGGTGTCTACTATAATTCCAAAATGAAATTTCGTGACTTTTTCTTTACCAAACAATAAAATTTCACAACATTCTAAAGAGAAAATTTGGGTGCGAATTAGGTCATATTTTCATGCATGCGATAGAAGCGTGCTTTGCTTGCGATTTGGTAGCGTCTAAAGCCGGCCATACACATTTTTGGTGCTGAATTTCGACGTTTTATAGAACAAAATTTTCCAGTCTATACTTATATTTGTACAGATAAAATAAATCGTGACCCAAAAGCTAACTTTCGTGACTTTTTCTTGGCTCTCATGACCATTTTCTGATTTCGTGACCGATAGACACCCTGCTACTGAAAAGTATCAATTATTACAAAACAGGAATTTTCCATGATAGCAACGAAATATTTAGTCTAGCTAATTTCATCCATGCCTGTAACCAGAATACTAAGATGAAGAGAGGGGCGAGATAATTTTTTGAGTTCACATTCTTGACTGTTGATGTTTTTGAAGATATATTTTATGTAAACAAATAACTGGAAGTTTCAGGAGTGGGGTTACAGGTGAACGGGCTCAGCCATTTCCTAACAATGAGCCTCATTCCATATCAAGTGAACCAATGAAAAAATAATAATAACTAGCCACTTTGATGTTATTAAACTTGATTTGTCGTACCACCTTACGTAGGAAGAACTTGCAAAATTACACGTTTCATGCTTTCGTTGTCCAATCTACAATATAAAAATCAAAGTAGCAATGTTTGTAACTTCATACTTCTTGGACCACTCGACCGAATTTCGATCAAATTTTCAACATGGATGAGGTTCAGGTCTGGGATGGTTCTTGTCATGTCACTTTGACGGCGCAACTTAGGGGAGGTGGATATATGACCGATATTAGTGTCGAATCCATAGTTTTCGGGGTCGCTGGAATGAACAATGACACTTCCGATGCAGTTTAAATCCAAATTCAGCCCTATATGTCCGAAATGAAACGTATTCTCCCCGTGCAAAGAACGGGTATTCTGCTAGTACATTATAACACAAGAGATATTAAGACTGCTGGCTCTCATCACTTCCTACTTATACGAACCCATAATGAATGTAGTCATCACAACTCCTGCGTAGTTTTCTTTTCTTTCCTTCACGTTGACTTGTAATAGCCTGCGAATATGAAGACTCACTTTCACAAGCACTGTCCCACTTGACGTCTCCAATAATCTTTCGTTGCGCTGCTGATGACTGCAGGCATCGATCCACTGCGAACTTAAGGTTGGTTTAAAGGGACAAGTTTTGCCGATAGATGTCACTACATTCCTCGTATCTCTCTCATGTATTTTTTAACCTTTCACGAAAATTCACGATTTCTCTTACAAATTTCGCACTACAGACTTCAAATTTTTAGAGAAGGAACTTCATAACGTATCGAAGCCAACAATCCGTGCCGATTTTTTATTTAGAATTTTCTTCATTGTTGAAATGGCTTAATTGTTGAAAGTGAATATCCAAATCTTTAACAATATTCTGTTTCAACAATGAAGAAAGTTCTAAATAAAATATCGGCACGGAATGTTGCTTTGTGTATGTTATGAACTTCCTTGTCTAAAAATTTGAAGTCTGTACTTTGAAATTTGTAAGAGAAATAAGGAATTTTCGTGAAAGTTAAAAAATACATGAGAGATATACCAGGAATGTAGTGACATCTATCGGCAAAACTTGTCCCTTTAAACCAACCTTAACAAATATCTCCAGATAAGAACGTGAGCGACTCAGGAAACGGTCGACTGATGGAAAATCAATGTGTATACGTCTACTACTTAAAACTATGAAGTAACAACAAAAAAACTTAGAATAGTAAGACCACCGTGCAATATTATTGTTTTACGGTTGTTGTTACTTTCGGTGGAAAGGAAGTGGTTAAAAAACATGCTGTGTGTGTGTGTGTGTAAATATGTGTCATTTCTTAAATTTTTGTTTTCACAAATTTATTGAAACAACGTTCTTATTTCTCTCTTGGGATCATAGTTATAAAATAACCACTACAGACACAATCGGCGCCACTATCTATGTGATCCTAGCTTACTACCGCGTTGTCAATTGAATAGTCACTTGTTTTCCACTTGTATGACAAAAAAAGAAGTTGCCTCCTATTTGTTTCAAGGTGTAAGCGGTTATCACGTAAAGATCAAAACAAGATTTCTGAGTAGAACTCATTTTAAACATATCAAGCATTTAAAAACACAACATTACTAATGGATTAAAACAGTCGAAGTAGGAAATAATGCAGATTATACATATTCAGACAGCTATCTGAAAGTGGAGTACGAAAAGCTATGCACATAAACACAGAGTACAAATAATATAAAAACATAATCAATATAGCAAAAACAGTACACTATATACATAACAGAAGGAAAGACTCTTCCGGATTGATTGATTAGAAAGATTAATGACAAGTTTGATTAGGAAACAAGAACAGTCCTTAACTATAAGTTTGATTAATGAATATACATGGTTTCCAGGAAACTAACTATCAAATGTATGGTAATTTAGAGTATAAAAATGGAACTGATAATGTTTCTAAAAACATTAATTAAAATGTTTGTGTTCAAAATCTTGATCGGGGAAGAATTATGAAATAATTACGTTGTTTTCTTTCTCAAGTAGACACCCGCAAAGATTTATTTGCTAGGCAGCCATGAAGAAAAGATTTTTTTTTTCCCAAAGAATTGTAATTTTTTATGTTATTCCTGTATTTATACTGGGAATGGTTAAGCCCTCCTTACGAGAACGTGCACCCAGGAATGCAATTCCTCCCATAAGAAACGGAGCAAATCGGGAATACCGGAGTAACGTAATGGAAAATTTACATGTAAAATGTGTAAATTCACAAAAGACGAATAATAGTTAAGGAACGTATGTACATAGGCAACCAACCTCTAACTCAATATTAACATAGAAACAGCACAGCAAAGTTAGCTTGTATTACTATCATATTGTATTGTGTATACAATACATAAAACATAGTATTTAGTAATATTAGTAAAAGAACTATACATTTATACATGATTCATTATTAACAAAAATAAGATGGCATTTAGCATCTTCCCCAAACCCACCGACTACGATTGTAAAAGATCTCGTTTATGCGGATACCCACCATCCCTGACGCACCTGCTCCCTAAAGGACGGACACCTACGCTACCGCTAGGGCCTCCTGCTGCGCTCCGTCCTGACTAGGTTAGATAGCATTCGTGTTTTTTAATGGTCTCCTAGCATAAATTGGTTCGTGTTTTATGCACTGTAGTCTTTATGCCTTGTCTACACTGTATTTATACTCATCACAGTTACAAACAACGAACCGTGATTACTACCAAATGGACAAGAGTTACTACCAAGTGATTTGGGAGATAAACTAAATAATAGCCCAAAAATGTATCTATTTTAATATTTAATTTGTTAAAGTGCTTGTCATAACCTAAGAAAACGGGGAATATGTGGGGACTGATAGCAACTAACATCGCATAATAACGTATTGCCCCTTCGTTACTGCAGCGAACTGGTTATATCGTAACGGCCGCGGTGACTTAGTGCATGGGATCCTGGATTCGATCCCAGCTCGCGCCAGTGAACTTTGTGATAAATAAAACCCACCGTGTGCGTGGGTTTTCTCGGAGTTCTCCCGTTTCCTCCTACTTCCCCCATTACACCATTTCCTTCATTACTTATCATCACCGTCTCCTTTAGCCTAGCCGGCGTAACTCTGGGACCTAAAACTTAAAGATTTCATGGTTGTATTTGTGCTTTTAGTGGCAACCTCGCATAAGTTGGTTGATGTTTATTCTACATTTTTCCATGCCATATCAGTCGAAATATTTTTAATTTGTATGTAGCTATTTGCGCACGTGTCAAGAAAATAACATTATAGAACATATTAGGGCGGCATTTGAAATAAAACAAATAATGTACAATAATTTTATAAATGGTCCTCATATTCCCTATCTGCATGCAAGAAAGAACCTATAAAGACACTAAGAGTAGACTCCGGAAAGAAAGAAAAAATGTTCATTATTCCGATTGTAAGTTTGCACCATGACTTTTATTCGAATCCATATTTGTAATAATTACATTCAATCCTATTCTTAATCTGCACAGAATTATATCCCTTTTGAGCATGTGACAATAGTTTAGATACCTTATAATAAATAACTCTTTTACTAAACAAACGTTTCAATGAAAAGATATTACCACTTCGTTACTCTACGCTATTATCCAATAAACACTCTATGCTGTAACTGAAAATTCGAGGTACTCGGAATGATGGACACACATTGGTGGAGATTTACTGTACGGATTCACTGATTACGTTTAAAAAAAAAAAAATACAACCGCGAAATTCGAACCTGCTATGCTTGAATTCACCCATGAGAAACCTAGTAACCACAATATCCAAGGTGACTGAAGTGAAATATCAGAAGTCAATGTGGTAACTCGCTACACGCTACTGTAGAAATGACCGAGAGGTAAGTAAGGATCCACATAATTGTGAAATTTACGTTAGTAATGTGTTACGGTACTTTAGAACAAATATCCAAGTAATAAAAATATATCTGGACATTACCCATAACGTCTTTAGTAAAGTACACATGCCTTATTTAACACGTAAAGTAAGTAATTTTATACCACATACAGTATATTGCGCTATCCTCTTTTACGTGTAAATCCACCTTCACTCACGCTCCTGTTCTCTACGGACGCACTCCTCACACTCGCTGACATCCCTGCTGTGCTCCTGCCCTGACTCACTTAGATGGCACTCTTGCTTTTTAGTGGCAACCTAGCACCAGTTGATTAGTGTAGTTTGCACAATAGTTAATATCGTGCACGTACACTATCTATATAGAATCTATATAGAAGAATGCAAGTCTACAGCTGAAAATTGATTGTTTACGATTCAAAAAGTCGAGTATATATATGGATCCGTACAATAAAACTGCACCCACACATTTTGTCTAGATGAAGAAAACTCCTTGGACGATTGTCCTGCAGAGTGGGTTCAGTATGTTAAGGTAGGTTAGGTTAATTCCGGTTAGGTTCCATATTCCTGGACTTACTCTGAGGCACTTTGCACGACCTTAGTTCAGGTAATAAAGGATTTTTTTTAAAAAAAAAAAAAATACAATGGTAGGTTGTGTCATAATAAAATTACAGTAAGCTACTTCAAGACGTAAACACAATTATTTTATACATATCTGTTAAGCTACTTTCATTCCTAAAATATGGAAATTGTTGTCCGCTATTCTTAATCAGAGCTATTTTTTTCTTTTAAATATATATTACTTTACTAGAACAGGAAGTAAAAGAAAATAAAATAAAACTTACCAACCAAAACAACAACACCGCTGGCAGCTTTCAGAAATTGAGCCGTATCTATTTTGCCATCCGTAGTTATGTCAGGAAATGGTGATTGTATCTCAGAAAAGAAAGTTTTCTCCTTAGGTAGATCATTAGATTTACTAATCGCTGCCATCCCTTCATTTGTTAGAACTATCACTTTGCTTAGTTACATACTGAGCTTCTTTAACTACCTTGCCGGTTAGCAGCCGAATCTACAATAAAAAATAACAGTACAAGATCTAGTCTCCGTGCTCGCACAACGTTCAATCGGAATTGGAACGTGTTAATAGAGGGCAGACCTCAGACTCGTGTTATCATCTACCAAGTAACCTAAGTGTTAGTCACTGACAAAGACTGTGTATTTTCGTCTGTGACTGTAATAGTGCTACCTCGAAGTAATAGCATAACCAATATGTATATGTCTATATATCCATCTATCTATGACAATTTTTATCTGTGGTCATTTGTTATTTTATAGGCGTAACTGATTAGCATCAATTTCTTTATTCTGGTATTATAGTAATCCAGTTTAGGTAACCAAAGTCCCATTTTAGTCGAGACAGTCTTTCTTACAACACTTTTTTATCTGATTCGGAAGGGGTACGCCCAGTGGCGTATTTAGGGGGGTGGCTTCCGGGCTTAAGCCCCCCCGTAATCTTACTTAGTATAGTAAAATAAATTAAATATCTTGCAGAATTTTCACATTTCCAGGCAAAGTCCCCCCCGAAAGTTAGCAAAGCCCCTCCCGAAACAAAATCGTAAATACGCCACTGGGTACGCCTAAATGTCCTCTTTTTTTTTTTTTAATGAACAGTATCCGGTCATTGTTATTCAAAATATAAATGATTGGATGAAATTTCGTTGAACTGACGGTAAACAGAGCTATTTTTGGCACCAAATGTCTAGAGATGTTCTGAAAGCTCTGGAATTTTGATCATCCAATGGCGTATTTTGTCCGGGGCCGGTGGGCCTAGTGACCCCAGATTTTTAGTGACAAAAATAATCTAAGCTATTTATGTATCTTTGGAAGTTTATAGTAATCTCATGATATACCTACCAAAATCTAAATTCTGGCTGTTCCTACCAGTTTGCACCTTCTAAATCCGCCTCTGAGTACGAATTTCTACGAACTGTTGAGTATAAACAAAGAAGTTTTAAAGAAGATTATTCATCCCAAAATTACCAGTAAAAATTATTATCTTAGTCAGGAATAGATATTCAAAGATTAGATAAGTCAAAGATTGAAAAAACATGTTTATAAGGAAGAAATTTCTGCAGGCGACAGAATTAAATACGAAGTAGTACAGCTTTATTTTGGATTTACAAGTGTAGGGTAACTACTGAAAAATCATTACAAGCATTTTACAGCAGATAAAATAAGTGAATGCATGTAAAAGGTGACTCTATTAAATGATTTTTTTTTCTTGACAAGCAGTGTATTTCCGCACAATGTACAGAAGGTGTATTTTATGTTTACAAGTGGAGCGTTACTAGCATAAAACCATAAGTGCTATTGAAACATGTAAGTAGTATGCCCCGATGTATGTCCAGCCGAGTCAGCAAAAATTTTAGTGACGTCATAGGTCAAACGTCAATGACCTTGGCCCGGGGTCAATGACCTAGGGATACCTAGGACCAAAGCCTCTAAATTTTGGCAGGGGTACATAGGACCACCCCCATTAAATTTTGGAAATTGCCAAATCTAAAAATTTGGTATGGTAGCCTAGGACCATAGTATATACCCCTATCAGTATTGGGGGTCTATGTCGTTCCCTTTCATGGGTAAAAAATTGCAAAAATTCAAATTTCGGGTTTTTTTTTTTTTTACCAATTTATCCCCTTTGATGAGGTGTTATTACCCTATATAGTTATATGGGCGTATACAGGGGTCCATTACCTTTCATAAGACATGGGTATATTAATGCACCCCTTGAAAAATTTGGGAGGGGTACCGTGGCCCACCCCTTAAATTTTCGAAATTGCCCAATTTCCACATTTGGTTTTATAGTACTGGACCCTAACATGCATTATGATAAATTTGGGTGGTCCACCTCGTTCCCTTTTAGGGGTATGAAATTGCCAAAATATAAACGTAACCAATACGTTGTACCACGTGTTTGGTCTTTTGGCCCAGTTTATCCTCTTGGATGAGGTCCTATTACCTTATATGGTTATATGGTTATGTATGGGGTCTATTACCTTTCATAAGACATAGGTACATTTGTGCACCCCTTTAAAAATTTGGGAGGGGTTTAAGAAATAGGTACATTTGTGCACCCTTTAAAAATTTGGGAGGGGTACCTTGGCCCACCCCTTAAATTTTAGAAATTGCCCAATTTAAACATTTGGTATTATAGTACTGGGGCCCTAACATGTATTATGATAAATTTGTGTGGTCCACCTCGTTCCCATTCATGGGTACGAAATTGCCAAAGTTTAGTACAACCACGTATTTCGTTTTTGACCTAATTTATTCCCTTGGATGAGGTCCTATTACCTTATATGGTTATATGGTTATGTATAGGGGTCCATTCCCTATCATAAGACATGGATATATTGGTGCATCCTTTAAAATTTGGGATGGGGTACCTTGGCCCACCCCTTCAATTTTAGAAATTGCCCAATTTAGACATTTGGTATAATTGTATAAGACCCTAATATATATTACTATAAATTTTTGTGGTCCATCTCGTTCCCTTTTATGGGTACGAAATTGCCAAATTTTAGTACAACCACGTGTTTCGTTTTTGACCTAATTTATTCCCTTGGATGAGGTCCTATTACCTTATATGATTATATGGTCATGTATAGGGGTCCATTTCCTATCATAAGACATAGGTAGATTGATGTACCCCGGGAGGGGTACCATAGCCAATCCCGTAAATTTTGGAATTTTTCCAATTTAAGCATTCGCTATCATAGTACATGACCTCAATATGTATCATGATAAATTTGGGTGGTCCACATCGTTTCCTTTCATGGGTAAAAAAAAATTGCCAAAATATAAACATAAGCAATATGTTGTACCACGTGTTTGGTTTTTGGCCCAATTTATCCCGTTTGATGCGGTCTTATTACCGTATATGGTTATATGGTCGTGTATATAGGTTCATTTCCTATCATAAGACATGGGTACATTGATGCACCCTTTAAAATTTGAGAGGGGTATCTTGGCTCATTCACTCAGTTTTAGAAATTGTTTAATATAAGCATTTGGTATCTTCGTACAGGTCTTCAATATGTACCACTATAAATTTGGATGGTCCACATCGTTCCCTTTCATGGGTAAAGAACTACCAAAAATCAAATTTTCGGAGGTTATTGACCCCATTTAATACGTTATATGGTTTATTACCTTTATATGTTTATGTGCCCTTTTAAATTTGGGAATTATCAAATAACAAAATTCGGTAAACGTTTTTCTAGGACCCATTGGTGTTCCTCTTATGGCCTAATATTCAAAATTTAAAAATTATTTACCTATCTTTTGATACGGCTTTATTATTGAATAACTACAGGATTTATTACTTTTTCATATGACACAGGTGTATTTGTGTACCAATCTTAAATTTTGGGAGGGGTACATTTCTTATTGTCATATTAATAATTGGTAATTGTTCTTAAAATTGGATAGTATCTCATTCATTGGGTAAATCATTGTCAAATATGAGTATGATCACGTGATCAGTTATTGATCTATGATGGGATTAGGAGTCCAGGACATTGGTACATTTAAACTTTGTAGGATAATTTGAGAATTGTCAAATGAAATTGCGTCATTGGTTTCGATTATTACAACCTATGGACCAAATATAAACGTAAGCAATACGATGTACCACGTGATTGACCTTGATGAGGTAGTGTACAGGGATACATAGCTAACCTTATTGAATCTTATGACTCATAGTCTTAAGGGAATACATGCTACAACACTGGCAAAGTTATTGTTGATGCAATTTGATTGGTTGATCACTATCTTTCGTGCAATCTGATTGGTTGCTGATTTTCAAATCTTTGCTGCATTCAATCTTAAGTTTTGTTTAACATTTAAAGAGTTTTTGAAATTTTTGTTTGAAACTTTGGTTTGACATTTTTTCGTTTGATATTTTTAGTTTGAAAATTTTTGTTTCGAAGTTTTTGTTTGAAACTTGTTTTGAAATTTTTGTTTCAATTTTTTTTGTTTGAAACTGGTTTGAAATTTTTTCGTTAGAAATTTTTAGTTTGAAAAATTTGTTTCGAAAGTTTTGTTTAAAAAATTTTTGTTTGAAATTTTTGTTTCAAAATTGTTTGTTTGAAATTTTTTGGTTTGAAATTTTTGTTTCAAAATTTTGTTTGAAATTTTTTCGTTTAAAATTTTTGTTTCAAATTTTTTGTTTGAATTTTTTGTTTTGAAATTTTTGTTTCAAAATTTTTTGAAATTTTTTCGTTTAAAAAATTTTGTTTCGAAATTTTTGTTTGAAATTTTTGTTTCAAAGTTTAGTTTGACATTTTTAAAGTTTGCGCACTCATTAGTAAAGAACCGGAACTGTTTAGAACTAAAACCTCGGGCAACATTGTGGTGCAATAGTACACGTCAGAATATGATGATGCAACGTCATCAGTTTTGCATCATCGTTCGAGTTAGTATTCATGATAACATCATCATGGCTACTTGTCTGCAGTTTCTAACGTCAGCACATTTCTTTCCAATGACGTCAGCAATAACAATAAATCAAAAAATACACTGTCATCCCACGAAATCATTTGAGCAAGTGCGTTTCAGGAGGAAAGATGTGTACTTCTAACGATAAAGAATTCATCTTCGCAATAAATATATTTCAAACAAAACATGTGATGATTGGTATCAGTGCTAGAACATTTGAACCAGTGATTCGATTGGGCAAAGGTGAACAATTTGGTGTACAACTGACCTGTGAAGAATGGCAAATATTATGTTCACGAATCGACCAAATGAACGATTATTTTCATGATGAGCTAAATGTGACCATAGTCAAATCATTAGGCTCAAATCATGAAGTGGTGATGCGTACAGTCCTCGAAGAGAAGATGGTGCTGTTACGTAAAACGAGTACATTCCATGTCCCTCGCAACATGGTTTACCTAACGCCAACGGAATGGAACAAATTCATCAGCGTATTTCAGTGTGTGAAACATGCAGTGGAAGTGTTCAACAAAACAAGTATATTCCTGAAAAAGTACTATTTTGAAAAATGTGTTATGCATATTGTACAACATGTATCTAGATATTGTGATGGTTGTCAACATCGTTCGTGGGTGCATACCTGTATTGATAAACAGTTTATTTGTGATCAAATGGACATTGAGTTTCCACCAATTGATATTGCAATAGACCTTAAAAGACTTCAATTAGAATTAAAATTATATGCTAAAGACAGACTAGTGTAAGAAGTATAAAATACATTGTATCGACAATATCCAGAACCACTATCTGGTATGGATGTATGTGTAGTGTAATAAAATGATCCATTTCAATTGAAATTTTTAGTTTGAAAAATTTGTTTCTAAAGTTTTGTTTAAAAAATTTTTGTTTGAAATTTTTGTTTCAAAATTTTTTGAAAATTTTTTGTTTGAAATTTTTTGGTTTGAAATTTTTGTTTCAAAATTTTGTTTGAAATTTTTTCGTTTGAAATTTTTAATTTTTTTCGTTTCAAAACTAAAAAAATTTGAAATTTTAGTTTAAAAAATGTTCGAATTTTTTTTCTGTTTAAAATTTTTTGTTTGAACATTTTTGTTTCGAAATTTTTGTTTGGAAAATTTTGGTTTCAAATTTTTAAGTTTGTGCACATTGCAATGATAAATATGATAAAATTACCTGGAAGGTGTATTGCAGCAGTCTACGATCATTAACCGTGGGTACTGTTCTGAACAAATATTGAATTTCACGCAGAGATTTTCCTTGGGCTTTACAGCAATATCTCTAAGAGGTGTAAAGGAGGAACGATTTCGGACCTGGTTAATAACATTAATTTATATCGTTTTTTTGCTAACCTTATTGAATCTTATGACTCATAGTCTTAAGGGAATACATGCTACAACACTGGCAAAGTTATTGTTGATGCAATTTGATTGGTTGATCACTATCTTTCGTGCAATCTGATTGGTTCTGGATATTGTCGATAAAATGTATTTTGAACTTCTTGCACTAGTTTGTCTTTAGAACCATGTTGCGAGGGACATGGAATGTACTCTTTTTACGTAACAGCACCATCTTCTCTTCAAGGACTGTACGTAGCACCACTTCATGATTTGAGCCTAATGATTTGACTATGGTCACATTTAGCTCATCATGAAAATAATCGTTCATTTGGTCGATTCGTGAACATAATATTTGCCATTCTTCACAGGTCAGTTGTACATCAAATTGTTATCTTTTGCCCAATCGAATCACTGGTTCAAATGTTCTAGCACTGATACCAATCATCACATGTTTTGTTTGAAATATATTTATTGCGAAGATGAATTCTTTATCGTTAGAAGTACACATCTTTCCTCCTGAAACGCACTTGCTCAAATGATTTCGTGGGATGACAGTGTATTTTTTGATTTATTGTTATTGCTGACGTCATTGGAAAGAAATGTGCTGACGTTTGAATTCATGATTTCATCACAGTTGCTGACGTCATCCTGACCAACCAAATTCATACAACTATGTCTGACGTCAAAGGAATGTGCTGACGTCTGAATTCATGATTTCATCACAATTGCTGACGAATCCGGCTGTGTACTAAATTCAAATTGATGACTTCGACCCAAGAATCCTTTATTACATAAAGATACAGATCCAGTATTTAAGAAACGCAGCAGTTCTTCTTGTTTTGATACTTCTATAGGTAAATATCTTGCTGGTAAAATTATATTCGTATCATGTTCAATCTTCACTACGATTCCTAATCCAAACTTTGTAGGGATTTTTTGGCTAGCTAAGATTCTATAAGGTACATTCTGTTGTAAATCAGTAATCTTGGTAAATGATTTCATCACATCACGTGTGTTTAGAAACTGCAGACAAGTAGCCATGATGATGTTATCTTGAATACTAACTCGAACGATGATGCAAAACTGATGACGTTGCATCATCATATTCTGACGTGTACTATTGCACCACAATGTTGCCCGAGGTTTTAGTTCTAAACAGTTCCGGTTCTTTACTAATGAGTGCACAAACTTTAAAAATGTCAAACCAAACTTAGAAACAAAAATTTCACACAAAACTTTCGAAACAAAAATTTTCAAACCAAATTTTCTTCTAAGCAGTTCCGGTTCTTCACTAATGAGTGCACAAACTTAAAAATTTGAAACCAAAATTTTCCAAACAAAAATATCGAAACAAAAATGTTCAAACAAAAACTTTTAAACAAAAAAAAATTCGAACATTTTTTAAACTAAAATTTCAAACAAAATTTTTTTTTAGTTTTGAAACGAAAAAAATTAAAAATTTCAAACGAAGAAATTTCAAACAAAATTTTGAAACAGAAATGTCAAAAAAAATTTAAACAAAAAATTTTGAAACAAAAATTTTCAAACTAAAAATATCAAACGAAAAAATGTCAAACCAAAGTTTCAAACAAAAATTTCAAAAACTCTTTAAATGTTAAACAAAACTTAAAACTGAATGCAGCAAAGATTTGAAAATCAGCAACCAATCAGATTGCACGAAAGATAGTGATCAACCAATCAAATTGCATCAACAATAACTTTGCCAGTGTTGTAGCATGTATTCCCTTAAGACTATGAGTCATAAGATTCAATAAGGTTAGCTATGTATCCCTGTACACTACCTCATCAAGGTCAATCACGTGGTACATCGTATTGCTTACGTTTATATTTGGTCCATAGGTTGTAATAATCGAAACCAATGACGCAATTTCATTTGACAATTCTCAAATTATCCTACAAAGTTTAAATGTACCAATGTCCTGGACTCCTAATCCCATCATAGATCAATAACTGATCACGTGATCATACTCATATTTGACAATGATTTACCCAATGAATGAGATACTATCCAATTTTAAGAACAATTACCAATTATTAATATGACAATAAGAAATGTACCCCTCCCAAAATTTAAGATTGGTACACAAATACACCTGTGTCATATGAAAAAGTAATAAATCCTGTAGTTATTCAATAATAAAGCCGTATCAAAAGATAGGTAAATAATTTTTAAATTTTGAATATTAGGCCATAAGAGGAACACCAATGGGTCCTAGAAAAACGTTTACCGAATTTTGTTATTTGATAATTCCCAAATTTAAAAGGGCACATAAACATATAAAGGTAATAAACCATATAACGTATTAAATAGGGGTCAATAACCTCCGAAAATTTGATTTTTGGTAGTTCTTTACCCATGAAAGGGAACGATGTGGACCATCCAAATTTATAGTGGTACATATTGAAGAGCTGTACGAAGATACCAAATGCTTATATTAAACAATTTCTAAAACTGAGTGAATGAGCCAAGATACCCCTCTCAAATTTTAAAGGGTGCATCAATGTACCCATGTCTTATGATAGGAAATGAACCTATATACACGACCATATAACCATATACGGTAATAAGACCGCATCAAACGGGATAAATTGGGCCAAAAACCAAACACGTGGTACAACATATTGCTTATGTTTATATTTTGGCAATTTTTTTTTTACCCATGAAAGGAAACGATGTGGACCACCCAAATTTATCATGATACATATTGAGGTCATGTACTATGATAGCGAATGCTTAAATTGGAAAAATTCCAAAATTTACGGGATTGGCTATGGTACCCCTCCCGGGGTGCATCAATCTACCTATGTCTTATGATAGGAAATGGACCCCTATACATGACCATATAATCATATAAGGTAATAGGACCTCATCCAAAGGGAATAAATTAGGTCAAAAACGAAACACGTGGTTGTACTAAAATTTGGCAATTTCGTACCCATAAAAGGGAACGAGATGGACCACAAAAATTTATAGTAATATATATTAGGGTCTTATACAATTATACCAAATGTTTAAATTGGGCAATTTCTAAAATTGAAGGGGTGGGCCAAGGTACCCCATCCCAAATTTTAAAGGGATGCACCAATACATCCATGTCTTATGATAGGGAATGGACCCTATACATAACCATATAACCATATAGGGTAATAGGACCTCATCCAAGAGGACAAATTGGGCCAAAAGACCAAGCACGTGGTACAACATATTGCTTACGTTTATATTTTGGCAATTTGTACCCCTAAAAGGGAACGAGGTGGACCACCCAAATTTATCATAATACATGTTAGGGTCCAGTACTATAATACCAAATGTTTAAATTGGGCAATTTCCAAAATTTAAGGGGTTGGTCAAGGTACCCCCTCCCAAATTTTTAAAGGGATGCACAAATGTACCTATGTCTTATGATAGGGAATAGACCCCCATACATAACCATATAACCATATAGGGTAATAGGACCTCATCCAAGAGGACAAATTTGGCCAAAAGACGAAACACGTGGTACAACTTATTGCTTACGTTTATATTTTGGCAGTTTTGTACCCCTAAAAGGGAACGAGGTGGACCACCCAAATTTATCATAATACATGTTAGGGTCCAGTACTATAATACCAAGTGTTGAAATTGGGCAATTTCCAAAATTTAAGGGGTGGGCCAAGGTACCCCTCCCGGGGTGCACAAATATACCCATATCTTATGAAAGGGAATGGACCCCTATACATGACCATATAACTATATAGGATAATAACACCTCATCAAAGGGGATAAAATCGACCAAAAACCAAACACGTGCTATAACGTATTGCTTACGTTTATATTTTGGCAATTTTGTACCCCTAGAAGGGAACGAGGTGGACCACCCAAATTTATCATAATACATATTAGGGTCCTGTACTATAATACCCAATGTTTAAATTGGTCAATTTCCAAATTTAAGGGGTGGGCCAAGGTACCCCTCCCAAATTTTTCAAGGGGTGCATTAATATACCCATGTCTTATGAAAGGTAATGAACCCCTATACATGACCATATAACTATATAGGATAATAACACCTCATCCAAGGGGATAAATTAGGTCAAAAAACCCCGAAATTTGAATTTTTGGCAATTTTTTACCCATGAAAGGGAACGACATAGACATCCAATACTGATAGAGGTACATACTATGGTCCTAGGCTACCACACCAAATTTTTAGATTTGGTAATTTCCAAAATTTAAGGGGATGGTCCTAGGTACCCCTGCCAAAATTTAGGGGGTGGGCCATGGTGCCCCTACCAAAATCTAAAGATCATTGACCCCGGGCCACGTAACCCCAAAAATGAGCGCCAGGGGCGCAAAATTTGGCGGCGGCGGCGGGCGCCATATTCCAGGGGCGGAAAAATGGCCTCAAGTCACGCAATTACTACTACGTATCATTGCCAAAACCTACTTCTTTCCACTGCCCTCGCTTGGGCGTACACTCACAATCTCTGACGTGCCAACTCCCTTCGAACGAACTCATCCCTGCATTGCCGTGCGGACCCACCCGCTTCAAGGAGCCCAGACTCGGTTAGATAGGATTTGTGCTTTTAAGAGGCCACCTAGCACATGTTGATTTGGGTTTCTTGCACTGTAGCTTCTGTACCATACATCCAGAAGCCATATTTATAACTAAATCGTAAAAGAATTCTATTTTTCACCAATTACTTCTGGTAGCCCCCTTTGAATTTTTTCTATCTCAAGTGTGAGATATTTATGTCGCCCAGTGCAAATCTTTTAGGGAACAATAATTCAACAATTATTTGGAGTGGTGTGCTAAAATTAGATCTGCACGAAACAGAATAGTACTATATTTTTATATACTATAAGGCTATGTGAGCAAACAACTGCTGTTTCATATGAAATATTACGTGCACGTGTACATTAAATTGTGTAGAAAAAGGGGTCCCCGACCCTCGAATTAAAAACAGTCCCAGAGAGGAACAGATGATCAGATTCGTTTGTACTTCGTTTGCTCCCATTTGCTCCATTTGCTCCCTTACCGTTCCCGAGATAATGGAACATTAAGTTGGGGGGCCAGAACAACATCATTCCAGGCCCCCCACCCCAGCTAAGAATAATCGCTGAAGGGAACGAATGGTGGCATTCGTTTGCTCCCATTTGCTTCGCAGTAGGTCCGTTTGTTCCCTTACGGATCCCGACTAAATGAAATTTTACGCCACTTGTAAAAAAGTGTTACGAGCTTTACTTTTGCTGCAAAGCGGATGATTTTGATAAACCATGGGCTCCGAATATATGTCGTGTGAAATGTGTGCGGCTTCTCACAGAATGGAAAAAGGGCACACATCATATGCCTTTTGCAATTCCTATGATCTGCTACTTTTGTTTAAAGAACATAAAAGGAATTACAAAAAATAAAGCTAAACATACCGTTACATATCCAAATTTGCCATCTGCCATGAGGCCTGTATTACATAGTGACGAATAAGTATCCTGTGCCGAAGTGTTCAGATTTTGTGACCGTAAGTGAAGACTCTGACTCCGAGACAGTGCATATGAGGAAGAAACTCATTATAGAAGTGATCCTACATTCGAGGCTTCTGCATCAAAACCCCCAACTACTAACTCAAGCAGACCTCAATGATCTCATTCGGGATTTACAATTGTCGAAACAAGCCGAACTTCTAGCTTCGAGGCTCAAAGGTTGGAATCTATTACACAAAGAAACAAGGATATGCGTGTATCGTAGTCGCGATAGTGATTTCAAAGTGTATATTTTTCGACAGAGGATGGTATGTTCTGTAATAATGTTAGTGCAGTCATGAAGGCTCTAGGACATGAACACCTGCTACATGAATGGCGATTGTTCATAGACTCCTCGAAAATTAGTTTCAAGGCGGTGCTTCTGCATAATGGAAATGAATTACCATCAATACCTGTGGCCCATACAGTTGACATGAAAGAGACATATCAGAATATGAAAATGTTGTTAGATAAACTCTAGTACATAAAATATAACTGGAATATATGTGGTGATTTAAAGGTCATACTTTTTGGCTTGCAACTTGGATACACAAAATTTTGCTGTTTCTTATATGAATGTGACAGCACATATAGGAAGTCGCACTACATTAAGAAACAATGGCCTAAACGTGACACCCTGGGACCAAAAATGTGTCTCACATCCCATTGGTGAATCCAGAATGAGCGTACTTACCACCGCTGCATATCAAATTGGGCCTTATGAAGAATTTTGTAAAAGCACTTACAAAACTTCTCCTGCATTTATGTATTTGCAATTTAAATCACATAATTACTGGATGACGACAAGTTTGCAGAGCGGTTGAATCCCCTAAAAGACAAAGCGTGGAAAGCCTTCGTAGGTATATGTCGTGATTTCCTTGGAAAACATAAAGCAGAAAACTATCGTGAAATAGTGAATGAACTTGTGAATCCGTACCAAGCTATAGGATGCAATATGTCTTTAAAGATTCACTTCTTAGACTCTCACTTAGATTTTTTCCGAAAAATCTTGCTTCAGTAAGTGGTTAAACATGGCGAGCGATTCCACCAGCAAATTTCTACAATGGGGAAGAGGTATCAGGGCAAATGGAGTCTCAGAATGCTAGCCGATTACTGCTGAACATTGAAGAGAGACATCCTGGAAACTAAATACAGCCGAAAATCATCATTCAGGCCTACAACTTCTTAGGTAAGTAGAAGTGATATGTATTTATATTGTAGTCGTATTTGTGTTTTCTTTAATGTACAACAAGGATGAAAACGGCAAAATAAGATGTTCTATTTACTTTGCCAATCTATTGCTAAAATGAGCAATGGAAATGTACAATTTCCAAATTTTACACAATTTAATGATATCCTTCCCCCTTCGTATGGAATCGATGACAACAAAGTCCATGTATGATATGACCTTTGTCCTTCCACTGACATCAACATTATAAGCTTATGTTAATAAACATAATCTGAGCTATGCCGCAACAAACACAAGGATGTTTTAAGAAAATATGGTCCATTTCGCGTGCAAACGTGAAAAAGCAAATGACTGTCACAAGAAAACTGTGTCTGATGGGGAAATTCTGATTTCATTTTTAAATTTAACAGGACAAGTACATTTAGACTTAGTAACACTTGTTCTTGTGAAAGATTTTTTTAGACCTGTGATATTAACGTATGCGTTGATATTGTAAAATACGAGGAGCGTTTCATGTTGATTTACATTTCCCTTTCTTTTTCTTCTTCTTTCAGGGTCCACCATTGAGCGCGTCGAGGCGACCACAGGCACAGACTACAATATACAGACCGCAAACTCAGCGAAAGAAAAGGAAACTTGTCGACAGTAGAGCCTCTAACACGCGACGACGGAAATAACCAATCTATCTGACGTCACCTACGTGGAAATTTCGAAAGTAACCACAGACTAGATTTTCGCTCCTTTAGTTGCATTTGGGGAACATCTTTTTCTGTTGACGTACTTCGCGGAACTTAGATATTTTCAAACGAACTTTTTAAAAGAAAGAAAAATCTATTAATATATAAAAAGCTGGAATAGAACATCTGGTCCAGAGACAGTACAAGAAAAAGTGAACATTAGCTTATCTGATCTTTCTGCACTACATCTAACATTGAGATGCGAAGCAGACCAAAACAATCCGCCGGTTATTATGACAACCTATGACGTCACGTTCTAAGACCGATGGCAGCGCCATCCACACACGACGACACTGATGCCGCCCACCGAGAGCGCTGATTGGTTCTTTCGCTGCGCAGACGATCGAAACTGATTTCATATATGAAGCGCATATATGAAGTTGCTCGCCTGTATGTATTCTAGTCTGTGGCCACAGGGCTTGCCATAATCACTCTGCACCGTATAGTGCACGAACATCTTAAGATGCTTAAGGTGTCTACCAGGTGGGTTCCCAAATCCCTGAATTAGTGGGTACCAATATTCTTAGTCCGTGTGCATTTTTGTGATTAAGTATTGTGAGTGGTCTCATTTTTTTCCTTATGCATTGCAGAATAAGAAAATCAATGGTGGACATCTCGGACCCACGACTGACAAATATGGCGGCCGTTCCAAAATGGCGGACGAATAACATTTTTATTTGTCTCTATCTCGGTTATTTTTCATCCGATTTCGATTATCTGTTTTAAACGAAAATTCTTTAGTAGCTCTATACTTTTATTCATTACGACATTTCTGCTATCTACTTTAGTTTTTACCCAAAATGCAAAATTCATGTTTTTGGTCATTTTTTGTACTTTTTTAAATATTGTTGCAAGAGAAGTTTTGGATGAGATCAAACTAACTGCAAATATGAAGAAATCAGTTTTATTGGATACTTAAAATGTACGAAATGTGATTATGAAGGTCTTGGACTCTCCACTGGCAAACATGGTGCCCATTTCAAGATGGCAGTCGGACGAAATTTAAACCCATATCTGTCTCGTTTATTTTTCATCCGTTTTCGATTATATTGTTTTTTTTTTTTTAAAAAAAAAAAAAGCTCTTTTCTAGATCTTGTATACTTGACCACAAAAATGTACACAGGATGTAGGTGCCAAACCCACTAGGGTTCTGAAAGTTAAAGTTTGGAATTGTTATTTATGTGATAATTAAGTTTAAAGTGACCACATTTCAGCATACCAGATAATAAACAATTTTCTTCTTGCTGCAGATGAGTACTGAATAAGAAGAATAGTTACTAAAGTGGAGTCAGTAGGAAGAGCAAAATAATGTAAAAGGAAAAGATGTAGTGATATTTGTATGCTGTGCAATAGAGAAAGTGATGAAAAGTTTGTAAAAACTGCTGGTGTAACTTTAAATAATCTATCAGACAATAATTAGTTTTGCAAAATGGAAAGATGAGCAATGCTAATAGATACTGGAGAATTTAGGGAGTGATGCTTCAGTAGAAAATATACGACAGCTGCGATTGAATTGGTACTTAACTTGTTACAAATCACTAACCCATAAGAAAAAATGGCAAGATGTCGAAAGACACTACATGAAAATGCAAGAGGATTTAGAAGAAGAAGAAGACGTTTCTGAAGATGCTTGTACCTCAAAACCATTTACCCGAGCTGATGCAACAAAGTATGACAAACAACATGGAAAAGAAACCAGAAAATGTCCTCTCCATCATGGTTCATATGATACAGGAGGTTATAATTTGAGAGAAGCAGTCAACCTAAGTGGAAATATTATTTGGCAGGTAAGGCTTAATGAGTGTATTAACCCAAACGATGCCCATGCAATCGACATTTTGTATCATCGACACTGTTGGACCAAAAGTGTTACAAATGTGATTCGTAGGAAGAAAGTCTGTGAACAACATCCTCGAAGTTTAGCAGCTATTGTAGCGTCCGATACGGAATTTCTCAGCATGTTGGAAGATTTTCTTATTCAAGGAAATGTTACAAATATGATTGAGTTGCATAACACTTACATTAATGTATATTTTTCTAATGGAGTTGATCCATCGACACGGCTCAAATCAAAAAAGGGAATTAAAGACTTTTATAGAAGAAGAAGTTCCTGGTGTTGTGTTTTCCATACGTAGCCGTAAAAATGAATCTGAACGTGTATTTATAAAACAAACTAAAAATATTGCAATTGCTAAATTAGAAGATGATACTTCTTATGAATAATTTAAGGTGCTTCTTTCTGCAGCCAAAATATTAAGAAAAGTAGCTTTGAATGCAAAGCGCCGGACATTTGAGGGAAATTTGAAAGCTGATAGTGAGCAAACACCCGAATTATTGACTGCTTTCTTTAAATGTATTGTGGGAAGAAATGATATAACTTCAGGGAAAAAAACTATATAACTTCAGAAAAAAAAAGTGTGAATGAAGTTGATGCTCGGCTAATCGTTTGTCCCAAACGATGATTTTTGCCTATTTATCTGAGTACCAGGCTTCAAGATCCAAATCGAAAGTAAGCAAGCATACACGTGAACTTCCAATGCAAGTTTCTGTTAGTTTATCAGTTGGCTCGTAGCTCTAATCTCGTGAATTTTATACATTCACTAGGCCTCTCTGTACACTATTCTTGTATCTGGGAAATAGCAAAGAGAATAACTAAATCTGTAGTGGTTAAAATGAATCCTAATGGAGAACCTTACTTGCTGGGAACGCATTCTCTTTCTGGATATGTCACTACTGGTTCCTTCAGTTATAAATCAGAAAACGGTTTTTGGAAAAGTTTCATAAATGCTGGCGACAAAATTCTCAAAGCTCTTGCCCTATTAGGTCAAACAGATATCGAGGATGAAACACACACTGCACTTGAAGAATACATATGTTCAGTGTACATGCCAAAACTAAACACTAAACCTTGAGTGAGCTAAGGTGGTGGTTGTTTACCAAAAAGCAAGTTCAGGGATTAAATATGCTTCCGACTCAAGTTGTCCTTCACCCGGCTATAAGAAGAGATCATTATCAACCGATGATATGGAGGGGAGCTCACATCAACCTAATATTTCACCCCCAACTTCTGATTTTGGCTGGATGGTAAAGGAAAATGTATACCTATCTGTCATGTGTGACATGCCTTGTGCTCCTCAAGAACAACTTTCGTCAGTACGCTGTTCCTGTGTCAAGTTACGGTGTCTAGCATCCTGCAAGTGTGTGCAAAATGATGTACCATGTACTGAAATGTGTTCATGCTCGGAGACTGATAAATGTAAGAATGTTGCAAACCTTGATGAAGTGGATTATGATGACAATGACATCGAAGACTTTATGCTATTCTGAAGTTGAACTTTTCATTTAGTTTCAGGTTTGACAATTTTTAACATCTAAGTAATAATATATAGTAACTATACACCGATAATAATGATAATTTTGCACTAACATATGCATTATTTAGTAATAAGTTTTCCTTGCCCTGTCTTAAATCTATAAAGCTTATTTTTCTATTCCTGTACTAATAGATTTTCAAAATGTTAGCTGCAAACTGTAGTTTTATATAGTTCTATACTCGTTTTACTTTATTTTGGATACAATTAAAGCAGATAGTAAAAAACTTGTAGCAAACAAAAGAGTAGATCTGTTAAATCTTTTCGCTTAAAACAAAGATAATCGAAAACGGATGAAATATAAACAATATAGAGATGGGTTTAAATTTCGTCCGACCGCCATCTTGAAATGGGCACCATGTTTGGCAGTGGAGAGTCCAAGACCTTCACCATCACATCTCGTACATCTTATGTATCCAATAAAACTGATTTCTCCATATTCGCAGTTAGTTTAATCTCATCCAAACCTTCTCTTGCAACAATATTGAAAAAAGTACAAAAAATATCTATCTATTAAAATATGATCAATTTAATCATCTGATTTTCCATCTGGTGAGGTCCAACTATAACGAATGTCGCAATGTTAGAATTATGCACTCTTCACAATAAGGTTCATGGATATTGCAAAGTCCACGTGTCTAATGCCAGACTTTCGTTCTTTATAGTATGTTTCCAACTACCCTCTTGTCCTATCTTCACATTGAAATCCCTTAATTACATGTGTTGTGGTGTAGCGGTGGTTGGTAAAAAAAAAAAAAAAAAAAAAAAAAAAAAATACGTTCTACTTCGTAAAACCTGTTATTTATATCATCATCCTTATCTTCTCTTGGGACATGTACATTTAGAATAATAATATTACGCCAGCCCATTAACCCTGGAACTACAGACAAAATTTTATACCTTCCAGTACCAACGCAGTCCAATGGACCCACGGTGGTTTTTGTTTTTTTCCAGCTAATAATGTACACTTCTTGAAGAAAGAAGGAATTAAACAGTAAATTGCTACCATGTGTTTATTAACTAGAACTCAATGAATTACACTTACGTTTAAAATGTTTTCTCTTTGTTTTAAGGAAAATAAAGTATCTTTTTACTTATAAATTAATAAATATTGAAATATAGACGTTAGAAATGTATTCCTATGTATGAAAAATAAAATTATATAAAATTTCCCAAACAGTTTTCACAAACTTGCAGTGGTTCTTTCATCTTAGGGAACAGATAAGTCACATGGACTCATGTCCGGTTAGTAGGGTGGGTGCTCTAGAACTACCCCCATCGTGCAAACAGGTTCCTCACAGCAAATGCCGTGTGACAACGGGCGTTGTGATGCAAAACAAGTTAATTCCTTATAAAGTTCGGTCGTTTCCTGCGTAGTGCAGGACAAAGATGTTCCAGAAATCTGCCATAGTACACTGCGTTTATGGTTTGGTTCGTAGGGACTGCATCCCGTAATATGACACCACGTACATCGTATGCCACTTATCAACATTACCTTCACATTCTCCCTAGGTTACACTTACTTTCATGCTGATGCAGCTTCTTGCGTCGGGGAAATTCATTGAATTGATTGGTGGCATTCATTGAATTGTTTTGTCAAGTGCTCCCATGTTTTGTCAAGTGCGATAATCCTGTCCCGGAACACGTGACCTCCCCGTCTATAATGTGCCATATGATCACGTGCGAGGGCGTATCTGTGCCATTTTTGAACGCCTGTAATGTGGTGCGGTACCTACTGGAATACAATTTTTCGGTAACCAATGACATTGTGCAGCACATTCAATAGTGTAGTGTGGGATATTCCTACCTCATTAGCCAATTCCCTGCCAGTTCGCCTCCTATCCACATGCGGCAAAGATTGAGTCAATTCAATGACTCTGTTTCTGACCCCATGTCGACCTCCACTTGGTGCCTGTTGCACACTATCACGTCCTGTACGAAACGTTGCAAGCCAAAGTATCGCAGTCCGATACCACAATGCGTCATTACCGCATGCTTCAGGTAGTCCAGAGTGACATTCCCTGGCGTTATTCCCACGAATCACTTCGATCTTTACCCTGCACGTTGTTCTAACTTGGAAAACATCCCCTTCAGGGCGGTGTAATTTCACAACCTACATTCAACACACCACTACTATCACTGCAGCACCTACACTAGCGCCGCCACCCACGTTGTATAGCTCCACCCAGCCTCTACATGCGTTGTCAACTGCAGATCGAACAAAACTTCCTGCGCGAGTATAAAACAGTGTTGCCATTTATTTCTTTTCAGCCCTCGTATTTGGCTGGATAAAAGGAAGTGTGATAAAAGAAATTCTAACATTAACAAATTCAAGGGAAACCTTTGTTCCTAGTCGATGATTTTTATTTCCTTCTCCATAGACGAATGTACAACTTCCGGTCTGCAGCGCCCTCTTTCCTTCTTGCCTAACTTTATGAAATCACACCAGGTCCATCATATAATTATCTGACTCCTTTGTTACGGGTTTTGACGCGCCTTCCCTATAAAGACTTCTAATATTCCATATTCCGAATTTCATGTCCATTTTATTTCGCTGAGGTCGTGCCAAGTTATCATTCCGAAGCTTCTGTGAATGTTTCGCAATAAGTACATTTTTTTAAATAAGATGAGATTGTTAGTCTCACACCAAATCCCCAAGCTGGAGGACCATCCCTTACATTTGTCCACGGTTGTTTATCCAACATATTCACAATGAAGCTTTGTATCTAGAGGTGTTCACTTCGACCTGCAACGTGAGGACACGTTATGCGATGGTGACAGGAACCTAGTTGATAAGTGTGGCAATCAGTCTAGGCGCAACTGATGAATACCAAAACTACAAAATTTTACAAGAAATAAAACGAAAATGTTGACATGAAACTCGATAGTCCTTAAAGGAAGAAAATATTGCCTCGTTTACGAATATAATAAGATTTTTTTAACTTCGAGACAAATACTGGAATACTACATGAAACAGTAGTGTTTGTTCTATTCCTCTTGCGTTGCTGAAAACACTGAGTCTGTTTTTTACGGAATATTCCGGGTTTAATCACCTGTCTTTGCACTTTTCTTGAAAATTATACGTAAAACGTAAAACTATATTTATGTGTTTTACAAATGTTCATCATCTGCATAGTAAGACACTACCGGTACACTTCAATCAAGCCGATTCTATTACCTTCTTACTTACTTATAGTGTGTGCTATTCTCCTCAACCTTACACTTCACTATAAACTTTACTGCAGTTTCTACCTGGTATATGAGCTGGGACTTAAAGTTACTAAAATTCTAAAATCATTATGAATATTTTACGGTTTTAAATATATATATATATATATATATATATATATATATATATATATATATATATATATATATATATATATATATATACCGGAATATATATGTAATATCCTTCCTTAAAAATTGTCATTTATTAGTAAAAACTTTTCAGAATGCTTTGAATTGTATGAAACATTCGTATAATAACAATTTTCCGGTAAAAAAAATAAAAAAAATATAGTGAAAAAGTTTCCGCTTTACATAATTGAAAACGTATAAATGATCTTCCATTCTTAATATTTTATGTAGGTAGTAATAGACGAATTACGTATGTTCAATATAGTAGGCTACCTTGAAAATATTCACTTGTAAAAATATAAAATAAAGTGCATATATTTTTAAAGAAAAAAATATGCATATAATGGGAGCTGAAAAACGACGCTTAAAATATACATTTTTAAAGGGTTAATTGTGCAAGTTTAGATATGACTACACTGGACACATTGTAAGGCTCTTATGGACTTTATAATAATGAAAATCACCAGAATTGAAGTTTATTATATGTATTTAAAAAAAAAAAAACAGAAAAGGAATAGATAACGAAAAAAGGGCTCTTTCGGTATGAATAAGAATATTTCGCTTCAACATTTATTTCTTCATTCAAATCGGAAGTGGTAGAAAGTATCTACAATTTCCTGTTTTATTACTGATCATCATCGTAAAAAGAAAGAGAAAAAATGTAACAGGTAGTGAAAAGCAGTGTTTTGATATGAACACTGACGCAAACCCCGGAGGAATGAGGGGGACATGTCTCCTTCAATCTTGGAACTGGGTACTGTCCCCCCAATAACCCGATTTGAAATGTGGTTTTTGGGGGAGAAATGCGATGATTTGTGTCCGATTGTCACAAAGGAAACTCCCCCCAGAATAAGTCTCAAATCTGCCTGCCTCCCAATGCTGAAGACAACTCTGCTTCCCTAATCCTCCACAGCATTGTTTTTTAACTTCATAAATATCTTGAACATCACTAAAAAAAAAAAAAAAAAAAAAAGGGGGAACGATCTTACCCCCTCCCCGTCAAATTTTGAAGACAGATTTGCGCCGTTGGATGTGAATTTATAGTACCCCAATACGTCTTTAATTGCAAACGTAAGTGGTAGAAATTTAGGTTCTATCTCCTCTACTGCAACAGTAAGTGGTAGAAATCTAGGAATTATCTCCTTTGTTGCAGCCATAAGTGGTAGAAATCAAGGTTCTATCTTCTTTGTTGCAACCATAAGTGGTAGAAATCTAGATTCTATCCAGAGTTGGCGTGGGTCAATGAAGACCTGACCCACGACCCACTGACCCACCACCCATCATGACCCACGACCCACCACCCACCATGACCCACCACCCACCGTGACCCACTGTGACCCACCACCCACCATCAACCACTCTCATCCACTGTGACCTACTCTGACTCACCAAAATCTCGTCATCAACTCTTACACATGACCCACGGCCTCTTTTACTGACTAAAGAGTTTACACTTGTAATAAATCAAGACTGTGAAATTGTCACTAATCGGAGTGAATTTCTACGGTCAATCCTCAAACACCACTCTATTACAATAAAGGTGGATCTGACCTTTACGATATAAAATGGTAAAGTGTTTGTCAGTGAGGAAATTGAAGCTTCGAGGTGGGGGAAATTACTATGTGCCTAAAATATACTTGTACTAAGAGAGTATTCTTGCGAGTGTTAATTTCTCAACGCATTCCAAAAGAAACTTCTATTCGCAGGAAAATACCCCTGTACAATATGGAAAAGGCTATGATTTCTCAGTTCATAGTATTTTTCTCCAAAAGACTTGAAAAATCAGTTTTCCATAGCGTATAAAGGTGCTCGGGTACTGACTAAAACAGCATCTCCATAAAGTATGCTCATAATTGTAATTTGTGTAATCACTAAAACACCACGTTAAATTTAAGTTATATCCTGACCAGCGAACGAGTGCGGGCGGCCGGTTTTGGAACTAAAATACAAACAACAGTGTTTCTAACCGGATTACTTGTAATTAATCTATCACAGTTGTTTTTGTCCTGTTCATAATAAACCACTTCACGCAGATGTTCGTGTTAAGACAAACACAATTTCAAAAGTTATGTAAGTTATTTTCAGAACAGTTTAAGGGACTGCAAAAAAAAAAAAAAAAAAAAAAAAGTACATACATCCTCCATATTAATTTGGCAATAACTTGCGAATAAACTAACCTCAATGTTGTACAAAGGAACACTGAGAACTTCGTAGCATTAGAGTGTAAGGAATTCCTACTTCATCTGTTAACAAAACCTCGAAGTTCATCTTTGTGAATCAAAGTTATACTTTGGCAACTGTGCTTTCATTGTTTAAAGCAAGTTTTATTGTGTAGTTTTGAGATAAGACGTCTTTGAAATTGCTACCAATTTGGACTATGTGATCGATCAATTGACAGTACCTTCAGTAACAAATTTGCATTGAGATCATTTTCGGATGTGCTGCAAAAGACTGGTGAGAGAGAAACTGATAATCTAACCGCCTCCGAAGGAGATTTGGATCCGCCCCTAATTAAGATGGTAGATAAAGATAACTTTCTCTTATATCTAAGCTGTCATTATTTAGCATGGTTTGGTAATTTAAAAATCCAGCATTTCTACCATATTTTGAAAAATTTATTTAAAAGAAATAAACCGAATGTTACATTGGGAGCGGTAAGGGAGAGATTAAAATTTAAAGTGGAGAGCCTGACAATTGATTTCTTATAGCTCCAGTGAAATTCAGAAAAAAATGAATTTCATATTAAAACAGAAATGCAAAATACATTTTCATGGTTACTCTTACATTCATTATGTTATTATGAAGTTAATGGTACTTTTGAAATTGATTAGAGTGAATAGATATGTATTTAAGTAACAAAACCACTTGCGTAAGTTTTTCAAAATATCAGTTAGAAGAACGAAGTTTGTCTTCCATTGCCATCTGATTGCTCAAAGATACCGACGATGAAACAATTGGCTGGAAATCATGCGGCCGCTTCTTACATCAAATCATGAAGAAGATGAGTGCCAATGTTAGGTACGTAAGTTCAGTTTTTTTTTTTTTTTTTTTTTTAAGATCCCCTTTTTGAACTATACGTAGCACATTTTAGTACTTACACTTGAAATAAAAATACAGCTGTTTAAAGACGATTGATTGCCTTTGTCTTTGAATTTCATATGTGCGCACAGGATTTGTAAAACAAGACAGTACATCTGATATGTTTGAATTATATGCAACTTATAAGACGGGCTAAACTCAGTCTTCTGAAGTCAATCGACAAATGATTATGTATTACAGACACAAAGACAACACAAGGCTCCCAAGTTTCAAAATTATATTGTGTATGAAAATATATAGTAGAATTAATTCTTTGTCACAAGAGACCTAGGGTCTGAAAGAAATTCAGAGGGAGTTCAAAGGGAATTTCTATACTCATAAATAAAAGTTGTGAATTTATTGTGTATTGAACCAATGATATTTATGCTTACATTACCCATACGCTGATGTTTTATCGATACTTTTATTTCACATTTACCAAAAGGCTGGATTACGATAATAATCTTAAAAGAAAGATGCATTGTAATCAGGTTTTACAAGGCAATCCAGAAAGACAAGCTATTCAATCCCGTAGCCCTTTAAAAAATTAAGGAAAATTTCTTCTTCACTTCCTTTTCCCCCAAAGGGCTCCCATTCACCGAAAAAGTGAAATGAATAACGTCCCATGATTATGCTCTTTATGCTAGAGGAGACAGATGATTAATGAAAGATTGTAAAATTAATTGTTGGGCTCTCATAGAGCCACGTTCAACAAAGACACATGCGCTAGCCAATAGACCAACGAAGAGAACTTCCACAGTTCTCGAGTGGAAACGTATCGGAATTCTTTCTTGGCTACAACTCAAGAAAATAATTTAGTTGCCAATCGATGGACTTACATTAAAACAAATACAAGCATCGCGAGCCTTAACTTGATTTAAACTTACAGTTACAAGATATTGCGCATGTATCTAAGCTACCAACCCATAATTAATCTTTTAGTCATTAACATCTTATTACTGAGTTTTACAGGTTTCTACTGTTTTATAATGAAATCAAATAAAACGTAATCCATTTTTTTAAATATAATCTGCTTAATACACGGTAGAAATTCACTTGTGTGCTATCTTATTCTTAAATTGTTAATTTCCATGCATATGCCATTATCCACAATACGTCTGCATTACTGCAGGAATAACCATTACTACATTCAACAACAACTATATAATTTATGGAGTTCTTTATTAAGCGAAACAGATTAGGCTACTTATAACATGTAAACTGAAACTTTTGAAAATCGTTGGATACACTGCAGAGTGACGCTCTTTGTTCCCCTGTCCCACCGCGTTTACCTAGAAACTGATGTAAACACAACACTAGCGCCCTCCACGAAAAACCGCACTAATATCCTGGTCAGGTATTACAAATATGCATAATTGCAATTATTATGAACGTTTATTCAAAGTAGTTTACCTTCTAGTTTATAAAAAGGAAAGGAAAGACTTATTAAAAATTAGGTACAAAGTTGAAAAAACACTAGGGATGGGTTCGAGCGAGTTTTCTTTGTAACTCGACTCGACTCGAGACGTACATCTTTCAGCTCGACTCGAAAACTTTCCTCCAAGTCGACTCGAATTTGTTTCGAGTCGAGTCGAGCCAAAACGAGCCAAATCCTGTGTGTAGTTCTAAATACTCTCTTCAAGTATCCTACATAGACAACATAGTTATCAATGATACTACTACAACACATTATTATTATTATTATTATTATTATTATTATTATTATTATTATTATTATTATTATTATTATTATTATTATTATTATTATTATTATTATAACATCATGCAAAAATATGAAGTGGTTTGTATCTGAATACTAAAAACTAGTTGACTGCCAATCTCGGTAGTCGTGAAGTCTAAGAGGCAAGGACTTCGTTCAGAAGGTTCCGGGTTTATATTTCGGAGGAGAGTGATGGTGTTCATTGGGTCATACGTTTATAGGACCCACCAAATTAATTGCCCTAAGACATAAAGTACATTCCCAGGGAAAGTGCATTCCTTGCCATCTCTACCAGAAGCTGGTAGACCTCGGATCAGCTTAATTTCCTGCGTAATGATTGAAAACAGTATAGTATTACACAATGAAAATTCTCTTCGATGCTAGCTGTTCCGGGTTTGCTTCCCGCTGGGGGCACTCGGTCGAAAATGTGTAAAAAGCTTTTTTAGGCCAATCATCCTGAATTAGATTTTTCTCATTTACACCAGCCCAATACCGGTGTGGTACCTAATATATAGGTCCCAGGACGCTTCCTTTCTTCCCCAATCCTTTCTTCCTTCCCTTTCCCCGGAGACTGTGCTCGTCGAGGCATGTCATCCTTCAAACGTGACGCGCTAAATGGCCATAGATGGCAAAAGCCCAGAAATTTAAAATCCATCCACAATGAAAATTATAGCACCTTTTCTGTTCCTAACTGTTCACTCTCCCCCTAACAGCTTAGATAGCAGAAAACACTTAAAATAAAAAGAACGTTTTATTATTTAAAGAGACCTAATGTCATGTGGACTGTTGTTCTGCGCTCCCCTCCCTACTTCCACAACACGCACTGATTGAAATTTTATCGAGAAGCATTCAAAAGGCTGATAGGTCTAGATCATGAGAAATCTGTTAGACGAGATTTCTTTGCGTAAGACAATTGGAAGTTACCTTCTAATTTTCTGAACTATAATTTTTGATCTTCACTTTTTGATGCTTTTGATCATCACTTAATTTATAACTTCAATGGTATCTTCCTCGAAAAAACTGGGGATGCGAAGAGTCACTCAGGGCAACCACTATTTCGGGGCAATATTTGGGAAACTTAAACGAAATACACTTCTAGTGTCCTTTTGTCATAAACAATAACTTTTTCCCATATTATTCTAGATATTCTTACATCCTTAGTCCTGAAAAAGATTAGCTCACTCATTCCCCAGTATCTATTGAAATATTCAATATTTTTTCATATTCGAGGCAAACGCTACGTATCATTACCACAAAAATATTATAGGCATGTCCTTTGAGAGGGCTAGAGACCCATGGCCCAGTGGCGGATCTAGGCAGGGGTCAGGGGCGCCTAGGCCCCCAGTTTTTTGAGTGGCAAAAATAATTTAAGCTATTATTTATATAACTTTGAAAGTTTATAATAAACAAGATATACTTATCATAATCTTGGTTCCGACTGCGCCCCCCCCCCCTTAGTTTTTACCTCCTAGATCCGCCTCTGCCATGGCCTCACTAACTTGAACCAACGAAAACTACTGATCACTGCTTCTATCCATTAATTCTTCAAGATACACTGAGAAAAATCCGTTATCCAGGCAGCGGTATATTGTATACACGACTCCAAAAGTGCATTACCACTTGCAATTCTCGTTTTCCTGCAATAGCAGGCAACCCAAAAAGCTCGGCGGTTGGGTTGGTTCCGAATTCGAAAGGCGTTGGACCAAACGTCAATTTTGTTAAAAATATATCAGTGTGGCAAACTGAAAAATAAGGAAATAAAATAAATTGTTAAGAATGACAATTTTATTATCGTGACGGAGTTGGATGACATCAAAAGTTACAAAATGATCTTACTTAAGCAGTTCAAAAAAGATGAATGGCAAAAGACACATATCAGAAAAAACATTTCTCTCCTTCTCCCCCCCAAAAAAAGAATTTTAAAAAAGTTACATAAAGTAAAGGTTTAATATAAAAGACTCACCCAAAATTTTGAAAATTGACACGCGAAAGGCAAGAATAACTGAACCCAAATGAATAAAATTGTGCACAGATATTGCAGACGTAAAATGTGGGAATACAGGCTTTATATTTTCCTGAAAAAAACGGTAGGGTGGGGCACGGACCCCTCCAAACCCTTGATCACGAGATATCAAAAATGCTTGTAACAGTATGTCAGATGTGTGTAAAGGACATGAAGAATTGTAACGAAACTTTTTCTATGGACAACACGTAAAAAATAAAGGAATACGAGGTTTTAATGTTCTGCGGAAAACAGTTTTAGGGGGCAAAAGCCCCCACGAAAAATTTTGAAATTTGACGTCCGAAAGGTAAGAAGAAGTGAACCGAACTGAATGAAATTCTGCACAGATATTATAAACATAAAATGAGGGAATACGGGTTTCTTATTTTCCTTTAAAAAACGGCTGGGTAGGGCGCGGACTCCTCCAAACATTTGATCATGAAATATCAAAAGTACTAGTAACAAATGTCAGATGGGTGTAATGGACATGAAGAATTACAACGAAACTTTTTGTATGGACAATACGCAGAAAATAAAGGATTACGTTTTTTTTTCTGCGGAACCCACCCCAAAATTTTAAAGTTGACGCGAGAAAGATAAGAAGAAGTGAACCGAAGTGAGTGAAATATTGCAAAGATGTCGTAGGTTTAAAATGAGGAAATACGGATTTCGTATTTTCCTGCAAAAAAAGGTTCGGTGAGGCACGGACCCCTCCAAACATTTGATCACGAAATATCAAAAGTGCTAGTAACAGTATGTGAGATGTGTCTAAAGAACATGAAGAATTGCAACGAAACTTAATGTATGGATAATATGCGAAAAACATACGAATACTGTTTTTTTTTATTTTCTGCGTAAAAATGGTTTTACGGGGAAAAGCACCCACCCAAAATTTTGAAAGTTGACGAACGAAAAGCAAGGACAAGTGAATCGAAATGAATGAACTTGTGCACATATATTGTAAACGTAAAATGAGTGAATACGGGTTTCGTATTTTCCTGGAAAAAACTGTTGGAAAGGGCACGAACCCTTCCAAAGTTTTGATCACGAAATATCAAAAGTACTAGTAACAGTGAGGTGTGTGTAAAGGAAATGAAGAATTGCAACGAAACATTTTGTATGGAAAATAACCATAAAATAAATCAATACGAGTTTCTTATTTCCTGCGGAAAAACTGTTTTAGGGGTCAAAGGCTCCTACCCAAAATTTTGAAAGTTGACACCCGAAAGACAAGAAGAAATGAGCCGAAGTGAACGAAATTGTGCACAGATATTGTAGGCATAAAATGGGGGAGTATGGGTTTCGTATTTTCCTTAAGAAAACGGAAGCGTGGGGTGCCGACCCCTCCAAACCTTTGATCACGAAATATCGAAAGTACTATTAATAGTATGTCAGATGTGTGTAAAGGACATAAAGAATTCCAAAGAAACATTTCGTATCGACAATACGCAAAAAATAAAGGAATACGGGTTTTTTATGTTCTGCGGGAAAACGGTTTTAAAGGCTATAGCCCCACCCAAACTTTTGAAAGTTGAAGCCCGAAAGGCAAGAAGAAGTGAGCCGAAGTGAATTAAATTGTGCACAGATACTGCAGACGTAAAATGAGGATATGGGTTTCGTATTGTCCTGGGGAAAACGGTTCCGTAGTGCGACAACCCCTCCAAACCTTTGATCACCAAATATCAAAAGTACTAGTAACAGTATCTGAGATGTGTGTAAAGGACATGAAGAATTGCAACATATCTTTTTGTATGGACAATACGCAAAAAATAAAGGAATACGGGTTTATTATTTTCTGCGGAAAGACTGTTTTATGGGGCAAAACAACCCACCCCAAAATTTTAAATTTGAAGCTGGAAAGGTCAGAACAAGTGAACCGGAGTGAGTGAAATATTGCACAGATATTGAAGGCTTAAAACGAGGGAATACGGGTTTCGTATTTTCCTGGAAAAAGGGGTTCGGTGAGGCACGGACTCCTTCAAACATTTTGATCACGAAATATCAAAAGTACTAGTAACAGCATTTGAGATATGTGTAAAGGACACGAAGAATTGCAACATAATTTTTTGTATGGACAATACGCAAAAAATAAAGGAATATGAGTTTCTAATGTTCGCGAGAAACGGTTTTAGGGGGCAAAAGACCCCATCCAAAATTTTAAAAGTTGACGCCCGAAAGGTAAAAAGACATTAGCCGAGGTAAATGAAATTCTGCACAGATATTACAGACGTAAAATGAGGATATGAGTTTCGTATTTTGCTGAAGAAAAAGGTTGGCTGAGGCACCGACCCCTCCAAACCTTTGATCACGAAATATCAAAAGCGCTAGTAACAGTATGTCAGATGTGTGTAAAGAACATGAAGAATTGCAACGAAACATTGTGTATACAAAATAACCAAAAAAAATAAATGAATACTGGTTTCTTATTTTCTGCGGAATACTGTTTTAGGGGTCAAAATCTCTCACCCAAAATTTTGAAGTTGACACCCGAAAGAAAAGAAGAAATGAGCCGAAGTAAATGAAATTTGCACAGATATTGCAGACAGAAAATGAGGTTACCGGTTTCGTATTTTTCTAGAGAAAACAGTCGGGTGGAGCGCCGACCCCTCCAAACGTTTGATAACGAAAAATCAAAAGTGCTACTAACAGTATGTCAAATGTGTGTATAGGACATGAAGAATTGCACCGAAACTTTTGTATGGACAATGCACTGAAAACAAAGGAATACGGGTTTTTTATTTTTGCGGAATAACGATTTTATGGGGCAAAAGACCCCATCCCAAAATTTTGAAATTTGACGCCAAAAAGTAAGAAAAAGTAAACGGAAGTGAATGAAATTTTGCACAAATATTGTAGACATAAAACGAGGGAATACGAGTTTCGTATTTACCTAAAAAAAAACGGTTAGTTGGGGCCCTGACTCTTCGGAACCTTTGATCACGAAATATCAAGAGTGCTAGTAACAGATTGTCAGGTGTGTGTGAAGCCCACCAAGAATTCCAAAGAAACTTTCTGTATGGACAATACGCAAAAAATAAAGGAATACGTTTTTTTATTTTCTGCGGAGAAACAGTTGTAGGGGGCAAAAGAACCCACCCAAAGTTTTGAAAGTTGATGCCCGAAAGGCAAGAAGAAGTGAGGCGAAGTGAATTAAATTGTGCACAGATATTGTAGACATAAAATGAGGGAATACGAGTTTCGTATTTTCCTGGGGAAAACGGAAGCGTGGGGCGCCGACCCCTCCAAACCTTTGATCACGAAATATGAAAAGTGCTAGTATGTCAGATGTGTGTAAAGGACATGAAGAATAGCAACACAACCTTTTGTATGGACAATACGCAAAAAATAAAGGAATACGGTTTTTTTTTATGATCTGCGGGAAAACGGTTTTAGGCGGCAAGAGACCCACCATAAATTTTAAAAATTGACGCCCGAAAGACGCGAAGAAGTGAACCAAATTGAATCAAATATTGCACAGATATTGTAGGTTTAAATTGAGGGCAAACGGGTTTCGTAATTTTCTGAGAAAAACGGTTAGGGGGCTCGGACCCCTCCAAACCTTTGATCACGAAATATAAAGAATGCTGGTAACAGTATGTCATATGTGTGTAAAGGCCACGAAGAATTCCAACGAAACATTTTGTATGGACAAATACGCAAAAAATAAAGGAATGCTTTTTTATTTTCTGCAGAAAAACAGTTTTATGGGGCAAAACAACCCACACCAAACTTTTGAAAGTTGACTCCCGAAAGGTACATGTTGTCTCAAAGGTCGAGGGCATTCTTTATTGCTATTTTAAGGAAAAAATTTTCTAAGTCCAGCTTCGGGTATCTTCGGGAAAAAGTAAACCAGGTTCGAACCTCGAAATCAACCTTTGCAATCGGGAGAAATTTTGCAGATGTGTTTTTCTTCTTTTAAATATAATAAGACTTGTTATTAATTGTATAAAAAAGCAACATTGATTGAAATACTTAATAATATAATATTTCGAAACTTTGTATTAATATCAGCACATGCCTGTTTGTCATTTAGCTCTCCATACGTAATGAAACATTTAGATACGTAAACGAATGTTTCCATATGTGAAAGAATGCAGAAAGTTAAGACATAGAACACAATTCTCGTCTGAGTACTAAAATAAAAGTCAAAATGGAACAAAAACAGCGTTTGCAGTGGATATGAATCAGAGCCCTGCACGGGCCGGGCGCGCCCGATTCGGCCCGGTGCCCGGCCCGGCCCGACCCGTTTCAAGTAATATCAAACTGGACCGGGCCGGGCACATTTCGGGCCGAATCGGGCCGAACCGGGCCGAGCCGGGCCGGCCCGATAGTCTGAAAGACGGTTCGGAAACTAATGTTGTCAGCCTACTTGTTTTTTTAATGTCCTCCACTACCTCTATTTTTGCCGTGTTTGTACGGTCTTACTGTCAGCCTATGTTAATCGTAATGTGTTTGGGAAACTGACTCTTTATTCAAGACTGTGATGTACTGCTAATACTATTACTATTACTACTTCTACTACTACTATTACTACTTCTACTATTACTACTACGACCACTGCTAATACTACTACAAGTGCTACGACTTCGCGTCAGAGTTGACATGTCTGATGGTACCGAATTTACCTTCTAAGTACAGAATAAAATTGAGAAATGCTAGTTATTATGGCCGGTCTGCGTAGAATGTGAACCGATGTTTGATCTACGAGGGAGAATAGTGGCTCAATAGAAAAAACACTCACATCTGGTGCTAGAGGTCGTCGGATCAATCCCTGCTCATGCTATGTGAGCTTTGTTGTGGACAAACATCGTGTGCATGGGAGTTTCTGGGGTGGTCCCGCTTCCTCCCATTGTTTTCTTTCCACCAATTCATCCCATCATCATCCATTCAGCCTGAGCCGTAGTTACCTAAAGAACGTATGGTAAAGTCAAGTACTTGACCTAGTAAGTAGAATTTGGTACGCTACCATTGGACCACGGAGGGCAAAACCATAAACTGGCGTGCTCATAAGATCAGTGCAATTTGTAGTAATGTTCAATTAGCAAGGCAAATATCGAATGGTGTTACATGTTCATGTATTGTTTATAGTATGATGCTACAAATATAACAAAATATAATGATCAAATAAATCACCAAATCGCCAGGGTGGCTCAGCGGTTGAGCGTTCACCTCTGGTGTATGGGGTCCCTGGTTTGATCCGAGCTCTCGCCAAGTGAACTTTGTGGTAGACAAACACCGTGTGGGGGTTCGCGGCGTTCTCCTGTTTCCTTCCACTTTATTTACTCCACTATTTCATTTATTTCTCACCATCGTCTCCTTTAGGCTAGTTGGCATAACTTGGAACCACCTACCAAGAAGAATAAACTAATGGATTGGGAAGATAGACATTCAGTCTCTGGTGAATTTGATGATGAAGTAGACATCTACCTCAACATGTCATCATGTGTAAGAGAACTAGATATACTGCAGTGGTGGAAGCAACAAGAACAATCATTACAAAAATTGTGTAAATTAACGCGTCAGTATCTCGTCATCCCTGCTTCTAGTGCGTCTACTGAAAGAGATTTTAGTACTCAGGAACGGAGAAATGCTCTAAAGCCTGAAACTGTTGAATCTGTTTCCGTGCTATTCGATGCGTACAAGGACATACAGTAAAGCGATGTTCATTTTGCACTATTGGTTTCTTAGGAAACCTTATATTTTCATTTTCTTAATATCAACTATCCCTTCTATTATATCTGATGTTAAGAGGCATTTTTGATAGCTGATATCTATACATTTTTCATTCAGGGGACTTTTGAGGTATTTTTTGATCAACAATGATATGTGTGGATTTTGTTTTGATTTACTGCCTCGCATTCCGTCATATAGCTCTGTTATTTACTTGTTACGCACCGTTCCAGGAACATTTCATCGATTCTGGGGTCTGGGTGATTTATTTGATCATTGTCTTTTGTTATTATTATTGTAGCATCGAATTATAAAGAATACAGGAACATGTAATATGATTTGGAATCTGCCGTGCTAATTGAACATTACTACAAATTGCGCTAATCTTATGAACACGCCAGTTCATGGTTTCGGCCTCCGTGGTCTAATGTAGCGGAACAAATTCTAATTAGTAGGTCAAGGACTTGACTTTCTCATATGTTCTTTAGGCAATTACAGCTCAAGACGTATGAATGATGATGGATGAATTGGTGGAATGAAGACAGTGGACGAAAACGGTCTAATCCAAAAACTCCCACGCTCACGATTTTTGTCCACAACAAAGCTCACATAACACGAGGAGGGATCGATCCGACGACCTCTAGCACCAGATGTGAATGCATTCTACTGGCCAGACTACGCAGACTGGCCATAATAACTAGTATTTCTTCGATTTTTTCTGTACTTAGATTGTAAAGTATGTACCACCAGACATGTCAACTCTGACGCTCGTAGCAGTTGTAGTAGTAGAAGTAATAATAATAATAATAATAATAATAATAATAATAATAATAATAATAATAATAATAATAATAATAGCAGTAGCAGTAGTAGTAGTAATAAGAGTAGTAGAAGTACAGTACTTTACAGTCTTGAATAAAGAGTTAATTTCCCAAACACCAGTGGCGGCGGTTGGACGTTAAAAGTGAGGGGGCAAGACATGATCTGAATATTTTATATAAATGTTAGTTTTCCTGGTTGTTTCTAACATTTTGTTTGACGAAAGGTTGTATAACTAATAGGATACTATATTTTCAGTTAAAATACCGTATATCGTATATAATAGTTTATTAAGTAAATTGAGAAGAACAACGCAAGTAGATACTAGCCCTTTGTACTCTTAAACAACGAAAGTGTAAGAAGAGATTTGATTCCTTGCTCATGAACATCTTAAAATTCTGTCTGGAAAATTGTGTGATCAGATTATTTAATAAATTTGCAAAACAAATAAATAGAAAGGATAATATTAATCATAGTAATGAATAATGATGCTTGTTTTACAAAAGTTATATTGAAACTGAGGATTAATGAAAAACTTAATATTTAATTCCAAACATGATATTAAATGTATGTTATTACTCTTAGAAAATGAAAGACAGTAAATACTACAAGCATATGCTACGACATTTAAAGAAATATTTGCTTTTGCAACTTCTTGAAATATGTTCGTTGCCATTAGGTGCAGATTTCACTTTCTTGGAACACATCAAAACACAACAATACTTACAATCCACACTTCAGTTATACAAAATAAACTTAAAACCTAGAATTATGTTCAATTTACTAAATTTGATTGTATATACACTCGTACATCCTTAAACACAACACTTCACTCGTATATTACACTACAAAACAATGGAAAAGGTAGAAGTTGTTTCTTATCACGCTCTTTTTAATCGATATTCCTTACTTTAGAAAGAAGAAAAGACATTTTAGGAACTGTCAATTTTTGTGCAATTAAAGAATAACTTGTGAAATAGGCCCTACTTTTTTGCATAATGTTCTTTCGATTAGCTTCAAAGCGGCTCACTAACATATCGAGCCCTTGTAAGAAGAAATGAAAGTATGCTGAAATTGTGCTCCAATAGGTTATTTTTTGGGGTTATTTTCTGTAGCGATTAAAACGCAATTACTGTAGCTTTCTTTACTCCACGGGAAGACAACCAATACGTATTCACGCAACAGCAAATATTATATGGCAGCATTTTTCCTATTAATCAGTAACACATACAAAATCGTTATATTTCCAAATGAAACTATATACATTAATTGGTTACTTAAAAAAAGTGCGGGGGCAACTGCCCCCCTTTGCCCCCCCTAATCGCCGCCCATGCCAAACACATTACGATTAACACAGGCTGCCAACATTAGTTTCCGATCCGTCTTTCACAGTGTTCGGGCCGAGTCGGGCCGGCCCGGCTCGGCCCGATTTGTGCCCGGCCCGATTTGTGCCCGGCCCGTTTCGGCCCGGCTCGGCCCGAAATGTGCCCGGCCCGGTTAGAGCCCGGCTCGAGATTCGGGCCGGGCCGGGTCGAGCCGGGCACAGAATTCAGATCCATTCGGGTCGGGCCGGGCCGTCTTCGGGCCTGGGTTTGCAGGGTTCTGCCCTGCACGGGCTGGGCGTGTCCTGTTCGGCCCGGACACAAATGCTATAGGGCCGAACCGGGCGCACGTATTTCCGGGTTGGAACAGGGCACTCAAGGACGGATTGGAAACTAATGTTGTCATTTTTTCCGTTAAATGTCCTCCACTACCCCTGCCTTTGCCGTGTTCGTACGGTCTTACTGTCAGTCTATGTTAATCGTAGTGTGTTTGGGAAACTGACTCTTTATTCAAGACTGCAAAGTACTGTAATACTACTAATATTACTACTACTTCTATTATTACTACTACGACCACAGTTAATACTACTATAACTGCTACGATTTCGCGTCAGAGTTGACATGTCTGGTGGTACAGAATTTACCTTCTAAGTACAGTATTTTATAACAAGACTTGTCAAACAGAGTGAAATATCCCTATTTTCATTTTCCAACCATTTTTGACCATAAATCGACTTTTGCGAGGTGAGAAAGGAAGATACGACAAAAGGAAAACAAAGTTATTGTAGAAGCATTATCATCAATATTTTGCATTCCAAAATACGGAATGTTACTTAAAAAACATAACTTTAAAAGAAATATCTACTAAAATGAAAGAACAATCCTGGCATTTTAGGCGTGTGCGTAACAGTAATATACAAAATAAATATTACAATACTTTTGAGGGTCTAGATCATTTAGATTAGATATTGATATTCCAAAGGTAAACAAATGGAATGTTTTTTTTCTTTTGACTGAAAACGTGATTTTGAATTATTATATATATATATATATATATATATATATATATATATATATATATATATATATATATATATATATATATATATATATATATATACAGACTGTTATACAATTCGTGTAATTTTCTACAGCACTGGGAGAAGATGAAGTTTTCACACCATTAATATACAATTTGGCACTCTTATTGAGAAATATCTGAATTTTTCGAATTTCTAAAGGAAATAGAAGAAAATTAATGTTTAGCCCCCCTTTTGGAAGTGTAAACACAGAAGTTCATTTTCCTTATGGGAGGTTCAATGTTAAATTTTGGAAGCAGTTTTCTCCAATAAATATTCGTAAAGATTTTGGGGCAAATGAGTTGTATTTGTTACGAAATGCAAAAACACTCATTCACAAAGCTAGTAAAGCCGTCTCAAACATTATTTTGGGAAGGCCCCCCTTCGGGGGGCAAGGGCCTTAAAGGGGTTGTGGGTGATGTGTTACCAAATCCCAAAATTTATTTTCGGAGTGCCAGTAAACGTCAAATTAATCACGAATGTCACATAATTAATGCTCCAATGCTCCTTACATGTAAGAGTGACTGATAATGGGGCTACAGCCCCCTTTCAAAAGTAAGAAAATCACCAGAAATATCCTTAGTAGGGACATACGAGAAGAAGGTGTTTTTGTTAATTAGTGTGAAATTTGGCGTCATTGTAGCAAAAGAGTATGCATTTTTGAAATATAGAATGCTATTTTGGTAACGCACCGCCTTAGGGGGGCACAGGGGACGAAGCATTAGATGATGTACCTTTATAAAAATTCAAAATTTTGTTCCGGAAATGCCAGTGAGCGTCAGATTTTTCACAAATGTCACAGAATTAATATTCTAATGCTCCTTGCATGTGCCAGTAACTTGTGTGGGGCTATAACCCCCTTTCATAAAATATCCCCATAATTCTTCAATTTATTTGAGGTGACCTTTGTGCTGCCTCTGTATCATATCGGGTTGTGCATTAATGGAAGCCATGGCTAAAAATAATATACATTTCCTTTCCCCCGACTTCGATCCGACATTTTGTTCTCGAGTTACGGCTGTTTTGGGCATTTTTCCGACTGGTTTTTGGCTGGTCATAGCGCCAAAAGGAAGCATTGTGCACCCAGGTTGTCTTATCACGGTGTCAGGAATGAGCTCTCAAACGTTGTAAGTGTTGTTTTGAAACACCCTCTATATTTCTATCCTGTTTCTGATTAGCTTCTCTTTGCCAATCAATTTCCAGTATTCCCAAAATAAACCAAAAGTGAACTAAATTCACTAAATCGCCTTCCCCCTATGCTTTCTTCTTGTATAGTACTTATTATATATTTATATTGTAATTGACAGAGATTGCCAATATTGATTGAAATATCTGGTTAAAATTCTATTAGAGGAATTCCCTCTTCAGTACAGAAATTCCCTCCTTGCATCCTACCGCCATTTTAGGCGAGATGGGATTAAGTAAGATGGAAATTCCCATCTCGCCTAAAATGGTAGACATTCTTATTTTGGAGATATAAGTGGCTGATAAATCGTTAGGCGAGGTGGGATTAGGCTAGATGGGATGGAATCATCTGAAAAGGTAGGGGTACGGTAGGTAGCGGCATGACGTCACGCCGTCCCCCATGCCTATCTTTGCCCATTGTAATTGCTTAGGAAGTGGGAGGACGCCGTACACAGTTTTTTGGAGGTGGGGATAGGGTCCCCCGCGTTCCCACGCACTTTAACCCCTGCTGCTAAGTATTAATTGCTGTGAGGACTAACGAAAAATATTATGTGATAATAATAATAATAATAATAATAATAATAATAATAATAATAATAATAATAAAGTATCTGAATGATACAGATATTTTTCAACTTTTATTACAATTGCTGTGGGTTCCCATGAATCTGGTTATGTTGTTTTTGAAAGGAATAAAGAGTCTTCAAACAATATGATTTGTATAAAAGAAAAAAAAGCCTTATCAGTTGCAAGAACTGACAAGTGACCTTGTGTCTGTTTTTTTAAACACAATGTTACGAGGCACAGAAGCCACCACGCCTGCGGTGTGCTTGCTTTTTTGCCTCAGGCAGCTTCAGTACTAAACTTAAGACTTTGCTTCAGGCAGACAGTACTAAAATGCTGTCAATTTATGTGTAGCTATCAGCAACCACACAGGTTCTTTGAAACGCTGAATTTTACAAGAAAGGTTTTGTCCATCGGATAGGAAGCGAACGAAGCCCATCGTACGTTGTAATCCCTCCCCTCTTTTGCACACTGTGTGAAATTTAAACTTGTATACTGTAGTAAGTTACAGAAAAAAGAATGCTATTTTTTAAAAAATGACATTATCGAATAAGATTGACCATTATTACAATATATTCAAGATGAAAAATATTCTTTTAACATTCGTCGTACTTAGTTGTCTGCACTGAAATTCCCATAATGTGCTTTCTTCTTTTCTAATATGAGCTCCGAGCTTCTTCGTGTCTAAGTGGTTAGCGTACGTGCCTTTGGCGTGAGAGACCCGGGTTCGATTCCGGTGAGAGCTCATGTAGTTCGGGTTTGTCAATTAATCAGTAGGTCCCGTCTTATATAGCCTCGTTGCTGAAAGGGACGACAAAATCAACTCAACTCACATTGAGCACCATAGGAGATATAACTCCGAGGTGAATTTTGTCCCTGGAAAACTTCCCAAAATCATCAACGGTACGAAATATGTCTGCAATGCAACATGTCCATCATTTCCAACTCTATGCTCTGTGATCTAGTTTGCTTTTCATGTTTTCAGTAAACTAGACATACAAAAGGAAGAATAGAGGCTTTCTTCCAGAAAATTGTGTTCGAGGTTGGGGGTCACACAGGCTCGTATCCACGGGGAGTCTAGGGGGCCGAGATCACCAAAACTTTTTACATTAGAATGATTTATGAGCATTAAAGTAGTCAGCCATTAGGATTTTTTTGTTTTAGGATGATACCAGAATCGACTCCTGGTGTAAGCTCAACTTTCAGTATTGTGTCATTTGCAGGTCTCGTCTCATACAGATTCGTTGAAAAACCTCTAAACATGTGCTATGACTAGTATGCGAACTAAAGTTTTTTTTAGCAAAAGAGAGAGAAATTTCTTGCTTTAGACTCTGCCCTGTAATCCAGTTTTTCTGGAGGCGAGATAGTATGGTTGGGAACGACCTATCAGATTCAAGTTCCGAACCCACATATAAAAGACCTTCCTTTATAACCTTGGTGTTGTATAAAGACGAAAAACAAAAATATACTGATAGCTTCAGTAATAGATATTATAGCAAAGAGATTTAAAAAATAGGTGGTTTTGAAATAGAGAAAGGACAGTACCTGAGCTTTATTAGTATTACTATCATATATTACCCGCTTTGGTAAGTTAAAATGAAAATTTTAAAGCACAACTCCGTATTTCATGTGTTTAGTACCCGTGAAATATGCTGTTTTCGTTTTTAATGGCATCGATTTAAACAGCATCGGAAAGATCATTGATGAACTCGGCGACCCCAAAAATCATGGATTCGACACCAATAATGGTCATTTTCGGTCATTTATATATATATTTCCTCCTCCCCTATGTTGCGGGCCATGGCAACGAAAGTGTCACTGTTCATCTCAGCGACCCCCCACAAATGTGGATTCAGCACTAATTAACGGTCATTTTCCATTATCTTTAAATATCTCTTCCTCCCTTTCCCCCAAGTTGTGGGGTTGAATTTGAATTTAAACATTATCGAAAGTACCACTGCTCATCTAAGCGACCCAGAAAACTATAAATTTGACACTGATAGTGGCCATTATCGATCATTTTATGTATCACTTTCTCCCCTTCCCGCAAGTGGCGGAGCTGATTTTGCATTTAAACCGGATCGAAGATGTCACAGTTGATCAGAATGATCCCGAAAACTATGGATTAGGCACTAATATTGGTTATTTTCGATTATTATTATTATATATAGCTCCCCCTCCCCCGTGCTGCGGCACACGAAATCAGAATTGTCACTGTTAATCTCAGCTACTCCTAAAACTATTGATTCGACACTAATATTACTCAGTTTCGATCATTTTTAAACCTTTATCCCCCTCTCCTCCATTGTACTCTCCACCTTCCCAACTATTAGGGCTGAACTTGGATTGAAACAGCATCAGAAGTGTTACTGTTTGTCTCATCCGGCCCGAAAACTATGGATTCAATATTAATATCGGTCATTTTTTATCATTTTTAAATTTCTCTCCCTCTCGCCCTCCCCTACGTTGTTTCGTCAAAGTAAATAGCCTAAAGTAATCCCTGCCCCTATACTCATGTATATTGAAAATTTGATTTAGATCGGTCGGGTGGTTCAAGAGTGATGAAGTCACAGAGACAGGCATTTTTTTTTACATATATCTGCCCCCTCTCCCTCCCCTACGTTGGCTCGTCAAAGTGAAATGATAAAAAAACACCCAAGGCCCGACCCTCATATTTGTTGAAAATTAGATCGAGATTGGTTGGGTGGTTCAAAAGTTATTAGGTTTTATTAGTTTCTATTTATACGTTCCCCCCTCCCCCCTAGGATGTACCGTTAAAATAAAATTACAAAAATGTTTCCAGATCCAAACCTCATACATTTTGAAAATTTGATTGCGATCGGTCGGATATTAAAGATATAGTTCAAGAGTTATTAAGTTACAAAAATAGTGGCTTTCAGTCTTATATAAATTGATTTATATATATATATATATATATCTCCTTCTTCTCCGCCCCCACGTTACTTCGTCAAATTTAAATAACACGATCCCAGGCCTGAGCCTCATCTATGTTGAAAATTTGATCAAGATTGGCCGAGTGGCTCAGGAATTATTAAATTTTATTTATTTTTACCCCCCCCCTAAGTTGTACCATCAAAGTGAATAGCTTCAAATTTGATTAAGATCAGTGGGGCGGTTCGGGAGATTTATAGTCACAAACATAGTGTTCCTCAATTATATATATATATATATATATATATATATATATATATATATATATATATATATATATATATATATATATATATATATATATTAGTAGTGTCGAATCTAGATTTTTTCCTATGGGGGCAACGTAAAATTTTACGGCACATTCCACCAGCCCCCCTTCCAACAGAACGGCGAATATGCATCGTTTTTACCACTACCACTCTACATTGAGACTTTTCCCAAATAGGCAGTACTGGCTTCGATAGAAGGAAAAAAAAGTTTGAAGGGCCGGATCGGGACAGTGAAGAGAAGAGTGGCAGTGTTGGGCAAATTTCAATTGAATTGACAATTAACAATTAATCTGTAAATTTAATTGTTAATTGCAATTGACAACGGAAGTAATGGTTAATTGTTAATTGCAGTTGCCCATTAATAAAGGAGAATCAATTGCAATTAATCAATCGATTGAAAGTAATTGCAATTGAAATTAATTAGCAATTAATTCAATTGCAATTTTTGATTTCCACAGCAATTACTTTCAATTGATTGATCAATTGCAATTGATTTTCACTGATTAATTTTCAACACTGTAGTTCAGAGAGAGTGTAGGGCAATGAAAACTTTAGCCACGACCAACTGACCCACCACCCATCGTGACCTATGACCCACCGTGACCCACTCTGTCCCACCATCCACCATGAACCACTGTCACACACTGTGACCCAAGACCCACTTAAACCCATTGTCATCAACTCTAACCACGAATCATGCCCTCTTCTATACTGACTAAAGAGTTTAAACTTGTAATAAAACAAGGCTATGAAATTATCACTCATTGGATTTTAAATTTCTACGATCAATCACTCAAGCACCGCTCTATTACAATAACGGTGGATCTGACCTTTCTAATATAAATAAAATAGAGTTTGCTTGAGTGTCTGTCTCTCTATCTGTGTGCGGCCCGTGGACCAGACGAGTGGACGAAAGTTTTTAAAATTTGGTCGCGGGTAGCTTGGTCTAGGCCACAGATCAAGACGAAGAGTTTTTTTTTTTTTTTCAACCGGGACCGGCCTGGGAACCAGACAAGTTGGCAGAGAGTTACCAAATTTTGGACACGGATACCTTGGTTCAGGTCCCAGACCAAGGTGAAGCGTTTTTGACTAAATTCGAACCAGGAGGGTCTCAGGAGGGCGTTAACCCAGACATGTAAAAGTAGTAGAAAATGACCGATATTAGTGTCGTTTTCATAGTTTTCGCGGTCGCTGAGATCAATGGTGATACTTTCATTAGCGATGATTTTCTAATTCAGCCACCATTGTATGTGGGCCGGGAGTCACCGGGGTGGAGAATTGCGAGACATGTAAAAATAATGGAAAATGGCCGATATTAGTCTCAAATCAATAGTTTTCACTGTCGCTGAGATGAATGGTGATACTCACACAGGCGTTGACTTCCAAATACTGCCCCCATCGGCTGCTGGCCAGAGGCATGGTTTTTTTCAAAATTGGAACCAGAGGATCATAGGGGCTTTTATCGGAATATGTAAAAGTAGTAGAAAATGGCAGATTTTAGTGTCACATTCATAGTTTTCGCGATATCGGCTGGAGGCCAGAGGCGATTTTTTCACAATTCGAACCAAGGGGGTCTCAGGGGATCGTTTACCGGGACATGTAAAAGTAGTAGAAAATGACTAATATTTGTGTCGAATCCATATTTATCGGGATTGCTCAGATGTATAGTGACAACCCCGATAGTGTTTACGTTCAAATTCAGCCCCCATCGGCCTTCCCAATGAAAACACATGTATATATATTATTTTGTTTTCCATGTAGTTAACATTAATGTCATAGTAGATTAAATGATAAAATTCGAATTAGTAATTCTGTTTTACATTGCTCCATACATACACAGGAGCAAATCCCGGGGGGATGAAGGGGACATGTCCCCTGCAATCTTGGAACTGGGGAGATTGTCCTCCCCAATAATCCGATTTGAAATGTGTTTTTGGGAGAGAAATTTGATTATTTGTGTCCGATCGCTAGAAAGGAAAGTGAGATGAAATTAATGTCCACTCAGAATAAGCCTCAAATCTGCCCGCCTCCCAATGTTGAAGACAATTCTGCTCCCCTGATCCTCTACAGCATTGTTTCTCGGCTACAGAAATATTTTGAACATCGTTATATATGTATATATATAATATGGGAACGATCTTACCCGTCCCCCCCGTCCCCTAAAGTTGAAGACAGATTTGCGCTGTTGCATACATACCTGTCGTTTCTCGTTTCTTTTTGTCCATGAACTCAAAATCCTGGACAAGGCTTGCATAAATTTCTCGCCGTGCTTTTTGCTTTTCAATCCTGTTCTTGAAAGAGTCTGTTATCTTATCCCATATGCAAAGTCTACATTCCACAAGTTCAATAACGGTTAAAATATCGAATGGAAAAATCCCTGCCATCTCTAAAAATCTAAGCAAAACTAGAAAGGTAAGAATGCAATAATATACAACCTTTTGATCCAGTCACTGTAGCTAAAATGCAGAACTCTATCAGGAGGTCGATCCCGGTACAAAGGGGAGAGGGAAAACTTGGATACATAGCTTTGGTCTTTGTTTTCAATTGCCATTCTACACATTATTTTTTAAAATGGGAGATTTGGGATAGTTTTGGAAGTGAGAGAAAAAATCTGTAACAAGTGAAGCATGAAGTCACATCCCTATTGTTGAGATCACAATCAAGAAAATGCCAAGTGAGTAACTTGTCCTTGGAGCTTGGGAAAGAGTGTTTGATTGTGTTGGTTTCGTTTCAAAATAATAATTCTACTTTGACTTGTCAAAAAATATTGTATTCAATCACTGCTTATTGAGTGGAACCGGGAAAAGTAATCTGCACACAATTCTAATGAAAATAAAAGGAAGTAATAATAATCAGGATTTTTTTCATATGCTTATGTTCACAGTGTATCAAAATTTGAAAATTACGCTTAAATTAATTTCCAGAATGTATTGAAATTTAAATGCATTAATAGATTTAAAAATATACCATCAAAGAGTGTGTGTGTGTGAGAGAGAGAGAGAGACAGAGAGAGAAAGAACAAAAATTAAAAATTAGTGGAAAATAATCAAGAACTTGGTTATCTAAATTTTCTATATTCTATTTGGTAATAGCTATTTAGAGGGAAACCAGTACTCTTCAAACTTCCCACATTTTATACTTATTTAATAAAGGGAATTAGCTACTCCAAAACAGAGACTGTAAAAAAATAATAAGCTGTTCCGAAGTTGTTTATAGGACAAGATAATAATAATATTATTATACAATTATAATAGAAAAAAATGGAAACAACAAAATTCCAAAGACAAGAAACGAAACAAAAATATACAGCGCCTTGTCACTCACTCTCTTCATCTAACCCACTGGCCGGCCGACATTATCGGCCACATGTGCATCCAATCATAAGAAAACATTGCCACCGACAAAATCGGTGTCGGCGATACCGCCGACATTATCTGGGGCTTGGCCGACAGCATCTGCGTGTCGGAGGATCGGCCGATAATATCGGCGGCGTGTGTAAGCTACGGTTTGAGTACAATGAAGTCGATTTCACCGCCAACATTATCGATGCTTCCACCGATATTATCGTTGCCGTGTGCAAACGCACTAAGACTTCTCTTTGATCTGTATGTAAACTTTTGTCAGTTGATGCAAAAAATAAGTGTGTTTGTTCTACGCTCTACATTTCGAAACTGATTTTATAAGATGAACAGACTCCCCACACTTGAAAACAACATAGACAGATTTTCTGAAACTTTCGTACGTTGTTAGCTGCAATATTCCTGTACAGGTAATTATTCGCGGAGATGTTTACATAGAATCAAGGAAATCTTTACGATCTATGAAGAGAAAGAAAACAGACTTTGTTCTTATTTGCTGTCAATCTGCATTCCATCGGTTTCTTTTTCTCCGCGGACAATCCTAAGTTCACGCACGTGACCTAGCGAGGGAAGAGAGAGAAAGAAATCTACCTGGTTAGATTCCTATCTGCTGTTCTGCACTGTTGCAAAATGCAGCCAATATCTTAAACAGCTTTTAAATGGAAGAAAATCAATTTTTAATTAGCGCGCTATAATATTACCTTAGCAAGAAAAAGTAAAAGTGAACATGCAATATTAATACTAATAAACATTTGGCCGAATTTTGAACTCTATAAAATAAATAGTTTTTATAAAATTTTGGAAATAAATATGCTATGTTATTATATATATTAGGGATGGCCAAAAATTTTCGGATCCGGATATCCCGGATCCAGTGAGATCCGGATCCGGATCTTGCCGGATCCGGACCTAGATCCGGATCTCGGATCCGAATCTCAGATCCGGATCTCGGATCTGGGTCCGGATCTCGGATCTGGATCCGAAATTCGAATCTCAGATCTTGATTCGTATCCAAACCTACATCTGAAATTGTGATCTTATAAAATTGAATATCTAAAATTCGTTAAAACTTTTTTCGGATTCACTGATATAGTAGGTTGCTGTGCTTTTAAATGTTTCCGTAACATGTTTGTGCTACCTTTGTTCTTTATTTTATTTTAACCTTACAATATTTACATGTTGCACTTTCTGTCGAAGTCGCTTTAGTAAAATGTTTCCAAGTTTAATTTCTTCCCATTTCAGAGTATAATGAACTGTCTGAAAACTGATGTAAATGGTAACAAATTCTTCTGTTTAGCTCCTCTTCGAAACTTAATGTTAGCTTCACATTGATAATATTTATTTTATTCTCAGAAAATAAACTTTCTCCTTTTCTCAGATACAAATGAAATATCTTTTAGATAAGGCCCTTTTAATCGCAGGAATACTAGACAAAACAAACTCTTTATTAATAGTAGTTTCTGACTCACTAGAGTCCAACCATCAACAAATGTAATAATGAATGTCTTTCACTTCGAAGGTATATACAACAAAAAATATAGAATGGTTGGCGTGAGAATTTCAGGAGAGCGATATGGTTGTGTTCGTTGTATGACTTTATTACCTAACTTATGGCTTGCCCTTCTGAGGTCGGTCGTTTGTTGAAGGAGTAAATATAAAAGAGATTTCTATTATTTTTTCTTCACCCTCCATGTTTCTTTAAACATACATTGCAAGAGGTAACCAAAAAATATCCATGCGTCATATCATTGAAGCGTTTTGTGTTTTGTATATTAAAGTGTTCAAAAATATTTAACATATTTGCATTTGTTCATGTGATCTCAGGTTCAATTCTCGGTGGGAACATACATGAGAAAATTGAAAGCTGAAACAATATGAAAATAGTATTTAAAAGTCAGGAAATTGATATTAAAACTTTAGCTATATATTGGGACTGTAAGGCTGTAGTTAAATTAACCCACACGTTTCGTGAAGATATATAACATTGTTATTGTTTTTTCACTATAAGCTATCAGATACATCCTCAGAGGCTACTTTACACTGTAGTAATCAACAGATGAAAACATTGGAAAAGGAATGGAAGGAAGGTCTCCAGAGCCTTAGATCAAGGTACTAACCTAGCATTTGCCCAGTATAACTGAGAAACAACCCTGGAAAATCCTCAGTCAGGATGGCTGGTCTCCGAATTCGAATCTGGTATTATCCAATTGCGAAGCAAGAATCATAACAAGTAGCCTGAGCTCGCTCCGTATTATTATTATTATTATTTAATTAATGTAATGTTTTAAAATTAGTGCAAATTAAACCGTACTTTATTTATTGCTGATGTTATAGTTAATACGTCTACATGAGACATCAGTCCGCTATCAAGAAAGAATACTAGAACTGGAATTCAGGAAGCGGGGGTAAAGGGATTAATGAGGATGAGGAAACTATGTACGATGCAAAAACTGAGTAATTATGACTTCGTCACAGATATATTCACTTACATACGTCAATTAATATTTCTCTGATACAGTGCACTCTTACTTTCTATAGTGGCAGGAAAATGGCCCGCTTTTGTAAACGAACACACTAAGCACGTGGGTATAGGTGCAATGTCCGTGCAAAGAAATATAGGTAAAACTAGAAAAAAAATAGGGAAAGCGAGGAGAAATGATAAACCGCCCTTCAACTTAAAAAAAACTAACTAAAAATAACTAAACTTAGAGTTACGAAAGACGCGAGACGAATTTTATTGAAAAGATTGTTTTTCCTTAGTGATTAGTTCTTCTAACTATGAACATGAATTAAAAAGAAAACAAGTAGCTAGCTCCGAGTTTCGCAAACTAGTTGAAAAGAAAATATTGGATAAAATTTAATAATAAAGAAGGCATTTATGATAATTAAAACAAACTAAATTCTTGGCACGACAGTCCTTTGGTTCCTACCAGCGGCCTTACGTTCAAAGTGGGGATGTGTAGTCAACGCATCGACACCCGAAGTCCTTATGCCGGCTTTCTAGACTGGAGTCCGCTACCTCTTACTTAAGATAACTCCCTCACGATGCTGGGTCAACATCGAAATTGTTGAGTGCCTCTCCGGAAATTGAACCCATGACCACGGGCACCGAAGGCAGGCTTTCAGTCTTCTATAGACGAAAAGCTATAGTTACACACATTATCTAATACAGAAATAAGTTCTGATTCTCTAATAGCTGCTGATGGTGATAGTCAAGGTTCACCGAAGCATGAACCCAAACCCAAACTGAGATATTGATGTCACTGGAACGCCTGAAAAGTCATTGTGGGTAAGTGAATTGCCCGGATGTCCGGAATTGTCAGGATGAAGGGCGATGGTGATGTGAAATGCGGGGCTGTCAGAGATACTACTTATGATAATTGGATTTATAATCTATGTTGCCATAAACCCTCTTCAAGAACATAACTGTTAATCTTAGCTTTGAAAATGTTACATCAGGAGTTTTATTGCTATTTTTAGGTTGCATTAGGAATTATCGGATTTATTTTAACGCTTAATTTTTACATCTCTTCTAATTTACGAATATTTAAATCGCAATTATATCCTTAAGGTCAATTAGTGATATTTTAAATCATGAAATGAAATGAAATCTTTAAGTTTAACGTCCCGCGGTTATGCCGGTTAGGCTAAAGGAGACGGTGATAATGAGAAATGAGTGAAATGGTGGAATGAAGGAAGTGGGAGGAAACGGGAGAACCCCGAGAATACCCACGAGCACGATGTTTGTCCACCACAAAGTCCACACGGCGCGTGCTGTGATCGAACCAGGAACCCCAATCACCGGAGGTGAACGCTCTACCACGGAGCCACCGCACCCTTCATTTTAAATCATTTCGAACCAACTTTATATACCGTTAGTCTTACTATATTTGAATAATTGAGACCAGAAGCAGTCTACACGCTAAGTCCAAAATAATCTTGGCCGACCTCCTGATAAACCACGTCTTTCAGAAAGGTGAATTGTGGCAATCCGATACCCACATGAGGAAATCTTCGGTTCAGTGTGAAAGCTTCCATAAGAACCAGCACTCTAATCAGTGAAATGTGCTTTGGTAATTTTTATTCAATGTGAAAGTACCTAACTTTATTGCTAAAAAAATGGCATTTATTTCAAACAAGTCGCCATTACAGTTTTCGTATTTAAACACAACACTCATGAAAAGTCATGTTAAAGCGCGACTTGCCCCTGAAAAAGAATATATATCTGTTTTTAGTTTCTCGTGTTCCCCAAAGTACACCCGGACTTAGTGCAAGTGCCTTCCGCTCGCACTACCTAGGTACAAACGGCTACGATCATGGTACTAGCACTTGTTTCGGTTTCCAGATCTCAAATATTTATCTTTCAGCCTGATTCTATGTATGAATCCGAAATTTCAAATCTAGATAAGGGGCACCAAAATTCATAGTTTATTCTCGGTGCTCATATTGTGATTTATTAAATAATTATTAAATCTAATTGTAAGTTATACATTTGATATTTTGAGCAGACTGAGCAAGATAAATATACGTAAAAACTAGTCAATACTTATCTTAACTGTTTATGTTTTCTTAACTGTCAATGAAATAGGTGTATTGAGGAATTTTAAATATTCGTGTTTTGTATTCCGGTTTCAAATATAAATATGTATGTATTTCATCTCGGTCCTGCAACCGGGTGGACTTAGATTCGACATTCGAACTCTCATCCGGATCAAATCAGATTATTTTTTAGTTAGGCAAGCATTTAATCGTTAGTGTAGATTGAAGGAGACAAATAGACTTGCCAGTATTCTTCTTAATTTTCTGTTTTCTTCTTCACTGTCAGGACTTCGTGAAATTTCTTTCGGCGAATTTTTGATATTCAAGTTTATCACAATTTGGGTGGGATGTGGGTTTGGATAAGAATCAAGATCTGAGATCCGAATTTCGAACCCAGATCCGAATTTCGAATTCAGATCCGAGATCCGGACCCAGATCCGGATCTTCGAATCCGACCAGATCCGAATCCGGCCATCCCTAATATATATAACGTTACCCTCGCGTTCCCCCTCAGTTTTACCCTTACTATATATGAGAATTAACATTTCCCTTTATACTTATTATGGACATAATAAAATGGATACTCAGAACAGTTTTGGTTTTCAAACACTAATGCCAAGAAGCAAGCATATCTCCATGAAACAAGCATATCGTTTTGTTTATTTCTTTCTTTCTTGACTCTTCGATCTAGTCGATCGCCTGAAGGCAAAACATCGCACAGCAAACAAGCTGCTTCGACACGTGCCAACGACAGAACGAAAGTCTTGAGTTTAGTACTCAAACTACACTCAGGCAAAAAAAAAAGCAAAATGCCCGCACGCTTCTGTGCCTTGTAACATTGTGTTAAAAAAAACACAAGGTCAGCTGTCAGACACCTGATAAGACTTTTATACAAATCGTCGTTGTTTGAAGTCTCTTTATTCCTCATAAAAACAATATATCCAGATTCGCGAAAGCCCACAGAGATTGTATTAGAAAGTTAAAAAAATATCTTTATCATTCAGATCATTTATTATTATTATTATTATTATTATTATTATTATTATTATTATTATTATTAGTAGTAGTAGTAGTAGTAGTAGTAGTAGTATTAGTAGTTGAATTACCACATAATATTTTTCGTTAGTCCTTACAGCAATTAATACTTAGCAGCAGAGGTAAAATTGCTTGGGAATGCAGGGGACGCCGTCCCCCACCTCCAAAAAATGTGTACGGCGTCCCCCCAGTTCCTAAGAAGCTACAATGGGCAAAGATAGGCATGGGGGACGGCGTGATGTCATGCCGCTACCTACCGTTCCCCTACCTTTTCAGATTCACTTTATCTTTGCTTAGCAGGAAATCGATACAAGAGTTAGTAGGACAGCCACTCTTTATTGATAAAAATCGTAATTTGGCGTTATTAAAAACACAATTTCTGTGTCTAGAGGTAGAAGAGAGGGGACCATGGAAGTTACTATTGCCACGTACAAAAATGAAACCTGTATTCAACACTGACTACGTATAATTCAAGGATTTTTTTTAAAGCAAAATGCTTACACCTTTTCAAAAGTAAAATTAAAATAATTACTAAGAAATACATTCATTGAAAAACTCAGGGGTGGCAAGTCCACCGTTTTAAATCTGCTGCAGAGCGTTCGAGTCCAAATTCAAGTAAAGTTAACGCATGGAAGACCCAGGCTCGATTCCCGGTGGGAGTTCATGTGGTTCGGATTCGACGTTAATTAGTAGGTCCACGTTTTATATAGCTTCGCTGCTGAAAGGGACGTTAAGTTCAAAATCAACTCAAGAAAAGTTAAAACAATGAGAATGTTTTCTATTGTTTTGTCGTATGCAATTCTATGTTAAATAAAACTACATACACTATTTGATAATGGAAGCATCGTCAGAAATACAGTATCCAATAAATAAAACTTTTCACGGAGGGTTTATCTGAAGATACATACAAATATTGAAAATAGTTTTAAAAGGTGCATAATGCGGAAATACTATTTTATCGCGTATGAACTTAAGGCTTCTAGAACAGCAAGTTCTGACCAGATATTAACACCGCAGAACCAGAATATGATCAAGGGATGGACTAAACCAGCGTTTCCCAACCGGTGTGCCGCGGCACAGTGGTGTGCCGCGAATGGGTCGCTGGTGTGCCGCGAGGAAATCGGAACAAAATTATTAATTCTATAGCAATCAAATTGCAAGACATACAGAAAAAGTATATTTGTATTTCAAATTACTAGGCCTACTATGAATCTAAAATTTAAAGTTTCATACTGTGTTACTTTTCTGTAGAACATTTTTCTGTACATTTCTAATTTTGAAAAAAAGTGTTATCATTGTTATGACCATTATTGCTTCTTTATTGTTGCAGACTATTTCGTAACTTGAAATTTTAAAATATTATTCAATCCTTCCGGCAAAGTAAACATGCATACGAATTACCTATATTTGTGTTTTAAAAGTAAAAGAGGTTCGTTTGTTCGTTCGTTATTTAGTGATCCTCCTTCTTAATGAAAGGTTGGATACAGTTTTCGAAAAAAAATGTATTTTTAACAACTTGAGCCCTATATCTGATTGTAATTGTTTTCTATTTTTAAATTAAAATGAAAAATAAGCATAATGATTTACCACGGGGAAAAAACAGTGGTCTAGCTTTCTTCTCTGTGAGAAGGATGTCAGTAATCAGAAAAAAATACTACAGTATTTTATATTTTCAAATAATAATAATAATAATAATAATAATAATAATAATAATAATAATAATAATAATAATAATAATAATAATAATAATAATAATAATAATAATATGTGTGCCGCGAGAATTCAAGTTACCCTGGTGTGCCGCAAGTTGAAAAAGGTTGGGAAACGCTGGACTAAACCATAGTTTCCAACTTTACCCAGTGTAAATAAAGTAGGATTGAAACCCACTCTATCCAGTGTACACCTGAGCGTCATGGGGGGGAGGGGGGCTGTATCCCTATCCCCTATAAAATTCCTCTTGGATCCGCGCCTGTTGAAACTAATTCATATTTCATAACTTCATACACGGCACGATCAAGCACTGAATCTATTGAAATCTTACTACATAAAATAATTATCAAGTGTCTACACTTTTTCTATTAAAGCTCATAGTATATTCCATCATAATATAAATTGTCACTCATGTAGTGTGTGCTAATATAACTAGGGATGCGCACGAGACAAGATTTGTGGCTGTCTCGTCTCGAAAATGTGCTGTAAAAGTGATGTCTCGACTCGAAAAATGTATATTTCTCTATTGGAAGTGCCATGTCTCGACTCGAATTTTGTCAGGAAAATCCTGTCTCGATTCGTCTCGTGCGCATCCCTAAATGTAACTCATGACAAAAATGTTTTGTTTTAAAACAAAATTAAACGGTTGAAGTGGACTCTGCCGAGTAGAAGACATCCAATTTATTAAACCGCCTCGCAACTCACTTGGCAGCACACTTAGGTTACACTCTTCACCTTTTTCCCATGCTATCTAAAGTATCGGCTAATCTTAAATTCGCATTGCCGATTCGGGTTTTCTAACAAGAATTATTATGTTGCAACTTAATTTGGATGTGAAATCCTGACTTAATTAGCATTTAAGAACTTCGCAGTGTGCATTAAAATCATGACAGAAATATAGTTAAATCTCAGTTCTAAATTTTATGTCTAGCTTGCATCTAAATACTGTGCTGTCATTTCTTTCAATGTTGGTAGGAGCCGAAGTTCCAATTGATCCCAATTTTTCGCTTTAATTCCCTCTATTTGTTCATAAAATTTTATAGAAATATTATTATTAACAAGCAACACTTCTGAAGTGTAACACTCCGATCTTCATAAAATTTGGAAGGTAGATACTATACATGAAATAAACGAATACGTTTTTCTTATTTTCTGCGGAGAAAAGGGTTTTAAGGGGCAAGAGACCCCACCCACAATTTTGAAAGTTGACGCCCCAAAGGCAAAAACCAAGGAAACCGAAGTAAACGAAATTTCACACACATATTGCAGATATAAAATGAGGGAACACGTGTTTCGTATTTTCCTGGAAAAAACGGTTAGGTGGGGACCGGATCCCTCCAAAACTTTCATCACGAAATATCGAAAGTGATAATAGCAATATGACAAATGTGTGTAAAGGACACAAAGAATTGCAACGAAACTTTGTGTATGAACAACATACCAAAAAATAAAGGCACACGGTTTTTTTTTTATTTTGTGCTGAGAAACGATTTCAGGGGGCAAAAGCTATCACCCAAAATTTTGAAAGTTAAGGCCCGGAAGGCCAGAGGAAGTGAACCGAACTGAATGAAATTGTGCACAGATATTGTCGACATAAAATGAGGAAATACGTTTTTCTCATTTTCCTGAGAAAAAAAAAAGAAAACCGTTTAGGTGGGACACACACACCTCCAGAACTTTGATCATGAAATATCAAAACTGCTAATAACAGAAGTGTTTGAAGGACATGACGAATTGGAACGACACATTGTGTAGGGACAATACGCAGAAATAAACGAATACGGTTTTTCTTTTATTTTCTGCGGAAAAACTGTTTTAGGGGGCAAAAGCCCCCATCCCAAGTTTTGAAATTTGAGGCCCAAAATGCAAGAAGAAGTGCACCGAATTAAATGAAATTGTGCGCAGATATTGTAGACGAAAAACGAGATAATTGGGTTTCGTATTTTCCTGGGAAAAGCGGTTGAGTGAGGCACGGACCTTCTAAACCGTTGATTACGGAATATCAAAAGTGCAAATAAGCATACGCAAAAGTTCCTAAAGAATATGGAGAATTGGAACGAAACTTCGTAAAGGGACTATTTGCAAAACAGTATATGAAACGTGTTTTAATTTTTGCGGAAAAACAGTGTTGGGGCCTAGGTCCCATCCCAAAAAAAAAGGAAATATAACCGTAATAGCTCAGAAAGGAGTGGACCCAAGCAAATCAAATTGTGTGTAGACATTATATGTAAAATAAGGGCTCTCGTGTTTCTCAAGTGTTCCTATCCGTTTTGCTTCAAATTTGGCATACCAATAGCAAACTGGAAATAAATCGACACGTGTTTTTCTTTATGCTGAAAAAACATTGCAAGGGTTAAAGGTGCCTCCTGAAATACTATAAAATGCGCTATACTGTTTGTGTTTGCTGTTACTTGATCTGCCAAATTTGAAGAAATCGGATGGAGACACGACACTTGTGAAACACGAGAGGCCATATTTTACATATCCAATATCTACATACAATTGCTTTCGCTTCGGTCCACTTCTCCCGCGACTCAACGCCCCGGTTCAATTTTTTTTTCTTTCAGGAAAATACGAAACACCTCTACAATATTAGTGGACATTTCATTCACTTCGGTCCACTTCTTCTTGTCTTTCGGGGTCAAATTCCAAAATTGTAGACGGGGGCTTTTGCCAACCAAAACCGTTTTTAACCAAAATTAAAAAATGTATTCGTTTATTTTTTGCGTATTGCCCATACTCGCAGAGCTCATCCGTGGCTAAGCGGTTAGCGTACGCGCCTTTGGCGTGGGAGACCCGGGTTCGATCCCCGGCGGGAGCTCATGTGGTTCGGATTCCACGTTAATCAGTAGGTCCACGTCTCATATAGCCTCGCTGCTGAAAGGGACGCTAAACTAAAATCAACTCAACTCAACCCATACACGCAGTTTGATGCAATTCTTCATGTCCGTTACACGCATCTGATATACTGTTACTAGATATTTTGATATTTCGTGATGAAGGGTTTGGAGGGATCCATGCTCCACCTGGCCGTTTTTTCCAGGAAAATAAGGAAACTTATTCCCTAATTTTGTGTCTACAATATCTGTCCAAATTTCATTCACTTCAGTTCACTTCTTCTTACCTTTCGCGCGTCAACTTTCAAAATTTTGGTTTTGGGTTCTTTTGCCCCTAAAACCGTCTTTCCGCAAAAAAGAAAAACATATTCTTTATTTTTTGTCCACACAGAAAGTTTTGTTGCAATTCTTCATGTCTTTTACACACATCTAACATATTGTTACAAGCATTTTTCATTTTTTGTGATCAAAGCTTTGGAGGGGTCGGTGCCCCACCCAACCGATTTCTAAAGGAAAATACGAAACCCGTATTCACTCATTTTATGTCTACAATATCTGTGCACAAATTCACTCCCTTCGGTTCACTTCTTTTTGCCTTTCGGGAGTCAACATTCAAAATTTTGTTTGGGAGGTTTTGCCCCCCAAAAACCGTTTTCCCGCAGAACATAACAAAACCCGTATTCATTTACTTTCTGCGTATTGTCCATACACAAAGTTATGTTGCAATTCTTTATTTCCTTTACACACATCTGACATACTGTTATTTTTACTTTTGATTTTTCGGGATCAAAGGTTTGGAGGGGTCTGTGCACCACCCTACTGTTTTTCCCAGGAAAGTACGAAACTCGTACCCTCATTACACGTCTGCAATATCTGTGCACAATTTCATTCACTTCGGCTCACTTGTTCTTGCCTTTCGGACGTCAACTTTCAAAATTTCGGGTGGTGGCTTTTGCCCCTGAAACCGTTTTTCCGCAGAACAAAAAAAAAGTATTCATTTTTCTGCGTATTGTTAATACACAAAGTTATGTTGGAATTCTTCAAGTTGTTTGCACACATCTGACATACTGTTGGTAGCACTTTTAATATTTCGTGATCACAGGTTTGGAGGGGTCCATGCAGCACCCAACCCTGTTTTCCAGGAAAATAGAAAACCGTATTCCCTCATTTTACGTCTACAGTATCTGTGTAGAAATTCATTCACTTCGGTTCACTTCTTTTTGCCTTTCGGGCGTCAATTTTCAAAATTTTGTGTGGGAGCTTTTGCCCCCTAATACCATTTTTCAACAGAACATAAAAGAACCCGAATTGCTTTATTTCTGGCGTATTATCCATACAAAAAGTTTCATTGCAATTCTTCATGCCCCTTATACACTTTCTACATACTGTTATTAGCATTTTAAATTTTTTGTGATCAAAGGTTTGGAGGGTCCGTGCCCCACACGACTATTTTCTCCACGAAAATATGAAACCCGTATCCTTATTTTATGTCTACAATATATGTTCACATTTGCACTCACTTCGATTCACTTCTTGGGGCCGCGGTGGCTCAGTGGTGCGTGTTAGCTGCCCAAGAGGTAACACGTCTTTCGCTGGTCGTCCGTCCAGTGTCGTATCGTGCGAGAGGCATTGAATGCGCCCAGTGTACTTTGTGTTTGCTTGGAATTTACGCTGACTTGCTTACAATATATTTCAGTTTAGTGGTGACTAGTGAGTTTATTTAGAATTATAAAATGTCTATCAAACGTGTCAATACATTAAAATTAGGATTTCGTGCGATTCCTAACCGTCCGTCCACAATAAAAATCCATGAGTTTATTCAAACTACGTTTAAGTTAAAGGAAGAACAAATACTGAGTATTGAGTTGGATATTTATCGTAAATGTGTGTATATTAAGTTATTGTCTGACTTGTTGTGTGACAAATTATTAAGAGATCATGGTGATAGTGTTAAATTTCAAGATGATAGTGGAACATACCCCGTGACTTTAGAATTAGCTGATCGACCTTTAACCTATGTGCGAATACATGCTATTCCCACGGAATATAGTGATACTGATGTCACGCGTGCCTTGTCTATCTATGGAGAATGTAAAAGTATAAAAGACGAAATTTATGACGATACTCATATTTATAAAGTTAGATCTGGACGAAAGATCGTGACTATGTATTTGTTTAAACCTATACCGTCCTTCCTGGATATTCGTAACCAGAAGTTCCTAGTAACTTATTTCGGTCAGGACCGTACTTGTTATTACTGCCAATCTAGAGATCATTTACAAGATCAATGTTTTCAGCGTCAAAAACGGGCCTTTGTTTCAACAACAACCCTGGAACATACTGAAAGTGATAAGGAACGCTCTCGGGTTTCGCCAACCCAAGAAATTAATGTGGTTAAACCTGCTAATTTGCCTACTTTAACGTCAGATGTTGACTTTCCAAAGTTAATGACTGAGCTTACTACCCCTGTGATACAGGGCCGTTCTCTAAACACTACTCCGATAGTGCCAAAAGACAGTGTTCCTAGCCGACCATGTTCCGGAGCAATTAAGGAAAACGTCTCTCCCAAGGATATTAGTGATAGTCAGGACAGGACCTCATCTGCAGCCCTCCAGCTTTACAGGGTACTTCTTCACTGGCTGAGTCAGATTTTCCACGGGAACATCAAGTTGTCACTGAACAAGATAGAAAGACGCTTTTGATAGACAGTGATTCCTCCTCCACTAGTGTTGTTGATGGTGATCAGAAGCTCGAGTGCATCTATAGTGTATCGGAAGTTTCCTCTGTAAGTCCCATTTGTCCAGTTCAGTCCCAGGAAAAAGATCGTCCTTTCCCCCCTGTGAGTTGTCCTAGTGGGAAAAAAGGATCTGATGCCCGGAATTCCCAGGAAGCATCCCAAGACAAGAAACGGAAGAAAGCAGGAACGGCTATAGCTCAAGTAAAACAACCTAAGAAGACGGATCAAGGACCCTTAGAAGTATCACCTAGGATCACCCGGTCGTCTGTAGCTAAATTAGTGAGTACGGAATATCTACCTGATACCGCAGTTCCTTCTTCAGGTGAGTCACCAACAGTTTCTACTCCTACCTAAACATTCAGAAACACAGTGCTTGCAGCCAAATAGTGGTGTGGTATTATGAAGTGTGTTGCTAACATTAGACAACTTCCTATAACAATATTTATGTGTACTATCTTAAAACTAGCAACTATAAATATCAACGGAATACAATCGCCAGTCAAACTTGAAGCTCTCAATGACTTTCTACTTAAATCTGAAATAGATGTAGCTTTTCTCCAAGAAGTTGGTCCAAAGATTGTAAACGTACATCCATCATATAATGTATATAATAATTGTACATATAATAGCCTTGGTACTGCAATTTTGGTTAAAGAAGGCCTCCCGCTTACAAATGTAGAATTACATCCTAATGGTCGAATTATCAAAGGTCAGGTTAATGATATAACTCTAATCAATGTTTATGCGCCCAGTGGAAGCCATAATAGAAAAGAACGGAATAATTTTTATGCAAATGAAGTAGCGCCGTTTTTTAGTGGCCCAAATAATGTTATCTTTGGCGGAGATCATAATTCAAGTATAACTCACACAACAGAACCAACTTACCATTATTGCCCTACCTTAAATGAATTGGTAAAGAATTTGTCTTTGGTAGATGTGTGGGACTTCAAACACCCAGATTTAAGGGGGGACACATTTATTACAAAAACTTCGAGCTCAAGGATAGACAGGATTTATGTAAATGATAACTTCAAATCCCAGGTTGTTTCTGTATACCGATATCCCACGTGTTTTACTGATCATCTCTGTTTAATAATGGAAATTAAAATTAATGACCAGAAGATTGCTCGGGGACGGGGATATTATCACATGAATGAAAGTCTGCTCGATGATGAGTCATTTTGTCAGCTCTTTTCTAAAAAGTGGGCTTATTGGCTTAAACAAAAGAAGTGGTTTAAAACATATATTGAGTGGTGGAATCAATACTGTAAGGACAAAATCCGAAGCTTTTGTAGGTGGTATTCCTCTGAAATTTATGCTGATAAGCGAAAACTTTATAATTTCTATTATAAATGTCTATTAGAGGCACAAACTGAAGCGATGACAAATCGCTCGGCCCTTATCTCTGTACGTAAATACAAAGCCAAATTATTACAATTCCATAAACAGAAAATGGAAGGGATTAGGTTACGTAGTAAAGTTCCAGGGTTTCCGGAAGAAGAACAATGCTCTCTTACACATGTGTTAACAGAAGCCAAACGTGGACGGAGGAAACTTATCACGTCACTCACAGATGCTCAAGGCTCCATTCAAACTACTCAGGACAATATTCGTAACACCCTGTATGATTATTACTACCAGTTATTTGGGGTCGCTGCTGCTACCGGCTGCGAAAATAAATTACTTGACAGTGTGCCTGCAGTGCTAAATGATGAAGACAATCAAATTTTATGTGCTCCGTTTACTAAAAATGAAGTACAAAGAGCTGTAAATGCTGCAAAAAAAGGAAAATCTCCTGGGCCCGACTCTATCTCTGGCCGTTTATATGTTAAATTTTGGGATATAATGGGCGAGACACTAACATTGATTGTAAATGAATGGTTCTTTGCTTCAGAGACTATCAAGCGCCCTAATCCAGCCGTCACGGTCTTTATCCCTAAAACTGTTCAACCATCTAATGTTAGCCATTATAGACCTATATCCCTTCTTAATACAAATATCAAAATTTTTAGTAGATGTATTAAAAACAGACTACAGGACTACATGGATAAGTTATTACAAAATTTGCAATATGTGGCTGTTAAACAGAAAACTATCTATCACCTTTTATTAACTATTAGAGATAGTATTACTATTTGTAATGATTGCGCTCTTAAAGCGGCTCTGATAAATTTAGATTTTAAAAACGCCTTTGATAATATTGAACACTCGTACTTATGGTCTGTTTTCAGAAAATTCGGTTTTAATGAACAATTTGTTACATGGATGAAATATTTTTATAAAGATGCTCATACGAAGTTAAATGTTAACGGTCACCTATCCAACAACATTCCCATCAAACGTTCAATAAGACAAGGTGATCCCCTTTCAATGTTGAGTTTTGCTATTAGCCTTGCTCCCCTGTTATATGCTATGAATGACCGCCTAACTGGTCTAAATATTATTACCCCTGCTATAAAAGTGGCTAGTTATGCAGATGATGTAACAGTTTTTGTCTCTTCTAAACTAGATTATTCTCTCATGATGGAATGTGTTCGTGAATATGAGGTAGCATCTGGGGCTAGATTAAATGTTTGTAAATCGCATATGTTAAACATAAACAATAGTATTGATTTTAATGATATAGATACCGTCCCTCAGGCAGACAGTATCAAAATTTTAGGAATTACTTTTTATTCAAACATAAGGCACACTATTGATCATAACTATACGAATATTGTAAACACACTGCGTCATTCAGGTTATGTAAATCAATCCAGAAATCTATGTTTATATTCTAGAGCTAAATTTATAAATGTTTATCTCTTAAGCAAAATCTGGTATTTGGCAAATGTATTACCTATGCCTCAACTCATAGGAAAACAAATTCAAAGTTTATGTGGTTGGTTTCTATGGAAACATCAGGTCTTTCGTGTTAAATATGATGTAATGTGCTGTTTACATTCACAAGGTGGCATCGGTCTGTTCAATGTGCAAGAAAAAGCTGCAAGTTTGTATGTTACTCGCTCAATGACCTTGTACACAGACGAAGCGAATAGTGTAACACAACAACTGCTCACTTACGTATTAGCACGAACGGAGAGGAGTCTACCCCTGTATATGGCTGACCTCTCTCAAAGCTGTAAGTACTTGGAAACTGTTTTGTGTGATTATATATATCTGTCTCAGCTTTTTGATTTTAAAACTTTAAGTAGTAAACAGCTGTATGTTTTTAAAATGACTAGATTATATGTCCCACCTAAAATTGTGTTAGATGAGTACTTGTGTAATTGGTCCAATATTTGGGCCAATATCAATGACTTGACCTTGTGTGTTGCCAGCAAATCTATCTGGTTTATGATTGTCCATAATGTTATTGATACTAAAGAAAAGAGAAACAAATATGGTTTTAGTCCTGATGCTCTTTGCAATAGATGTAACAATATAGATACGTTGATTCATAGAATCACGACATGTCTGGAATCCACAAAAATCTGGTCTCAGTTACGTCACTTTCTAGCCATTCTTACTCGTAGTTCGGAACGCAATATAAATATTAGCATAGTTTTAAGACCTGATTATCGTTTTTATCCCGTTAGTAAACAACATAGTGTCAATTGGTATATAGGAACGACCGTCAAATATATTTTTAATTCCAACTTAGAAGCAGGGGGAGCCTTCTATGTACAGTATTTACAAAAAGAATACTCCAAATTAGCAAAGGATGTACGTAATAAGCTATTTGCAAATTTTATAGCCAACTCATTGTTCTAGTAACTTCCTTTCTTTGTGCCAAAAGCCTAACCAATTCAATGTAATTGATTCTTGAGTTACAATAAATTTTCTTAAAAAAAAAAAAAGTGGTAGAGCGTTCACCTCTGGTGCTTGGGGTCCCGGGTTCGATCCCAGCCCCCGCCAAGTGAACTTTGTGGTGGACAAACACCGTGTGCGTGGGTTTTCTCGGGGTTGTCCCGTTTCCTCCCACTTTCTTCATTCCACCATTTCATTCATTACTCATCATCACCGTCTCCTTTAGCCTAACCGGCATAACCGTGGGACGTAAAACTTAAAGATTTCATTTCATTTTTTTTTCGATTCACTTCTGTTTGCCTTTCGAGTTCAACTTTCAAAATTTAGTGTGGGAGCTTTTGCCCCCTAAAACCGTTTTCCCGCAGAACTTAGAAAAACCCGTATTCGTTTACTTTTTGCGTATTGTCCATACACAAAGTTATGTTGCAATTTTTCATGTCCTTGACACACATCTGACATACTAGCACTTTTGATATTTTGTGATCAAACGTTAGGGAGGGTCCGTGCCGCACCCACTCCTTTTTTCCAGGAAAATAGCAAACCCATATTCCCTCATTTTATGTCTACAATGTCCGTGCACAATTTGATTCACTTTGGTTCACTTCTTTTTGCCTTCACGGCGTCAACTTTCATAATTTTGTGTGAGAGCTTTTGCCCCTAAAACCGTTTTTCCGCAGAAAAACCCTTCTCCATTTTTTTTTTTTTTTTTTGCGTATTGCCCGTACATAAAGTTTCATTGGAATTCTTCATGTCCTTTACACAAATCTGATATACTGTTACTAGCACTTTTGATATTTCCTGAGCAAATGTTTGGAGTGGTCCGTGCCCCACCTAACAGTTCTTTCAGGAAATACGGAACTAGAATTCCCACATTTTATTTTCACAATATGTGTGAAAAATTTCATTCACTTCGGTTCACTTCTTCTTGCTTTTTCGGCGTCAAATTTCAAACTTTTGGGGTGGGTTCATTTGCCCCCCTAAAACCGTTTTCCTGCAGAACATTAAGAAAACGTATTCTTTCATTTTTTGCCTATTGTTCATACACAAAGTTTCGTTGCAATTCTTCATGTTCTATACACACATTTGACATATTGTTACAAGAACTTTTATTTTTCGTGGTCTAATGTTTGGAGGGGTCCGTGCCCCACGCGGCCGTATTTTCCAGGGAAATACGACATTCGTATCCTCATTTTACGTATTCAATATCTGTGAAAATTTTTATTCACTTCGGTTTACTTCTGCTTTTCAGAGGCCGCCGTGGCTCAGTGGTAGAGCATTCACCTCTGGTGCTTGGGGTCCTGGGTTCGATCCCAGCCCCCGCCAAGTGAACTTTGTGGTGGACAAACACCGTGTGCGTGGGTTTTCTAGGGGTTCTCCGTTTCCTCCCACTTTCTTCATTCCACCATTTCATTCATTACTCATCATCAACGTCTGTCTCCTTTAACCTAACCGGCATAACCGTGAGACGTAAAACTGAAAGATTTCATTTTTTCTTCTGCCTTTCGTGCGTCAACTTACAAAATTTTGTGTGGGAATTTTTCCCTCTAAAACCGTTTTTCCGCGGAAAATAAAAAAACAATATTCATTTATTTTTTGTCCACACATAAAGTTTCGTTGCAATTCTTCATGTCCTTTACACACATCTCAGATACGGTTACTAGCACTTTTGATATTTCGTGATCAAAGGTTTGGAGGGGTTAGTGCCCCACCGAACCGTTACTTCCAGAAAAATACTAAAACCGTATTCCCCCATTTCATATCTACAATATTTGTGCACAATTTCATTCACTTCGGTGCACTTCCTTTTGCCTTTCGGGCATCAACTTTCAAAATTTTGGGTTTGAGCTTTTTTCCCTTAAAACTGATTTTTTCACAGAAAATTTAAATAAATGTTTTCCTTTATTTTTTGCGTGTTGTCCATAGACGCAGTTTGATTAAATTCTTCATGTCCTTTACACACATCTGACATGCTGTTACCAGCACATTTGATTTTCCGTGCCACGTTCCGTGCCCCACCTAACCGTTTTTTCGAGGAAAATACGAAACTCGTATCCTCATGTTACGTTTGCAATATCTGCGCTTAATTTCGTTCACTTCTTGCCTTTCGGACATCAAGTTTCAAAATTTTGGGTGGGAGCTTTTGCCCCTAAATCCGTTTTTCCGCAGAAAATTTTAAAAGGCCGTATTCCTTTAGTTTTTGCGTATTTTCAATACAAAATGTTCCGTTGCAATTATTCATGTCTTTTACACACTTCTGACATACTGTTACTAGCAGTTTTGATATTTCGTGATAAAAGGTTTGGAGGGGTCCGTGCCCCACCCAACCGTTTTTTCCAGGAAAATACGAAACTCCTATTCCCTCCTTTTACGTCTACAATATCTGTGCACAATTTTATTGACTTTGGTTCAGTTGTTCTTGCCTTTCGGGTGTCAACTTTCACGATATAGAGTGAGGCTTTTATATTAAAACTTACGTAACTTTATGTAACTTTTTCTTTTTTATGAGATTCTTTTTTTGGGAGGTGAGGAGAGAAATGTTTTCCTCTGATATGTGTCTTTTGCCATTCATCTTTTTTGAACTGCTTAAGTAAGATCATTTTGTAACTTTTGATGTCATCCATCTCCGTCATGATAATATTATTGTCATTTTTAACAATTTGTTTTATTCCCTCATTTGCAGTCTGCCACACTGATATATTTATTACAAAATTGAGGTTTGGTCCAGCGCCTTTCGAATTCGGAACCAACCCAACCGCCGAGCTTTTTGGGTTGCCTGCTATTGCAGGAAAACGAGAATTGCAGGTGGTAATGCACTTTTGGAGTCGTGTATACAAATACACAGAATCCTCTTGCTTACTACACAAATCAGTATGGAGCATACGTTATCCATATGCTACATACGCACTGCCCTTAGATGTTACATCATGCCGTTGTAGGATGTTTGACATCTAACAATTTTTCCGTATATCACATGCATATATTTATGTTACATTCATCAGCTATATGTTATATACGTCCATTTGTATGTGAGATCCTGACTGCCTATATGGTTTCATACGAAAAGTACGTATAGATGGAACACTTATACGGAAAGTATTATAAAACATCCGTTTTCAGTTATAAGTCTGGTGTAAGTTAAGTTCAAAAACTATAGGAATTACGCATGTAACATACCTTTTTAAGTACGCTTCCTATATTTTTTTCTTAGTGTAGCTCACAAGAAATTTATCGAGTTGGAAATTTATACGTGATTGTACAAGAACTTTGTTTTGTAATAGTCTTCCTCATATCCGAAACAAGAATTTCTTTAAACTAGGACCCAGATACAAGATCCATTGATCCAGATATACAGTCACTTCAATAAAAGCGACATCTGACTTCTAGTGAACAAACAAACTCGATCCATTTGATCATGTTGAATCATCTGTGCCGACTCTAATGGTGCAATTGGTTTAAATGGGTCGGCTCACGACTCGTTCACCACAGAGCTGATCTCAGAAAAATCGTTTGCATGTCATGTCTACTGAGCCGATGGCTCACCTCAAGCGAGCCGGCTCCAGCTGATGGCTCACCAGAGCCGAACCAAACCGAGCTGATGGCTCATCCCAACCGAGCCGGCTCGAGCCATCGGCTCACTTGAGCCAAGTTGGTGGCTCACTCCAACCAAGTCGGCTCGAGCCTTCTCTCAATTGAGCCGAGTCGATGACTCATCCCTACCAAACCGGCTTAAGCTATCGGTTCAATTGAGCCGTGCCGATGGATCATCCCAACCGAGCCGGATCGAGCTGTTCTCTCAGTTGAACCGAGTTGAGCCTGTTGACATCACTGCCTGGGTTGGGCTTTTGCTTGGGTTAAAAAATTCGACCGTACAAGTCTCAGCCTTGATAGTAAGATCTACACAGTATACATATTTTATTGGTGTTCACAACATTTGAGACTGTCTCGTTATAAAAATCTATTGTCTCGTTATCGAGACGAGACGAGACGCGAACAATGTCCCTCTCGTGAGCAACATTAAAAGTAATCCACTTTACTACTTATATATCTCATGGCTTTCGCTTTCCAGTCTAATCAGGTCATGATTTCAAAACGAGCTAAAACGAGCTGAACGAGCGAGCCACGTATCAAACTCGACTCGACTCGAAACTCGACCTCAAAACAGTGACTCGACTCGGAACTCGACTCGAGAAAATTACCTTTGACTCGACTCGAATTCGAGTCTAGTTTCGAGTTGAGTCGAGTTTTAGCTCGGCTTGTGCCCATCCCTAAAAAAACACAAATAAGCCATTAGTAATACAGGTATACATTTTCCATAACTCGTAATTTGCCACCTTAAAACAAATCTGAAATCGGGTTTATTTCCTGTTGGCCTCCAGCACCTTTTCGTGGTAAATCATCCGCAGCGGAATGATGTCCATCCTTCAGCCAGGAAACAACTAGCTCGTCTACTTGGAACTTGTCTAGCTTAGACAATGTTTGAGCACTTAGTCTATTTCTAATGTCAGTCATCTGTAAATTCATAAAGGGATTTTCCCGTTCGCACTCAGTCGTGGAAATTGGTAATACTCGATAATCTGCTTGTTAGACTTAAATCTGAAAACGATTTTTCTCGGTCAGTTTTGAAATACTCCGCAAGAAGTATCACCTCTCTACCACCATACAACATCTTTTCCATATCGACCATGTCAGTTGGCAATGTCGACTCATGGAGAACAGAAACTTCATCTACCACATCTTCGATAGGAACTCTTGTGCATAAATTATCAATTGAAACCTGACAAACTGATGATTTCTTATTTGTTTATAAATTTAGTTTTTGTAATTACACATGAAAGTTTGATGTCATTACCAAGTTCCCTCTCTCCTAGAAGGCAAAAGGAAACGAGGTTTCAGAGAAGTGTTCAGAGGTGTCTCGGAATTTCCCCCTTCTTCCCCTTCAATTACCACACTGCTGTTTGTTATGGGCCAAATTACGATGAATTTCAATTAAATTATCATAGTATAACTATTTCCTTGTTGAATTATAGATACCGTACTTTTCAGTGGAAAAAGGGATGAAATTTGAAAGTCCCAAATCAAAGTAAATAGACCCACGTAAAGGAAAAAAGTGTAAAATTTTCCATATAATTATGCATACAATCCAAACTACAATTTCCATGTACTTAAGCTTACAGTACAAATTTTATGTCTATTTTTCTCACAACTTTATGGGTTGATTGCCCTGTGCTGTAAGCGCTCCATATAATAAACATAAGCTTCAGCAATTATTATAGTAGAAAGCAATGGATATATGAAGCGAATCACTGTATTTTTTGTTTCTGAATTTTTTTCTTAAGTAATATCGGTCATTTTTGATTATTTTTACAAACCAACTCACTTCCAATTTTCCAAATATAGAAAGTGCCCCCCCCCCCCCCCATAAAGGAGAAATTAAAAAAAATGCTAGGACAGATTCTGTTTATTTTTAATAAAGAGTTAATACACTGAACTTCAGCTTCGTAGGTTTAACGGCTTGCGAGATACTCATTTTTTTTTTTTTTTCGCAAAAATTCGGATCCTCACTAGCTCTTTGGGATGTGTATTATAATGAAAGCAATATAACATCCCAGTTTGGATTAAGGCCTAACTATATACCAAAAGTCATTTCATTTGACTTTGTAATTTGGCCGTTATGATCACAGCACACATAGTTACATTCAATTTTTTTAAAATAATAATTTATACATTACTGTGATTCAAAAATGTATTTTTCCAGTAGTTAGTTTCTCTAAAAACTGACAGGCCTCGAAAGCCAAGTAATAGTATAAGTCCTATTGCTATTATTACAATTACAAATATCAAATCCAAAAGTGCCTGAAGTTCTTTTTTCACTTAGATATAGCCTACTCACCTCAGGTAAGTAGACGGAAACAAATGGAAAAGGAAGGGAAATTAAGGTCTTGAAAGTAAAACGCAGACAAATTTACCAGTCTTCAGAAGATACTGTCTACAATGCAGTAAGCAGAGTGAGTCAGTAGGTCAGACTGAGTCGGTGGGTCGCAGTGGGTCATGGTGGATGGTGGGTCGCAGTAGGTCACGGTGGGTGATGGGTCGCAGTGGGTCATGGTGGGTGGTGGGTCACAGTGGGTCACATGCGTAAGTGGTTGAAATCTAGGCTTTGTCTCCTTTGTTGCAACCGTAAGTGGTAGAAATCTAGGTCCTATGTCCTGTATTGCAATTGTAAGTGCTAGTCACAAGAACGATTCTATTCAAGGTATCACCTCACCCTCCTATCTAGAAAAACCCGGGTTCGATTCCCGGCAGGAGCTCATGTGGTTCGGATTCCACGTTAATCAGTAGGTCCCGTCTCATATAGCCTTGCTGCCGAAAGGGACGTTAAACTCAAAATCAAGTTAACCTATCTAGAAGAAGGGCGAGACAAAATTCATTACTTGTACCAGCTAACAAGTATTTATACTCCATTTCTTGTTCTCGTAAAATAATAATTCTATCTGTCAATCTATAAATGTAATAAAATTATTAAGTTCATGTGTAAACCTAAAAAGAATTTGATATAAAGTATATCTCTTCTGTTCCTATTAATAGCTTCGACTGTGTCTTTTTTCTTTCCAGCTTTTGTCATTCTAATAATAATAATAATAATAATAATAATAATAATAATAATAATAATAATAATAATAATAATAATAATAATAATAATAATGACTGGACACTGTTTTCCTCAGAAACTTGCGACTTTAAGATCTACAGTGTAAAGCTCCGCTGACAACAACACACTGGACATTGTTTATAAAAAGACCGAAAAACATTATTCACTAACTTATTGTCTACGGTTTGAACTGCAAGAAATAATCATATTTCTTCGCGATGGCTGGATAATTTTAAATAACTTCTATTGTTGTAAAGAAAATAAAACTTATGTCTTGAGGGGGAATCGATCCGAGGACCATATGAACTTAAACCCACAGTGTTACCGATTACACCATCAAGATCTGCTTGGAAGGGAAGCGCTACACTGAATGTTTTGCGAAAGAGTCCAAGCACTTTACATCGCATTGTATTTTTTCCTTGTTTCCTTGTTTTTATTGCGTTCACTCTGTGTTTTTCGTACAATGCACGAAAAAGCAAATACATTTTTCGCCACTATGCCCAGGAATACTGTTTTAACTGATCAGCAAATGGGAAGCTACTGGCGAAGTGGTATGGAGCAATGTGTAGTATTTTATTTTCAGAGCAGCAAGGGGCAAGATACTATCCCGCAGAAAACATGCATTTATTTGTTTGACAGACAATACAGCCACAGAAGCCTCGGTGTCGATGGTCTGTGCGAACATGTATGTTCACATGGAGCTAACCCAGACAGAAACGGGCCCCATAAAACCCTTATACGAATACAGATTTGTAGACGACAACATGCGAATATTCCCAGGCACCAAACAACAATTGGAAAACCTACAAAGAAGCGCAGGTAAACTGCAATTCACCACGAAAACAGACCAAACTCGAATAAACTTCCTGGATGTAACAATAGTGAAAAGGCCATGTGGTCGCCTAGAGACAGACATTTACTACTAACCCACAAACAAACTAGAATATCTGAGAGCGAACTCACCACACCCCATAGCACTAAAAAATTCACTAATAACAAGCCAAGGATTAAGACTCACAAAGATCATTGTGAAAAATAGACTAAAACTACTAGGCAGAACTTTAATAACAAGGGGCTACAGAAAATCACTTATCAGAACCAAGATAGAGAACATCTGAAACAAAAAAAAAAAAAAAAAAAAAACACCAAAAACAAAAAAAAACAAAAAAAATAGAGAAAGACAGACTGATATTCCCACTTCTGTACCACCCAAACTATGAGAACAAACTGAAAGCCTTTACCAAAGAATTTTGGGAAGGAATGAATACCGAATATAAAACAGAAGACTGGTGGCAAAAGATGCCCCAAGAATCTACCAATGATAGCATACAGAAGACCCAAAAACCTTAAACAACACCTCACAAAAGCAACATACGATAAACCATTAAGAAACGAACATTTAAAAACGAGTAACCACATAGGAAAAAAAACACACAAGAAAACAGATGGGACTAGTACACTCGAAGACCGAAAACAAGAGGCGGAAAAAAGAGGGGAAAGAGAAAAAAGAAAAAAAGGAGGAACCCAGCTCGATGCTCCATTTGCACACTTGTATATATACAAGTTTGTAACATATTCAAATTTTACTCTATCTATATTCCGAAACTGCTCAATATTGGGATTTGCTTAAGTGTGCTCTCCGTTACACAATCTATTCATTAAAAATACGTTATTCGGTATTTAAAAAAATATATTTGAAAAGAGAAAGGAAGACAAATTCTACAAATTCAAATTTCCGGTTTTATATTACATCTTAATGTGGCCAGAAAGGACACTTTTATTATAACGACCATTTATTTTCTTACACAATTATTACCCTTGCACGCAGTAATCTTTCAGTTCTTTGTTTTTTGGGCTTGAGACTTTCTAATTTACAGTACATACTTTCACGCTTTTCATTATTATACTATTATACTATTGATTGAAATGTATATAATCTCAAACTCAGGAAGGGGAGTAATTACTCGTCGGCCCTCCAGAAATGACGTCCCTACTTGCGCAAAATACTAAAGAATTAATTTCGATTCCATGTCAGAAAGGCCCAGACAAAAAGGACGAGGACACAAAGAACCGAATCAACAAATTCGACAATGTAACAACGTAAACAAATAGAAAAAAACAGAGAAAAAATCATTGTCTGGACTAGTGTTGCAACTGTTAATTGGTTGCAAAGCAACGATCATCTCACTTTTTTACAATGTCATAGTGCTGATAACATGTTTGCTTTGTTCGTATTCAGTGGTATGTCGTCAATGGTTCTCGGCCTACACAAAACCAACGAACCCATCATCAGCAAACAACTTAGGTTCGCTATTACATTAGTTGATCTCTACGTCAGAGGAAAGGTATACCTATATACACCGATCACGAGTTGAATTAAAAATACCTTTCAAATACCATAGGAGTAGTAGTAAATCTTATAACAACTAGCACTGTCTACTACATAATGTCGTGTTCTCAGCATTACGACAATAAGTATTTAATTAATGTAGTTTAAGTTGTTTAACGTGTTAAAAACAATGTACCTCATATGAAAAGCAACTCCGGAAACATGCAGCAATGGGTAGAGTCATGGTGGAAAGACTACAACAAGGTGGATGCAATGTAGTGCTACATTCTTGTCGCTCTGGCGCATGACGTCATCTTGGTCGCAGGCGTGGCCAGCGAGTCAGATGAACTTTTAACAAGCGCTTGCTCGCTGGTATCTTACACACACACTTCTCTTCTATTTATAGTGATCTTCAACGAAGTAAAAATTTTAGTACAAACAATAATTATATAAACGTAATGTAATCAAAGCTTAAGCTAAGTGAATTCAAAGGAAGATAATTACAATAGCACAAGAAACAGCAATATCAGTTCATATTAAACAACTTTGAAGCTTGAACAAGCCAATATTACTCACTACATTTTCTGCTTTTTCTTTCTTTCTTTATTTTCTTTTTTAAACATCTGAAGCCATACACTCGAGTATGTATAGGCCTGAATAATCTATAACACAGTGTGTCGTTAATGCATTTCATTATTATGTAGGGTACAGCGGGGTAATTCGAATAGGCGGGGAATTTGAATAATGTTAAGTATTTTGCCAGCTGGAGTGGAAACGCGGCTCGCCATTTTAGTGAACCTGTGGTGGATTTGTAGGTGGTGGTTTGCAGAAGTCGCTCTCAGAAATACAAACTATTCCTTCGGTTCTGAAGGCTCATACGATTTTTTGTTTGCCGCAAGGTAAGTACGAATGTGTGTATTATTAGGTCGTTATAATTTTCAACGTTGTTTCCTTAAGCTTTCCTTATTATTAACTGGATAAATGAAACCGCTCTGGATTATAACCGTATCAGTAGCATGTGGGGAATTGATATACTGTACACTGGCGTCAACTAATCAGCAGTTTTCATACCACGTTCTGAATGGAATATTCGTCGACTGCGGGGCAATTAGGATAATTCAAAACGGGGCAATTTGAATAGCAGTGAAATTAGAACTATAGGCCTACTATTTTATATTTGTTTGTCAAAAGCGAAAGCTTCTAGTGTTAACAAGGAAACTGCGAATTCTTATTTTGACTTACTGGGAAAATTAATGAACGAGTATGATCTCCATAAACCATCCTAACCGTATTTATAATATGGACGAAAGTAATCTTCCTCTAAATAACAGACCCCTAAAATTTTTGCAGAAAAGGGTAGAAAAGAGGTGGTAAGTGTAACATCTGTTGAGCGGTGGGAAAATGTAACGGTGATAGCATGCTGCAATGCCAGAAGGTCTTTTTGTACCTCCTGTAGTAACATTCAAAGGCGTACGCCTAAAACCGGACTTTAAATCCCAAAATTTCACTCACGAATTTTGTCCTTAGAGCTCTACCAGTCATGACATGGAAATGCTTTACCTACCTCCACACACAACACACGTATTATAACCACTCTATCGCTCTGTAAGGACCTTAAAGCCAATTACCACCAAGAAGCAACTATCTGGATTCACTAAAACCCGAGGCCAGTGATTAGTAAATCTCAGTTCTGCATTTTGTTCACTGAAGCCTAGAAGTGGACAGCTTCAGTTGGACTGGCAGTTAATGGGTTTTCATGTACTGGTATCTACCCGTTTAGTCCACAAGCTATAGAAGAATTTCGATTCGACCCTTCGGAAACGTATGGCCTTATTATACATTTTGAGGAGCAGTCTTCTCGGGAAGAAGATCTTAACAACGCGATTTCTTCTTCCGGTCATGGTTCTCAAAATTTTGTCCCAACGAAGCCTATAGATGAACACATACAACAAGTACTTCCCAGCCCAGAAAAGGTTTGTGTGCAGAAGAGACGTCGTGTCGCAAGAAAATCATGCCACTCAACTTCTGAAAATATACTATTCGGGCAATGAGAATAAAACACCTCCGAGGAAAGGCGCAAGCATCGGGTGCAACAAAATCCAAAGACACTACAAGAAAGAAGAGTGCTAATACAGAACCTGCCAAGAAAAAAAAAACAAATGAATGCTCGAAAGAAACTGATATCCTCTACCCCTTGCAGTGACGAAAATGTAGGCCTAAGTCTAAAGATGGCTGGAGGCAATGAAAGTCAAACAAAGAATTGTTGTTTTTGCCTTTTTAATTACTATTCAGAACGTTCTGCTAGAAAGGGAGACGGTTCGTTGCCAGCGTTGTAAGACATAGTTCTACTAAGTCTGTGTCGGTGCAGAAGGTCGAAAACAGTTTATCTGTTGTCGTTGTCGTTAAATACGAACGATGGAAGATGAATTAACCAATTACGGCTCTTTGCCTTAGACAGTGTTCTGAACATTTTTTTTTTTTAGTGTAGTTCTACATTCAAAAAGATAACTATAGGCGACGCATATTTACAATTTATGTAGGTCTACTTCTTTTCATTCAAACCTAGCATATTTCAACTATCGTAGAAATTGCAATCTAACTATTAAATAGTTTATACATTATTTCTATAAGACTTGTTTATTTTGTTGGTTATTCATATTACCCCACTCGTTATTCAAATTACCCCTCGCATTTACGTTTTTCGAAATTTCGGCGGGGAAATTGAATACCCAAATTTCACAATGATGTATCTCAGATACTATCTTAAGAAAAATTGTCAAGTAATAGTAAGGTTCAAAGTTTTTGTTCACAATTTTATATTTGAATACCAATTACAGTTTCCGAGATATATGAGAAAATGTCTGAAATTATTCAAATTACCCCGCTGTACCCTATTTATGTATGCTCAAGTATATATTCGTAACACATTGATCGGTTTTGATTTGACTATTATTATTATTTTGCTTGAAAGAGAATTCTTTACTGATGATTCCATATACATTTTGAGAATATCTCAAGGGAGAATTCATGATTTTCGTAAACATAAATGCAAGTACGTATATTTTCGTTCTGCTTCGGCAGAGCTTTTTAAGAGGTTGCTCCCACGTAATTTTCGTCAGAATCTCAGGGGAAGTTAAAAACTTTATTGAGCAGGGACGCAATTATTTAATATTTTAAATATCGTTTTTATTTTTGATTTATAAAAAAATTATCTTATTTGAAATCGCTGATCGATTATTTATAGAATTTGTATTTAAACAAAAGGTTTGGTGAAACTGACAGTTCTCTGAATATTAGTGTCAAAATTTACGCCATAACAAACTGTATTATTAATCATTTGTACGAAATAAAACGTTACATATACTGTTGTGTTCTAAAAATATATAGAAATAAATATGTATATACAAAGCACCTCAAAGAAATTGCAACATGACTATTTCAAGCAAGAAACAAAATACTAGGCGTAGGTGAAGACGATGTAGGGGTGTTACAGCTAGACTAGAAAACATATAAACCATAAAATTATATAATTTTCTTAATTTTCTTGATAAGTTCTCTCTTTTCTGTCCCGTGGACTAAAGAAGACAAAAGATAAATGCAAGTGAATGATTATGTGGAATTTGGTGGAAAGAGAATACGGGAGTACCCCGAGAAACTCACGGACACGATGTTGTGCACCACAAACTCACTTGACCGAGAAGCGGACCAGTATCCCTTGCATCAGAGGTGAGCCTTCTGCCACTGAGCCACCGTGCTTCCTTGATTGGTTGAGAATCTACCATATTTTTAAATTTACTGCAGTCATTCTTAATTTTGTAATTCTGGAGGGGGCCCCTAAATATGTATCCAAAGTAAATTATCCAAAGTTATGGTTAAAATGAACAAAAATTTCAAAATCTGAGTGTAAAAATGTCCCGACAATGTCGCCCTGGCATAGTAGGTGGATACTTTATTCTCTTGATCTAATACGTTGTTATATATCTTTGTAACCGTTAATCGTTATTACGAACCTTCCATTCGTTAGTTAATTTGAAGTGTAACGTCCCGTTTTAGCACCGAGGCTACAGGGAATGCAGACCTCCAGAATGAAATGGGACCTGAACTACTTTAACGCATTCAATGCTCTCCATTTGCGTAATTCGAGGGAGGCAAGCCTCCTAGATCATCGTGCCTCCCTTCTCGAATTACATGCCTGCCTCTGTGGGGAAAATTTTGTCTCAATATCTTATGTAGAAGGAAATGATGATAGAAGTGATCACCTCTGTCGGTTCCCCTCCCTCATAATTTCGAATCCGGGTCTTGCCTCAAAGTTTGTCTTTTTAAATCGTACTATTTAAATCGAATCAACACAAGCTACTGTAGCCCTATATACTATTATTACATACTATTAATACTAAAAAGAAACTAAATAATGAAATCGTTTTTTTATAATTTCATTTAACATTGCGTTTATTTATTACTTTTATGTAATACTTACCATATTTAAGGTTTATTTTGTCCTGTCGCCTGCAAGCTAAAATCCATTACTGGAGACATTCCCCCTCTTTTTGAGGAAATCTAAAGTATTTTATATTAGTTCCCTTAGTTTTTCTGTAATAATTACTACAGCCGTACACTGCACAGTTAGGCATTCTCGATATCATTTAAAAGAACAAAGTAACAAAGAATTTCCACTTGTCACTTAAAGCCGCGCCGTTTCCCGTTGTCTCTTGCAAACCAGATGACGTCACAGCCACGACAGCGCTCCAGGCGACATGCGCATGCAACCACCTTGTAGTCTTTCCACCATGGGTAGAGTGAATGACAACTAAATGGAGTTCAAGATCGTTGATTAATCACAAATTTGATAGTGCGAAAGTTCTCATATTGTGGGTTAATTCATGCTTGATCTTGACCTAAGTAACCAATGCTTTTTCTGAAGACGCAGACTATTTATCATTGTTGCAGTGAAACAAATTATCTTTTGGAGGAAAGAACCCTCCATTTAGTAAAGTTGTTCCCTGTGCACATTGAGGTATGTTTTCGCACTTGGTTCTCATATGAGGTTAATTGCTCTTAACAGGCTAAACGAATATACTTTAATAATACTTTAATCTAAAATGTATTTTTCATGAATAATATATATATATATTTTAATTTTTTTTTTATACATCTTGACCTTTATACCTATTTTAAAAGATATACAAGATAAACAGCAAATTTTGAATAGTTAGTTATAAAAGAAAAACTTCTAATAATTTTCCAGGAGGTAATGTACCTAAAATGGAAGCCACATTTCCTCGCTGAACTGGTTTGCTGATACGTTGTATCAGGAAAGTAGTAGCTCGCTTGTCACCAGTAACTTGTGCTATACGTTGGCCTACTTCTTTGATGAAATTGAGCCCTTCGAGGCCCCAAATGCCGCTCGATTCAATGGCTACGGGCACGAACATGTATCTATTGAGCAGATCTTTATATTTTCTTCTTTTCTCGCATTCTCTGCGGGCTGCAATAGCTCCTTCTCGAGATGAAGAAAGAGTGAGATTAGATGACGCGAAAGTGTCAGAGCAGGTGAAATCCCAGAGAAGAATCCTTCCCCTCTTCCATGGTACCAGCGTCATGCCATCTGGTCTTTTGCCATCAGATCTGTTACACCCCACAGGTTCACGAACAGATGGAACTTCCGCCGATGTGAGTGCTCTCCAGATAATGTCATTCACGTTCGAATGCCTTACATGTCTTCCGGAGCTACTTATACAAGACAGACCGTGTAGACCATTCTGCTTGACTGATGCACCACATTTAGAGCAGTTGTGTGATTCACAGATGTCTACTCCTAGGCGAAGTGCAACTGCAATACGAAAACTTTCGTTTGGAAGGTGCAGTCCTAGGGTGTGTGAAGGTAATGCCAGTAACCAAGCACCTGAAATTGCTGATGAGCAGGCGAGAAGTCTAGCCTTATCCTCTTGACTGTCTGCTTCTTGTAATAACACTAATGGATGTAATTTGATGATTGGCTTGTCCCAAATTGATTGCGAACTTCTGCCCCTTATTTCAGGAGGGCTTAAACCAACTAGGTTAGACCAGTCAGATATGCAGTCTTGGACATCAGATTCTATGTGAGGCTCATTCAGTTGGTTGAGGAGTATCTCAATGGTATGCCGGGAGCCATAGAACGACGCTAAAAATGAAGGATATGCCAAATCGACAGCCCGACAAATACCAAGACCTCCAGAATCTTTAATTATATATTCTTTAAGTAGCTCTATTTAACAATATTGTGAATGCGTTACAACGCCAGTAGACCAGTCAAAAACTATTTTATGAGATTATTATTATTATTATTATGAAAATTTAATACTACTCCTACTACAATAATAATAATAATAATAATAATAATATTATTATTATTATTATTATTATTATTATTATTATTATTATTATTATTATTATTGTAGTAGGAGTAGTATTAAATTTTCTAACAAGTAGCACTGTCTATTACATAATGTCGTGTTCTCAGCATTACGACAATAAGTATTTAATTAATGTAGTTAAAGTTGTTTAACGTGTTAAAAACAATGTACCTCATATGAAAAGCAACTCCGGAAACATGCAGCAATGGGTAGAGTGAATGACAACTAAATGGAGTTCAAGATCGTTGATTAATCCCAAATATGATAGTGCAAAAGTTCTCCTATTGTGGGTTAATTCATGCTTGATCTTGACCTAAGTAACCAATGCTTTTTCTGAAGACGCAGACTGTTTATCATTGTTACAGTGAAACAAATTCTTTTCTGGAGGAGAAAATCCTCCATTTAATGAAGTTGTTTGCTGTGCATATTGAAGTTTGTTTCCGCGCTTTTCGCACAGTTTCTGAGAACAGTTTTCGCACTTGGTTCTCCGGTGAGTTGTGTTGGTATTGACAGGCTAAACGATTGAAATTGCTTTAATTATTCATTCTTTAAGGAGTTTTGTTTAAATATTTTGTGAATGCGTTAAGAAATCGAGTGGATCAGTCAAAGCTTCTCATTTTATTACTTTTTTTTTTAACTTTTGGAGCTTAGGACTGATAGAATCTGAATAGTCTGGAGTATTGTGGGAACGTTTGTTAAGAAAAATCCCATAGACCAACTGCTATTTTATAGCCTCCGCAATACTATGGAACAGTTTCCCGAAGAAAGGGCTCAATCCTTTGAATGGATAGACGGCAAATAGTAATAATAATAATTATTATTAGGAGTAGTAGTAGCATTTAATCTTGTACCAAGTAGCACTATTCCATAAGACACATAGCATATGTACGCATCCTTCGTGTTCTTTCTAGAAGCTCGATTATATAAACGGATTAAAGATAACCCACGGACACGATGTTGTCCACCACGAACTTATTTAGGGACCAAGCACACCAGAAGTAAGCACTCTGTCACTGATCAACCGTGATATGTCATTGACAGACGAAAACTGGGAGTTGAAGCGAGCGTACGGTAGCAAGCTTCTACCATTCGACTTAACCAATATATGTTCAAGTGTATTCGTCTGACTGTTCCATGTTAATACTAGAATGTAACATCAAATATTTTTATTTCCTTATCGCGAAAGCTCTAACATTAAATTTTTTATCTACTTGTAGAATGCATCCATTATTATTATTATTATTATTATTATTATTATTATTATTATTATTATTATTATTATTATTATTATTATTATTATTATTATTATTATTATTATGCTTAATGCTAGGATGAACCTAATTGAACATCTATATATTAGAGTTCCTTGGTATAACCCCAGGGACTGTCGATCTATTTTATGTAATAAATTAATTCGCACTCCACTATTTATTAGTGTAGAGATTATAAACAAAAAAAATCTCTGAAAATCGATCTATTCAAGGTAAACTACTACTTATGGCCAATCCTACCATCTTCTGATATCTGTCTGATATAAATATCCTCCTGACATTTTTCCGATAAGTGTTCTACAATGTCCTGATAACAATCAGGTGGCTGATAAACCCTATCAGCTGGTTGATACTTTGACAGGAAGTTCAATTGCCTGTTAACAGCTATCAGCTACTTGTTAGTTGTCGTGTAGTGAATCATGGACGAAATCGAAGAATTGTTGATGGTGTCCGAGGACGATGAGGAGATTGTTTAATATATAGCGAGGCCTAGAAGACCATTTTAGCTCGAATATATGCCAATTTATAACGATAAGTAGTACCCGTTGGCTACAAGTACAAGCACATAAGCGCTATGTAATTTGTGTAGTTAGAAGATGAAGAAATATATTCTATATAAAATATAGAGTTTAATTATTGAAATTGAATGATATATAAAAACATATCTAAATTATTAATCTAATTTATATATTGGATTGAGTATAGCCCGCTCCCCCAGTGATTTTTAACGAATCATAGTGATTCTAACAATTTATATTAGTTCATAATGAATCGGAATTGCATGTTATAAAGTTTTAAGATGTAAATCTTGTGGTAAGGAAGCTTTAGTATAAGTAGTAGTAGTAATAGTAGTAGTAATAGCGGTAGTAGTAGTTGGTGGTGGTGGTGTAGTTGTAGTTAGTAGCAATAGTAGTAGTAGTAGTAGTAGTAGTAGTAGTAGGAACGGGTTAGAAGCCCCGCAGGGGTTGGTTGGGTTCTGTTCTCCATATAAGTAGTAGTAGTAGTAGCAGTAGTAGAAGTAGTAGTAGTAGAAGTAGTAGTACTAATAGCAGTAGTAGTAGTATTAGTAGTAGTATCTATAGTAGTAATAGTAGTATTAGTAGTGACTCTTCCAGTTCCGGTGACAAAGAACTGGGGGGAGCGGGCTATACACAAGCCTATATATTTTTAGAGGTGGAATATCAAATAAATGAATTAATTAAAAGCTCAGATTGTGTTATTACGTGTAGTATTATAAAATGGAGTGTAATATATAACGAAGTTAACGTTATAAATTTTAATTATAAATTTGACGTTTCAATTGTTTTCAGTATGATCAACAGAAAACCAACCAATCAAATGGTCCGTTAAAACCTTGTTTCGGGTTAACTATCTGACAGAGTATATATCAGGCATAGTATATTGTAGAACGAACCACGGGTTAAAGTAATTGACAACTTCCTGATATCTAATTCTGATTGATAGTAATCAGAAAGAATATCAGGATATTGTAGGACTGGCCCTTAAAAAACCATATTTAGAATGTATTATCAAGTAGGGGCTTAAATATATAAACTCACCGTTGTTCCATCTGGTATATTGTCTATGGAATATCTTTCGTTTGATACACGATTATTTTTATCTAATCATGTTCTTTGTTATATATATCCTTTAGAAATTTTGTTTAATTTTATTTGTGTTTATTATATTTTACTTTACTTTGTTACATTGCATTACATTTTTCAATTTAATAGATACTTGAATGGAACTCCACTTTGTAATCTAAGCTTGTAATAAGTTCGTGTATAACATATAATTTTGTATCTGATTGAAATATGTTGATGCACCATTTCTTTTTAATTTGTTTATTTTGTATTTAGTTTGAAGTAATACTCCATTGTATATTATTTGTATATTTGTGACCATTTATGGCTTAAGCTGTGGTCACTACTATCAATAAATTCAAATAAATTGAAATTCAAATTATTATTATTATTATTATTATTATTATTATTATTATTATTATTATTATTACTGAAGATTTGAGAGCTAATATTACGTCCTATTCCAACAACATTGAGGGCGTTTTCGGGCTGTTTAAGTGGTACACTAATGTTCACATAAACTTGGAAATTCGTTCAGAGACTAAGTCCACGAAAGTAAGCTAGATTCGTCACAAATCCCTCAGATCTATACAGAGGGAATTGCATTTACCCAACGTTCTTTATATAGACACTAGCTGCAAGCCGTACGTGTACCACCAGTAGGCAAGCATGTTGAGGCGCTTAGTCTTCGTAAAGAACTTGTGAAACGTGAAGATCGAGAGTTCGACACTCGGTCTCAGATGTTTTGTTTATTTTTAACATAAAGATATGATGAAATAATTGGAAGTATAATACCTTTTACATATGTAAATTGCATATGTAATGATTTGATATTAAAATTGGTGTTTACTGCTTATATTGCATTTTTGTTTACTTTTAGTTCAAAAGAAATACTTATAGTACGCGACAAAACATAACCATTTTTTACTCGAAGGTCAAGATCTAAGGGTTTACTTGTCCCTACCATAAATCCTTCATTGTAACTAGATTCCGGCGTTGCCGCTCCAACTCAGGTAGAACTGTATAAAGCTCTCAGTATGGCTAACCCCATTACGGTTATCATAGTAGCATCGTACAGCGTTTGTTCCGTCTGACATCTGCAGCTTTTACAAAGTGGCTGAAGAACGTATATTTCGGTAGCTGGGCTTTGCAATCAGCCCACATCATGCGACAATATATGAAAGCTATTTTATTCTACTTTGATGTTAATTACTGTATGTCGGGAAGTATGTAAATGTTATCGAATAGAGCAAATCTTCTCTAATCCCGATCCAAGCCTTTGCATTACGTTTTTTTTTTTTTCAGAAATGATGTAAAGACAATGCTTTAAATAGAAGAGCGCGAGTATGCGGGGTATACTTCCTTAGATCTTCCACTTCGAGCACTGCGTAAAGGAATAGCAACACAGTTTAAAAACCGAGACCTTCCTATCTCGAATATTTTCAGTGCGTAGCTGATGCTTGTTGTATTGTGACATAGAGTAGGCACAGCCCCTCATGAACCGTAGCTCCAGGGAGTCAGTTTAGTACTTATCTACAGGGTGCGGCACGTAAAACCGGCCCGTCGTAATATTCTGGTATATTGTGTTTTTGGCAACACTTAAATAATCTACCTTCCTACCAAGAGATGGCGTGTCGAGGTCGGGTCGACTTACGTGACCTGTAGCAGTCACGTGCAGCCGCAGCCAGTGAAACTTGTCGAAACCAGTTGAGAAAAAGGCCTCGTTGTGTTAAGCCGGGTGAGTGTCAGTGTGTGATAATGCCGTATTCGATACCCGAGCGTGTTGCCATTGTTGAAGGGTTCATTCTCACTGGATCTTTTGTGAAAACAAAGAATTTGTTTCGGGAGAAATTTCCAGGACGTTCTGTGCCAGCAAAAAGCACCATTCAGGAATTGATTGAAAAATGGCGGCGTACAGAATCGGTTCAAAATGCTCCCAGGAACAGACGACCATCTGCCTGCACACCTGAATTAAAGATGCAGGTGGAGGAGATAATGACAAGAAGTCCTCGAAAATCAACCAGGAGATTGAGTCAACAGGTTCATGCGAGTGAGAGAAGTTGCAGACGTGTTTTAAGGGGACTGAAGTTAAAACCGTACCGGATAAGTGTTGTGCAAGAACTGAAGGAGCCTGACCTGCAGAAGAGGGTGCATTTCTGTTCCTGGCTGTTGAGCAATGTTGCCAGTGGTTTCTTGGATCCACTAATGCTCATCATGAGTGACGAGGCGTGGTTCCACCTGTCTGGGTACGTAAATTCCCAAAACAACCGGTATTGGTCGACAGAAAATCCACACGCAATCCACCAGGTACCCTTGCATGATGAGAAGATTGGTGTTTGGTGTGCCATTTCCGCCACACGCGTTATTGGGCCCATATTCTTTGAGACGCCAGTGAACAGTGACGTGTATATGGGAATCCTGGAGGAGTTTTATACACACTTGACCGAAGAGGAGCGTCAGTTATGTTACTTTCAGCAGGACGCTGCAACATGCCACACATCAGCTGCATCATTGTCCCTTGTGCATGAGATGTTTACACCAGAGAGGACAATCAGCAAAGGCTTGTGGCCTCCTCGGTCACTAGACTTGTCCACGTGTGACTTTTACTTATGGGGACTGTTAAAGGCAAGAGTATACGAAACAAATCCACACACAATTGAAGAACTCAAGACCAGGATCCAGGATGTCACCAATAGCATTACAACACAAGAACTGACAAGGGTATATATATGAATCTCCTCAATCGTGCTCACATGTGTGTTGAAGTGGGTGGAGGACACTTTCAGCACCTGCTGTGAAGGCTGCTGTGAAGGTGAGTAGTCATATTCAATACATTACATTTCATTTATGTGTTGTAGTTAATCATATTCAATACATTACATTTCATTTTATGTGTTCACTTTACGGGCCGGTTTTACGTGCCGCACCCTGTATATTTCTTAGTTAATTTTCTCATCATTTCAATATGCATTTATTATTTTATTACCATCGTTCTAGCCACACTGGAATATCACTCTCCATGAGATCAGCGGAGTCAGGCAGTCCTGGGTCTGGTCAGAGAAAAGATAAGTGTGACTATTCGTACTCACCAGACGGTGTTGGCGCTGCGGAGTCCACACAGCGTCGTGAGGACAATTGGAAGCTACTTGAAAGAAGAAAGTAGCGAACTGCAGTCCAGGAAGCCAGCCTTAACGGCGAGGGTATCCGATGTGCTGACAACACATCACCCCATAGGAATGAGTGTCGTAAGACCAGGCTTTCTAAGGGCTGTTGCGTTAGGAATTTAGTTATCATTATTATTATTGCTAATAATAATATTAGTTATGGGCTTAATATAGAGTTCTGCCTGTTTGTCTGCTCGGCTCGTAAGTACATTATTCCTAACTTTATGATATAGTTAGACAGGTCAATAACTGATCAGTTTCTAATGTGATTAGCCACGCGTATAAAAACTGGACAAACTACAAATTAGGATACTATACACAGGAAATTAATAATGATAGCTTCTTTTTTACTCATATATTAATCTGCATACATTAATAAATATGAGGATCTAGGTAAGTAATAGAATGCTTTTTAATCATTTCTTTTTTAAAGAAAAAAGTTTTAAATTGTCATTAAAGACAGATGTTTCTAATAATAATAAGCAATAATAATAATAATAATAATAATAATATTAATAATAATAATAATAATAATAATAATAATAATAATAATATAAAAACTAACATTAGTGCATCACGCTAACTCCTAATAGTAAATCATGTCCATGCTCATTGCAAGAATATAATGCAATAATTTAGATTTGAGCATTTATATTTATGTATCCGCAAGTTCGTTGATCTGGTAACTTAAAAAAAAAAGTAAATGCAAACAATTAGAGCTTTTAAGTATGATTTTAACCTATAATTACTGCTTGAACTTTTCGGGTAAACAGTACCCGCCCGATACCCATTGCGTTTGATTTACCTTGATCCCTAGATCCTTAGACCTGATAAACCCGTTTGACCCGTGTTTGGTTTGTTTGCACCGTTTGACCCGATAGACTCGTTATAAGTTCGCACATGATAATTAGAACAATATGTGTTACGATAATAAAGTGAAACAACATGACAGACTAAGCTTTTTTTTTCATAAAAATGGGGTAATCAGGCCAACCCTATTCGTACGGTTCAATCGGGCAAACCCGATTCATACGGGTAAAAATACAATATCGGTCCAAGGGGAGGTCCAGGATCGATTTTATTTTCCAATCATTACCGAAAATGCAAAGTAACCCGAAACGGGTCAGACGTAAAAACTATCATATTATTATTATTATTATTATTATTATTATTATTATTATTATTATTATTATTATTATTATTATTATATTAATAGGAAAGAAAATTACTTGTTGAAGAACCTGTACGTATTTTATTCCTATTTTAAATGTTTATTCTTGTTTTATTTATCTGCTTATTGGTTTGCAACACTCACAAAGGAGAATAGTTCGAGACTTCATTGTTTACCCTGGAGACAGGAAGAGCGGTTAAGCTTTTGTAATACCGGCTGCAGTCAACTGGTTAACAAACTGCACATGACCGCTAACAACCATATGACAGTTTTACTGCTGATAAGAAAAGTTGGTTTAGCTTTGAAAACCACTATATAAGACATCTCGGTTTAAAATCTCTAGAATAATCAGTGACACTTGGGTAGGTGAAATTAGACTGAAATAAATGCAAATAAGCATATTGACGTTGACAGTAAAAAGGAAAAGAATTTGGTTTGGACACTGTCTAAGGATGAATTGTCTCATAAGAGATAATTTGGAATAATTAGTGCCTGCAAGGAAAAGAGTAGAAAAAGGAGTGTCAGTTCCTAGACGATATAATGATCGAAACTTCGGATGTCTTAACAGGAACTAATTAGGAATTGTCTTCATCACGATACATAGTAACACCCTTTCTTTGGATAAAAGAATTTCGATTAAGTATGAGTTATATTGATATTTTAACGAAATTTCTTTACGAATATAGAAAAGAATAATTCCTATGTACAAATTTTGGTTGAACGGGTATATGGAATGTGTTGGAAATAACGAACGAAAATATTATTTTTAGCAGTAATGGTAATTGTGGAAGAAATTAGAAACAATTCCACAAATGCTAAGGAAACAATAACGTTTGCTTTTGATCAGGCACATTTTTGACCCATACTAGCGATGAGCCTTACGTATTCGTGAATTGTTTGCTAAACATGTTACATCTCAGACTAGTGCTCTCAACGGGTCGGGTCGGGTCGGGTCGGGTCGGGTTGAAGACCGACCCGTGATCCGAATTGACTGACCCGACCCGACCCGACTGACCCGAACCGTAATCCGACCTCATTGACCTGACCCGACAACCCGACCCGAGCTGACCCGACCCGAATAGCCTGACCCGACAACCCGACCGACTGACCCGACCCGTAACCCGAGCTGACCAGATCCGAGTCGGGTCGGGTCGGGTCGGGTCAACCCGATCCATTTGAGAGCACTATGGTCACGACACTGAGTGAACGCCAAAATGCACTCCCATTGGGAATTAAACCCGGACCACGTGTACCGAAGTCTTACACGTTAACCACTAGCTAGATCAAGCGGTGGATTTGTATATGCATCTTAATGAATATTTGGCACTTTTGAGGTTTGGTTATTTCTTTTTATAACTGATACCAATGTCCGACGTGGGAGAAGTTTATTTTTTTTTCTTGCTTTAGTTCTATATGACGAAATTTTGTTCAAGGTCAGTGTTCTCACCTGCTTGCACAGCAGGGGTCTTCTCGGAAGGCAATAGCAAGAGTCTCTTGGCGGAGACAAAAGGAAATCGCTTAACTACAATGATGAGGGTTGAGGAAACAGGAGAACGCCTGTGATTTTTTCCAAGCCTTCAACTTTCATTCCAAAATAGGTTCTTATGATTCCGGGACCCGTGCCACTTTGATTTTTCTTTCTTGGTAATTAAAACGTATTTTACAGTATATATAGTTGCACGTAAGAAGATACATAATATGAATTTTGTAATTTAAAATTTAAAAATACAGTATCATATTTAATTACAAAGTACTACTTTTATTTCATCACTTTCAGCCCAACAAATGAAATTCAAACAATTCGCTCCCTGGGTCTTGGTCATCAATACTGCGTCTTATTCTTTGTCTTGCAGTCAAGTCTTACTCCTGCATTTCGTAGTTTTGGTGGTCTTTCATGCTATACAAGAGCCAAGAATGCTCGCCTTATCGGTACAAATGAAGACCAAGTGTGATTTTGATTATGGTCTTTCATACTATACGGAAAGCAAGAAAATATGCTCATTGCTACTTGGTGATCACCAAAACAAGGCCAAGAGCAAGATTACTATGCAATTCGTCTTGCATATCCAATCTTTATCTTGTTCTTGTATCGATGTCCTTGGGCTTGGTGAAATAAAATGGAATATTCAGTTTAAGGTCCCTCGATTCTGCACCGAGGATAAGGGATACGGTGACCATGAGAAATGAATGAAATGGTGGAATGAAGAAAGTGGGAGGAAACAGAACCCCGAGAAAACCCACTACACGGCGTTTCTCCACCACAAAGCCTACTTAGCGCAAGCTGGGATCGAACCATGAACACCATGCACCAGAGATGAACTCTCTACCACTGGGCCACCGCAGCCCTGTTTGGGCTTGGTCGTCCATATCCAACCTTTCTTTTAGCCTTGCTTAACACGTTAGTTGCCATGTGGGTCCGATCGGACCTACTGGAGTATCTAAGAAAATGTTCTTATAGGTCCGATCGGACCCACAATTTCTAATTCGTCGAATTGACGTTAGAGTACTTGTATTGTTAAATCCTGTCTCTACTGTTATTGAACTGTAGTGTTTTTATTACACATGTAGGTTTTGGTCTTTGATATTGATTATTAACGCCGCTAGGGGCGCTAAATACCAAGTAACAAGCATTTGTTGTTTTTGTAGACCCGATCGGACCTATGTTTTGCTTTTTCAGTGACATGTTAAAAAGTTTAACAATGGATTCATTATTTATTCTAATTTAGTTTCACAAGATGTCAGTGTCCCTGTCATTTGCTGAATTTTCAGAAAAGTCTAGATCACTACACTGCTATTACTAATGAGATCGAGTTCTGCGCATATTTCTTCGTTTTTCATTGCAGAAAGATATTACTTATTAGCACTAAAAGCAAGATGAATATATCCACACTTCTCACTTCTGCACATGTAGTAATAAACAAATAACTTTCTAACAGAGTTGCCAGTTCAACTGTAATTTATCCCCTTGCCCATAAACAAAATATACACACGTAGGTCCGATCGGACCCCCAACTTTTATGCACGCGGATTCACTACCATGCCTTAGATTATGTTTCAATATTAATATTATGTTTAAAAAATATGAACAAAACAAGAATAATGTAAGTAAGTACGATTGGCACTCTACCGGTGAACAACAAAATTCCCCCTTGGCAGCAACGTGTTAAACAACTCCTAATTTTGTTCTTAATCCAGACTCCATATTGGCGTAGATATTAATATTACAGTCGATTGGTAAAATCAATCTTCCACATTTACAAATTGAAGTACACACAAGTACAAAAATAAGCATTTACCATAAAAACACTAGCTGCAAGTGTTCAATATAGATTTATGGCTTCTATAAAATCAATTGAAAATTGCTATTTTTAATTAGGCAGCTAGTGAAAAACAGCAGCTTTCGACCCCAGCCGAGTTTCAGCTCAACCTAAACTTAGTTGACCAAAGTGAACTGACCCGACTGACCCGACCCGATAACCCGACCCGATAACCTGACCCGACAACCCGACCCGATAAGCCGACCTGATTGACCCGACCCGACCCGTTTGAGAGCACTATCTCAGACAGTAGGAATCAAGATTGTAGACATGTAAGGTCATGTTGTTGGACATGTTGTTAGTATTTACCCTGTGAAGAAAATCGTTTCAACTCTAAGACCAAGAGAAAATGAATATGTTTCATGTTATTATACATAAAAAGTATCAGTATTGCAAATAATAAAAAAAATCCTAATTACCTCTGCGTGAACCGAACCCAGGTCTCCTAATTTACGAAACTAATGCTCACGCAACTACCCTAAGACTGCTCTATTAAGTAAGAGGAAAAAGCATTCGATACGAAGTGTATGTAGTAAATTGCACACGTTTACTATTCCAATGTTTTAATAACTACGAAACACTGATTTCGGTCATGATAAAATACTATATTCCAGAGAATTCCAATTTAAATTAGAAAACAAAAAAGACATACAAACACGCAAGGATATGTAGGAGAAAGTGGTCTTAAGAGTGATTCGAACTCTTAACTGCACTCCTCTTAAATGGTACCTGGTGTCTCAGACCATTTTTATTTGTTTTTGTTTTCCTGATTCACCGAAAGTATTTCCGTAAGTTGTCTCTATTTTCTACTCGGTTATACTCGTTGTACAGTTATTTCCAATAACCTTAAACACAAGGACACGAACACAGTTTCATCGAGGACAATTAAAATTTCAAGGTTCTCCCACCGGGAATCAAACCCAGGACACCAACCACTGAACTATCTGATGGGTGGGGTACCTGGTTCATTCCCGATGCAAGTAACTTTGAGATAGACAATATCGTGCTTGTGGGCTTTCCTTCGTAAAGTAGTTGATTAGTGTGTACTTTCTAGGTATTTCATTTTTTCAGTGTTTATTAGCTCAAGTCGCATACTCCCCAGTAAAGCTTATTTCTTTCTTTTTAGAATTTTATTTTTGTATTTTCGTTGAATAACAACCTTTTTGTTTCAAAAAAATTCTTAGGTATTCGTTTAATTCTACTTTATTTGAATATTTGCATAGAGTTTAGAATTATATTCTTTTAAAATAATAAAATTATTAAGAATTTTATAAAAAGAGAAAAACTTCATCTCTAGTCGTTGTCATAACCGGAATGGGAAACTCTTAAATATTTGAAACTTGAATTAACTAGTTACCAAACTTTAATGAAACGTTACTAAAATAAAACATAGTCTTTGTAACTAATATGTACCTAGATACAAAAATTGACAGAAATAATAATGAAAGTAAACAATCGATTGTGAATTAAAAGTTTAATATAGTTCTCAATCAGATTTTTTTTTAAATCACCATTTCCTTCATGAAAATATTTTGCAAAAAATAATAGCAGAAAAATAATTTGTTTGCGTTTAACGAGCGAATGTTCGCGCTTCGTAATTCATAGTTCAAATTTGATACCAAGCATCCTGACTGGTGATTTTTCAGTTCCAGGATATCCTTGATGCGTGAGGCATAGCAATCGTTAAAAGTTTGTTCCTTTGTTGGTAATGTTTCAGTGTAAAATGTATTTTGCCTGCATCTGAAATCATTTTAATAAATAAATAAATAAAGTGCACATTATGTATAATACAATCACCGTAACTTGATGCCTGATAAAAGTAAAAAACTGAAGTTAAAAATTAATATTACAAGCCATGGCACAGCTGAATGAAGACAGTAACTAGAAATTATTTATTCTAAATAAACTATGTAAATAAATGGGAATAAAATATTGAATTTTCATATAAACTAACAATTTCCAATGATTTCAACATCTCAATCATTAAGTTATTAGTGTTTGGCTTTTACCCACAATCGTATGCAACCGTCCATCCCATTTGCGTCAGAAGAACATAAACTTTGGGAGAACGTGCTACCAGCAGGACTGGGATCTATGGAATACAAGAAATAAAGCGGATGGTCCGGGGATGCGCTACGGAAAATTTAAAAAAAAAAATACTCTTTGTACATTGCATTTTAAAGCATTTTTGACTTAAATGCAAACAAACACTTATTTTTTGTTTTATTTTTACCTTTGATAGTTTATCTTTTAGGAAAACGTATTTCTAAAAAAAAAAAAAAAAAAAAACACTTTACAGTTTGTTTATTAAAACAGTAAAATTCAACCTTGTTTTACAATTTTAATTAAACTTAAATGATACCAAATACGTACGTCAAAAACAAATAATGATAAATGGTAGTGTGAAGTGAATACTCAGGACTAATAAGAATTGAAATCAGGCTTTAGGCTACAAGCCTACAACTAATGAAAATGAAGCTCAATATATAGTTAAAAATAGTTGAAAATTATTATTTAACTAGACTAAATTTGCTGTCTAAACAAAAACAATATGTTGCTTTATAATTTATTACACTTCCACTTCATAGCACCAAAAACTGACTACCTTTTTCCACCATTGGAAATAAACTTTTTTGTTACTTTTTTATATCCATTTTGTCTAACAATGTTTTGTGGATGCCGCAAACTACTACATGGTTAAGCATCTTCTGGGTCATAGTTAACCTAACATACTTGAAATATTAGGAGGGACTAAAACCGTTTTATAAATATTAGAGGAACACGTCCCTGTGTTTCTGGTGGAATTGACACCCGTGATCCATTCTAGTTGATGCCACTTGATTATTTCAACTTCAAGAAACAGGCGTAATTGAGAAGCATGAAAAAAAAACTTAATCAAAATTTGATAATTTCTACGAGTGTTCTTGAGAAAATTCATACACAGACACACAAATCATCCGTAAATAACGAATATTTGTTTATGGAAGTTATCGTGGAACATGTTTTTTGATCACTTAAGTAAATCCATTCCTTATATTTTACAGACTTTGACTGCGTTCAAGAGAAATGATTGAAAATCTCAAAGGAAATGTGTGCTATGTTGCTACAGAATCAAATATATATGTATTGACGAAAAGTATCGTGGAACACTTTCTTTTCCTTCGGAATTCACCTTTAAATTCTTGACAGACTTGCACTGAGATGATTTGGGAGCCTAAAAAAAAGTATACGCCATACTGCATCAAAATCAATTCATTTTTGTGAAAGTTATTAGAGAAAATTATTTTCTTAATATCATACTACTTGGATAATGAAACTTTGAAATTTGAGGGAACTAACTCCTTTTTACCAACTTATCCTTCGCCGTTTCCAATTGTAACCATTAAGTATGATTAGTATATCCTCAAGAAAGTATCCACTACGTTTTACCAAGAAGCAAATAAGTTTTACATACGTAATTCTTACCAATAATTGGTTTTCCATATGTCAAAATTTGCAACATTTGAAAATTCAATTCCCTTTTACTTCCTTATTCATGATAGATCCTTGTAACACCAAACAATAATGTTTTGGAAATATAGGGGAAGGTACGTACCAAGAATCATTAAAATTGAATAAGTTTTACGAGAGTTATAGTAAAACAGACAGACGGACAGACAAACACACAAATGCTGGTTGATTCAAATGGCAGAACCTCCCTACGTTCATTTCAGTTACGTGTAGTTTCAAATGTAAAACTTATTTTAATATTTTATTCATGATAGAAAAATCGAGAACACCCTTCCTTTTGATGTAAAATCATACTGGTTGCCTTATATTATTGTTAGCAGGAAAGAAAAAGTAAGAAAAAATCTAATAGGATGAGATCAGAACTAGTGCAATACTACATTTTATAGTAATTCCTTTGAAAAAAAGAAAAGAGTATTTGATGAAGTTCATACATAGACTATTTGGTTAGCAGGTAAAAACGATAGTTACTATGCAAATAGTCGCTTGCTGCAGTTCTGCGATAAACTTTAAACATTCAAGTAGTTGTTATGTTTCGACTATGTGGAACTTAACATACAACAGTTTTTTTTTCTTTTCCCTGTTTGTTACAATATTTGTGTTATGTGTTGCGTAAATTGCAATGTGCAAAAATAATATATTTTGCTATTTTACGAAGATTCAGAGCTTTACAAGTTTTAATCAGGTCAGTTAAACGAATGAATTGATTTTCTCATATCTTCCATTGCTACAAGGGCCAAATATACTATCCCGCGAAAAACATGCACTTTTAATTGCTATACATAATACATTAATTTTCAATTTTAAGACACTTTAAAACATGTAAAAAAAAATATTACGCCCAGCAAGCCCAGTTTATCTAACTTTGCTAATCTGTGCTTAAGTTTTTGCCTCAGTATTAACACTAATTACCTCTATAGCCTAGGGAACCAAGAGGTTGAATGCCGCATTCACAAAAGTTCTCAATTGGCGTCTATCTTTAGCCAATTGAACCTAGTTTCTACTTTGTATTCCTATTTCTACGACATCCATCTTAATATTATTCTTCCATCTGCACCTAGGTCTTCCTAATGGTTATTTCCCGAACTTTGAAGGTGTTTCTATTTTCTTACATACTGGCTACATGACTGGTCTACCTGAGTCTCCTAGACTTGATAGTTCTAACAATGTTTGGTACACGGTTCAGTTCATTCTATTCAGTTCATCGTTATGAAGTTTCCTCCATTTCCCATTCCCTTTCCTCGTGGGTCCGAATATTCATCTCAGGGATCTTGGGTCAGGGTCATACTTTCAGTTTACGTTCTTCCTTCAGAGTAAGCGATCATGTTTCGCAACCATACAACACAACATACATAATAAATCGGGACGACAAAATAATCGACAAAATAAATCGGGATAATTGAATGATAATTATCGTTTTATTTATTTTAAGCTTCAAATTCTTCGACAGAATTCGGGACGACAAAAGATTTTGAACTGAAGAATAACATGAATTCCCTGCTTTTAGTTATTTAATTTCTTCGTAAATATGGTTTTCGTCTGTTATTATTGAGTAGATTTGAAAGTATCCACTTTGTCGAAAGTATTATTTGATATTTTAACGTATCCATAATTTGCAATATTACTATTCCGACGAATTTCCATGTATTTAATTTTCTTTGGATTTACTTCTAAACCCATGTCCCTGGAAGAGTTTAATAAAATTTCTGTATTTCTTTCTATTGTTTTTCTATCATCCCCTATTAAATTTACATCATCAGCATACGCCATAACCTAGTGAATAGGCCCTGGTTGCTGTCTGATTTTTCTTATAGCGTACTCCAGAACAAAGTTGAATGATAATGGCCGCAACGTATTTCATTGTTTCATACCATTCTCGACGTGAAAACTCATGGACAAGAATTTTCCTACTTGGACTTTACTCTGGGGTTCATTGAAACAATTATTTATCGAGAATTAATGATTGATTATTATCAAATTGTTGACGACTTTAAAATACAGAAGAATATACATGAGTTTTATATATGCTTCTGTACATGCTTATACAGGAGTTATGTCGTGTCATATGTGTATTGGAAAACACTTGACATTGCTGAAGATGACCAAATGACTCTCAACAGATTGCAATGCTGTTGTCGTGACATTCGTGACATTAAGTCACGCCGAAGATTATCAAGTAGTCGTAAAATGAAATGATACAGGATCAAACACTTTCAGATCCTTTTACGAAACACAATGTGTTATGTAATTCTAATAATTATTACATCCCCAACTGCACTTAAACATTTCTGAGTTGTGAGAAAAATGGAAAACACTACATATAAAATTAGTTACATGTGCCATGGAGGGATACAAAAGCAGGTCGTCCAATAGGGTAAGTACAAAAGTAGAATGAATAACCGTTAGTGTTCTATTAGTAAATGCAGTGATCGAGTTAGAAATAAAATATTTATCAGCATGTTCGTATATGTATGGACATGTCTTAGACATACTTCTTGGAAAGTGCAGTGGACCCACAGACTACGAACTTAATTCGTTCATAACGCTGTTTGTAAATCGAAATGTTCGTAAATAAAAAAAAAAAAAGTCCCGTTCAAATTAATGTAAACGCAACGAATCCGATCTAGCCACAGAAACATGATATTAGTATTATCCTTTTAAAAAACAAACTAGCTGAACCTGCGCTCTCTACACAGTGCATCATTGACATAAGAGCATGAATCTCCTTGTCATTCCTCACAACATCTGTACATGTCCCTTTACAGACATGAGTGAAAGACGTCTTGATAAAAAAAAAAATCGGCAAGGAATACCACAAAGGGGAGATTTTTTTTTTTTGATGATTTTATCAATATCTCGCACCGTTTGCAAGATTTAAGCCAACTTTTGGTTGGAGCTTCTAATTAATGTATGATCAGTGTTTTCTTTCTTCTTGCATAGGGATGCATTCGAGTCGAGTCGAGTCGAGATTTAAGCCTGTCTCGACTCGTCTCGAGAAAATGTTGTCTCGACTCGTGTCTCGACTCGAAAATATGTTTCTGTCTCGACTCGTGTCTCGACTCGACAGTCTCTGTCTCGACTCGACTCGAATTCGAGTCGAGACGTCTCGAAATTCGAGTCGAGACAAAATGTACGAGTTAAAATATACGCACACATCAGCCAGACCATCATGACTACCTACCTAATTGTCAGTATGTCGACTTTTGGCATGGATAAAAACGGCGACACGTCTTGACATACACGCAATGATCCTTGATAGGTCGCTGGAGAGAGCTGGCACCACATGTGCTCACTCAGGTCACCTAATTCCCGTAAATTCCGGGAAGGGGGGCGATGTGCTCTGACGTCACGTTCAATCACATCCCACAAGGGACATCACTCAAATGTCCGGCTCCAATTTCAATGAAACTTTTTTTGCTGATAGAAGGCATGTATGCATCATTACTTGTGATGACAAATTTTTGCCATGGTGCATGTTTTCTATTTTTTTTTTTTTTTGATAACTTTTAAGAGTTGTGATGTGGTTATTAGAGATTACTACAGAAGTCCCTTACTACCTTTTGTAAACGGAGCGTTAATGAAGAAAAGTGAAGAAAAACCATGTGCATACATGTAAGTTCTGGGGGGAAGTCGTATGGTAGATATGACCTTGATGGCAGCCATCTTGAAATCCACCATTTTGAATTAAGGTCAAGTTTTCAAAATGGGAATAGGGTAATATGATACTTAATTTCGGGCTAGAATTTAATTAGAAAAATAATGGTGAGGTTAGTTTTAAGATACACCCATTTGGGGGAAAATTACAGGCATATTAATTGTTTTTACTTACTGTGTGCATAAGTCCCTTCTTACTTTCGTTTCAAGACCTGTAAATCGATCGCAACGGCAGAGCCCGGTTTCGTACTAGTGTTTAGAAATCTTTAAACTCACTTGAGGCAATATTTGTGGATTATTGTATTGTATTTTGCCTTTAATTAAATTTGAACCCACTTCATGATCTTGTGAAAAGTATCACTAAAAGAGAATTTCTGTTTTTATGGAGAACGTAAGCATGGCAATTATAAAAGGTGAGTAAGGTGCGTATGTATTGATAAGAAAGTCTTTTGTGGTTCCGCCAACCTATTCTTTAGTTGTTTTTTTTTCAAAATACTCATATCTCATACATAAAAGAGCTATTATAAAATCTCTTACCACTATTCTTTAATACTTATAAAATTGTATTTATTGTAAAAGCACTGGCGAGATATTTCTTAACGCCCACTAAAATTATGGTGGAGCTCCTTCGTGGCTAACGGTTAGCATACTTGCCTTTAGCGTAGGAAACCTGGGCTTGATTCCCGGTGGGAGTTCATGTGGTTCGGATTCCACGTTAATCAGTAGGTCCACGTCTCACATAGCCTCGCTGCTGAACGGGACGTTAAACTCAGAATCAATTCAACTCAAAATTATGGTTTTGACTTTATTATGATGTCATTAGTTTAAACGCCCAACTGCCCAGTAATTATAAACATTGACTACATTATAAAATTGTAATTTGTGACGACTAAAATATCAGAAATTAAAGATTATTCTTTGGGTTTTGGAACATTTTGAAAAACGTGAAAAACTGGTACTGCACCGATACAACACACCTTTTGGATTTGTCATAACATGTCTTACATAGCTTTGGTTCGATTCTCAACACGGACTGCAACTACCCGTTAAATTGTGCATCCGAAAGGCACTCTTTGTTAAACCTCGCTTATCACCGCTCATCTTAATAATATATATAACTTCACCGCGAAGCAAATGTTGCATTTCTCTCTTTCATCCTAACACAAAACAAAACTAACCACAGCTGTGACACGAAGGAGCTATTTCGAAAAGAAACAAGCTGTGCTTCATAGAGATGTGTACCAAATGATAGAAGTATAAAGTATTGTTTTCTTTCCTATTTATTGATATCAGTTGGTGTTCTTAATGAGTTTACTCATTAGTTTAGAAAGAGTATATATGGAATTTGAACATATGTTGTACGTATTCTCCTGAGAAATTGATGAGACCAGAAAAGTTATAAGGACAGATGGAATAGGTTTAAGCGCATCTACGTGACTTTATCAAATATTTATTCTCCGTAATGGTACCACACGGAAAACTTGGTATAGGCCTACTTTTATCTTTGCCTCCCTCTGTTAGCTGTTTCGTATCATATATATCGGATGGTTTTGATATTTCTTCTGATCATTAAAACAACAATGATACCTGTGTGCGTGCAGAAATGCAAAAGCACAAGGTAACTTCCTATTTGTTTTGGAAACAACAAACCCATTTCACGTGTGCGAGAGAAATTGAGCACAGCGAGATCGGGTGTTTACTCACGGTCAGTTCGCAGCAGGAGTCTATGGTAAAAGATTTGGCTATCTCGATAACACTCGCAAAACCTTACAAATACAAAAGACTGCGCTTCAAAGAAAGTTTAGACACAGATGTTTCAATTTTCTTTTAGCATCTTTCTTCAGCAAAAGTATCGGTTCATTGTATTCGAAAAAGGGAAGGGAGAAAGGGTGAATTTATATTTTACGTGGGGGGTAACGTTGTAAGTAGTATAAACAATACATACGGCTTCCGACTCTGTACTGAAGCACTTCTTTAGCGGTATATCACTAGATCTATCCTGACCCTCATCCCACCTCAAGTTGTAAAGTAGAAAGGGACAGAAGTATTCAACATGACTGCGCACTTGAGTTTCAGTTCACAATACGAAAACCAGTGAGCAAGTAAACAGTCTTTTGTAGGATCGTGTTTTACTTCTTGAATTTATTTTTGAACATTTCTGTGAATTCAACAACAGAACGCAGTAGAAATACGGACTAGTTTTTACTCCAACCATTACTTTCGCTCCAACCCAGGGATGCCACATTTATGATTTCGTACTAGATTTAGTGATTTTACTATTGAACTAGTGATCTAGTACGTACTTTGGGTAAATAGGCACATTCTAGTGATTTTTTTGCATTTTTTTTCTGATGCAGACAAATGAGAAGGAAATGGTTCTTAAAATGAAAGGAAGAAGTATATTGCAGTTCAAAACAAATGTAGAAACCTTAAATTATTTTTTATTTTCCCTCTGATTGAATGAAACCCCTGCTGTGTAACGACCTTAGGTAAACAACGGCTATCTTTGGTCCGCTACCTCCTTTTGTTAGCAGACATGAGATGGGTTACTTTTTTTCTGGAAGAAAGTGAAGAAATAATTATCCAGTACATTTACGTTTTGTCAGGCACACAGGCGCAGTCTGTACTTGTTTCCTAACGAATTTTAGCAACATAACATAAATGAAACATATGTACCAGAAAATAGAGGCAGCACAAACGGAAATTTTCATCTGTAACACATTTGATGAGAAATATAGTTAGATGTCACGTGCAAGCAATCTAAACATGTCCTATCCTGTAATTCTATTCGTATGTTTATGTAGGTGAGACTGAGAAATCAAGAAACAATAATAACTGGTTTTCTTCCAGGGGAAAAATCTAAATGTGAAGGGGTGTTACACTGGGACTTTAATTGCGTCCTTTGTACAAGATTAACAAGTAATAGCAATTTTTTAATTTATTTTAGTTCTTGGGGAGAGGAAGATGGAAGCGAACCCTCGTAAGGACCTCTGCAAGGAAACATGAATACTATCCGCCACTGTTTGTTACATTACACAAAATAGTTTTATATATATATATATATATATATATATATATATATATATATATATATATATATATATATATATATATATATATATATATATATATATATATTGAGTTTTAGTCTGGGTTTTCATTCTGCAGGAGAGGGGGGATAGTAATACCTGACGAACATTTTCTATTCTCAGAGTGTTGCAATGATATGATTTCCTCCATTATAACTTGGCCAAGCTAGTTGCATTATATGTAAGGATTAAGTTAGCCTAAAAAGCTTAAATTTCTATGTCTGTTTTACTCTGTACCCATGTTTCTCATTTTCGGTCTACGGGACTCTGTGTCCGGAAATTTTCGATGGCTTCTAAGTCGGAAACTAAGTGTATCAAAGGCATATATATTATATCTATGGTTAAATGAGGCATGGATCTACAGTTTAAAGTGGGATACCGGTAACAACTTCATGAGCTTCCACCGTAAATCGAACCAGAGTCTCCCGCGATCAAGGCGTATATGTTAACCATACAGCCACGAGGAAATTCACATAAGCACACACACATATATATTGTTGAGTTGATTTTGACTTTACCGTCTCTTTCAGCAGCGAGGATATATGAAATGTAGACCTACTGATTAACGTGGAATCCGAACTACATGAGCTCGCGCCGGGAATTGAACCCGAGTCTTCCACGGCAAAGACGCGTACACTAGCCGCGGAGTTCACACACACACACACAGAATCAGAGTCCTCACACACCAAGGGTGAGAGCTGTGCCACTGAGTCGCAGCGGCCACGGGGCTAGGTCGAGTCCACTTTACGTTCATAGTTTCTTAGTACATAAATGTTACGATTATGAAATAGATTTTCCTTAATGAGCTGTATAAAAACAAAAGCTTTCGAAATGCATTAAACAATTAGCTCGATTTGAGTGTGAACTTAAAGTTATATCAGAGTGTAAATACGGATACGCACCAAAGCTCGAAAACTTAATACACTATTTCTCCTATATAGTCAGCATGTATCAAGCAATCATTCAGCTTTCATTTGAGAGGATGGAAATCGAAGGCCCCTGAACAACTATGTTACTAATGTGCGGAATGTATTTATCTTACAGTGAACTGCTTTGATGCCAAGTGGCCTAACTCCAAAATTGAAATTTTCCAGGAGTGAAAGTTGAAGTTCAATATCTCATGAACAATCCATATTTCTTTTATGTTGGGAACCAAAACCATAACTACTGTATGTAGTTCATTGTTTTATAACTTAGTGTTTAGAAAAATCCTTTTAAAAAATACCTATTCATAGAAGTGAATGGTACTTATCTGTACTAGTTCTTGGCATCCAAACAGTCCATTTATTGTAATACTAGCTTAATATACCCATTCTTCGCATGGGGGCTGTATTTGGAAGTCAACACCTGTGGAAGTATCACCATTCATTTCAGTGACCGCGAAAACTATGGATTTGACACTAGTATCAATCAATATGGGCTATTTATACATGTCTCGGTATTCCTCACCCGCTGACACCCGGCCCACATACAGTAGTAGCTGAATTTGCAAGTCATCGCTGATGGAAGTGTCACCATTGATCTCAGCGACCGTGAAAACTATGGATTTGACATTAATGTCGATCAATTTGGATTACTTTTACTACATGTCTCGCTAAACGCCCCCCTGAGACCCCTGGTTCCAATTTTGACAAAAACGCTTCGCCTTAGACTGGGACCTGGACCAAGGTATCCGTGACCAAAATTTGGTAACTCTCGGCCAACTTGTCTGGTCCCCAGGTCGGTCCCAATAAACGTCCCCCCCCCCCGAGACTCCCCTGGTTCGAAATTTAAAAAAAAAGCTTCTTCTTGATCTGGGGCCTGGACTAAGGTACCCGTGACCAAATTTTGGGAACTCTCGGTCCACTCGTCTGGTCCCCAGGTCGCACACAGACAGACAGACAAATACACAAACAAACTCTTTATTTTATTTATATTAGATAAGATATACTATGTAAAATAGTCTCGTATCATAATATGTGATTTACAACAAATGTTACATTATATATTATCCGTAGCTCGTGATATGCTGCAACATAATAAAGCCTCAGAATATTCTAGTTGGGCAAGCGAATAATCCAGAAGTTACGTTATTGCGTTCATGGGAACGAAAACACAATAATTATAACTATGCTAAATTACTTTAGACTACCAACTGCTCATTCAGAGAATTTATGAAGTTCACTTTATCGCAATAGTTTTATACAAACTAGATTTAGACTACGGATAATAGTTTTATACAAACTAGATAATCAATTATTATTATTATTATCATTATATTTGCAGTACAACCAAATACAACGACATTAACTATTAGTTCTAATTAACTGAATTGAGCTGAAAATTAAATCTTGATCTTTAAAGATTAACTATTAATTTTATGCGTTCTATACCTTTCTGAAGGAATAAAAGCTGGAATTGGTTTCAAGGCTGTTTCTGAGTGAATACTTTCTTCAAAATAATATTAAAAATTATAGAAAGATTTTTGAGACATTCGAGTCGAGTCGAAATTTTTAAGAGCCGTCTCGACTCGACTCGTGTCTCGACTCGAAAATTCGAGTCGAGAAATACGTTTGTCTCGACTTGTCTCGAATTTTACAAAGTGTGTCTCGACTCGAATCTCGACTCGAATTCGAGTCGAGTCGAGTCGAGATTCGAGACATGTCTCGACTCGAGCGCATCCCTATTCTTGCACGCAATATGTAATAATCAAATACATTAAATAGACAATTTACTATAATGTCAGTGAAATATGGTGTTTATTGGGCAAAACACTCCGAACAATAAAGATTCATCTTAGACTGGAGAAATGAGACTTTATCCTTCATTTTTATCATTTGGCCATGAAATAAACGCCTGATAGATATACAACCCATGTATACAACTATGTGGCGTTGGAATGTATAACTCGTAGGATATGCTCTTTTTTAAAATTTCAACACTTCCATCCTGCTCCTAAAAAATGTAATCAAGAAATAACGGCCACGTTTTTTTTAAATCTTCAATTCGAACTGGACAATCCACACAAAATTTGGAATCCAAGAGTGAAAATTGCACGTTTCTAGCACATATGGTTTCCGACATCTCATTGTCGAAAGAATTGGTGACAAACATATGAACTTTTCTTCGGAGACATGCATATAAACCTAGCATTTTAATATATAGATAAGTAAGGCTAAATTAAACAAAACAATATGACGGCTTAAAAAAAGTGAAAAAAGGAGTTTTTGAATATAGAACTCTGAGAGATGTCAGATGCACAAAAGCACTACTAGGCGCATGCAATTTTGTGTATGCTTGCGTTCGTATCGCGATACATCATTCGTAAGCTAAGGGGAAAACCGTGCGGGGAAAAAACTTGTTCGTAAACCGAATATTTCGCAAACCGTGGGCTCCCTGTAATTAAATAAGTTTTCGCATTTCGTTGTCCTGTTTTATCAAAATTAACATGCTCTTTCTTTAAATTTATCTTTCCTTTGCACAATCTGCAAAAATGTTTATATCAGCTAAAATAGATAACATTGCTGAGGTATCTAAGATTACGTTTTCAAATATAGCAAAATTATAATGTAAATACATTTTAATAAGTGTACTTAAAGGAGCGTTCAGTAGAAGAAGGAAAAGAGATACAGAGTGAGAGGAATAAATGAACGAGTGTACATTTGAACAAAACTTTGTGTGGTAGAGCTTATTTTAAATCTTTACGTCTGGTATGATTTTTTGCATCTTAATTTACTACCTTCAATTCGACCACTGCATATAATCATCGTAAGTATTCTGCCATTATTGGTAGCTCACTTGCCGTAACTGAGAACTTACGAGGGCTATCCAGAAAGTAGATTACGTTTTGGAATAAAAAATCAACAAAGTATAGGAAACAAATTTTATTATATACAGATGAAAGCCACACACAAATACTACTTTTCGACATAGTCACCATTCAAATTAAGGCATTTATCGTAGCGATGTACGAGCTTGGAAATTCCTTCGTCGAAAAATTCGACCGCCTGCGACTTCAACCACTTCGTTACCTCTTCTTGCAGCTGTTCGTCGTCATCAAAACGCTGCATAGCCAGCCACTTCTTCATTGCTGGGAATAGGTGGAAGTCGCTCGGTGCCAGGTCGGGACTGTACGGCGGATAAGGAAACAACTCCCACTGAAAAGATTCAAGAACTTCACGCGTGACATTTGCCGTGTGGGGCCGGGCGTTGTCGTGAATCAACAAGATCTTAGAGCTCAACATTCCTCTGCGCTTGTTTTGAATTGCTCTTCTGAGGTTTTGCAGAGTTTGGCAATACCTTTGAGCGTTTATTGTAGTGCCTCTTTCCAGGAAGTCCACCAAAATCACACCTTTTCTGTCCCAAAAAACAGTCGCCATCATCTTCCTTGCCGACATTGTTTGCATGCATTTCTTGGGTTTTTGGGGAGAACCTGTGTGCCCCCACTGCATTGATTGCAATTTCGTTTCACAGTTCACGTGTTTCACCCATGTTTCGTCACCAGTAACGATGCGATCGAGTAAAGAGTCACCATCCTTATTGTAGGCGTCCAAAAAGTGCAACGCTGCAGCCATTCGCTGATTTTTGTGGTCCTCTGTCAAGATTTTTGGAATCCATCTTGCACAAAACTTGTGGTAACCAAGCTTTTCGCTGATGATTTCGTGCAACAAACTTCGCGAAATTTGTGGAAAACTCAAAGAAAGTTCCGTTATTGTGAACTTTCGATTTTCACGGACTTTAACATCGACTTTTTCGACAAGTTCGGCAGTCACTTTGCTGGGTCTCCCACTTCGATCTTCGTCGTGAACATTGGTTCGGCCATTTTTAAATCTTATGACCCACTGTCGCACTCCACCTTCAGTGATAATGTTGTCCCCATACACTTCACACAGCTGCCGATAGATTTCTATCGGTTTACAGTTTTTTGCTGTCAGAAACCTTATTACTGCACGCACCTCGCAGCTCGCGGGATTTTCAATTAACGCAGACATTTCAAACCGTCACAGTATCTTAACGGAGCACAGCACGAACCTCTCACTAGCACGGCTAGATGCCGACTGAGCTGCGCAACGCTCTGACCCCAAGATGGCCGCGCTAGCCCCGCCCCTAGGGGACACAGACGAAAACGTAATCTACTTTCTGGATAGCCCTCGTACATACTCCACAGTTTTCAGCTAACCTCTTCGTTTTCAAAAAAAAAGAAAAAGAAAAGAAAAGAAAAGAAAAAAGAAAAAAAGAAAAAGAAAAAAGAAAAGAAAAGAAAAGAAATGAAATATTTGAGTTTTACGTCCCACGGTATGCCGGTTAGGCTAAAGGAGACGGTGATTATGAGAAATGAATGAAATGGTGGAATGAAGGAAGTGGGAGAACCCCGAGAAAACCAACGCACACGATGTTTGTCCACCACAAAGTTCACTTGGCGGGAGCAGGGTTTGAACCCAGGACCTCATGTGAACGCTCTACCACTGAGATTCGCATAGATTCGAAGTGCACAGCAGTTCTATCAAATGTAAAAGTTTTCTATTTGCTCTTGATATTTTACTTTTTCACACGAAATAATCTTTAAAAAATATTACTTAATTTTTTAATTTTGCGCCCTTCAAAAATTTTGCGCTCTAGGTACTGGCCTAGTCGGCGTAATGAAAAATGCGGTACTGATCTAGAAGCTGTTCCTTGCAATCGATTCAGCGTTCTAAGAATATATTCCTTCTCCACCGTTAACCCTGTATTCAAACCAACAGTGGTTTAAATTACACAATTCTGATTTCAACGTATTTCACTATAGAACGCGAACTGTAGTAGATAGCGAAAATTGTTTTTTTCGCAAAAGATTCAGCGTCTGAAGGTAACACACCATAACTATCTGCAACACTATCAAAAAACCGGAAGTGGTTCAAATTTACTATTACTTCTGATTTCAATGCTGATTGCCAAAGAGCAAAAAGATATCGAGATGTGGTTTCTTGCAAGCGATTAATTGTCCAAAGAATAGGTTCCATCATCTTCGTTAACTCTTTATTCAAACCGGAAGTGGTTCGAACTAACGGATTCCGGTTTTGACATTTATCACCATAAAACAATAATGGTAATAGATAGCATTGGCGTCTCTGGCATGTAAAATTTGGGGGGGACATCAAAGGAAATGATCTAACTGCTAGTATCAGCGGAATTTTAGATTATGTCACTTCAAAATATTGGGGGGGACGCGTCCCCCCCGTCCCCCCCGCCAGAGACGCCCATGATAGATAGTGACAATTGATTCAGGATCTCAGGAAGATATTTACCATCACAACCCGCAACACTCTATCAAAAGAGGAAATGGTTGAAAGTTACTACTACTTCTGGTTTCAATACTGATCCCCATAGAGCAAAACTGATACGGGTTTTCGATGTTTGTTTTTTCTTTTTAATCGATTTAGTTTACCAAGAATAGGTCCTACCTTTTCCATTAACCCTTTATTCAGATTTTGCTCCCAGTGACTATTTCCTTTTTCCGGGTGGGGCCGCGGTGGCTCAGTGGTAGAGCGTTCACCTCTGGTGCTTGGGGTCCATAGCCCCTGCCAAGTTAACTTTGTGGTGGACAAACACCGTGTGCACGAGTTTTCTCGGGGTTCTCCCGTTTCCTCAAACTTTCTTCATTCCACCATTTCATTCATTACTCATCATCACCGTCTCCTTTAGCCTAACCGGCATAACCGTGGGACGTAATACTCAAAGATTTCATTTCATTTTTTTTCTTTTCCGGCATTGAAGGAGTATCTCTCTGAAACAAAGTTCGCTTCAGACTGTAATATGAAAGCAGCTGCTGAGAACTGGCCGAATAGGCAGGGATGTGATTTCCACCAAGCCGAGTTAGGGAAGTGGTCATCCGTTCTGATAAATGGCTGAATTTATTTGGTAATTATGTGGAAATATAATCGGCACATATGCCACTTTTTCCCCGTTTGTATTTTCCCTCTCTTGTTAATATATATTTTTTCTCAGCTTCATTCCCTTTTTTGATCCACCCTCGTGTATCGGATACTCCTCGAAATCGAAATCGAATATATATATATATATATATATATATATATATATATATATATATATATATATATATATATATATATATATATATATATATATATATATATATATATATGTATGTATATATATATATATACAGTGAAACCTCTCTAAAACGCACAGCCGTGGGGAATCAAAAATTGTCCGCTATAGAAAGGTGTCCGCCTTAAAGAGGTTTCAATATTTCCTTGCGTAAATTAGTATATAAGGTAATGTGCAATTAGAAAAAAATATTTTTGTATGTATTCACGAATATTACCAAAATCTTATTGTATCTGCATTATCTTGCGCCATCCAATACTCTATGTTCGAGGCACAACATGCAAATAAGATGTTATAGTTCTCTGCTCTTTACATTTATCACTACTTACTAGGTTTTCAGTATGTCGCTTTAATTTGTGGGTTAATTGCACTCCATTAATGTCTTTTTTGAGACAATATGCGTACCCGCAGGCAAAAAATAACGAACATTTCTTCTACTTGGTTAGAGATTCCAGCGGGACAGTAGAATAATGTGTCATCCTAAAATTCGGGCAACTGCCAATCACTTTTGTGTCGAAAACAGTTTGGGTGGGAGTGGAATGCAAGCAAAAAACAGGAGAGTGTTGTTAAACAGAGAAGCTTCGTGTGGGTTACTGAGCAGACAGTTGAGGAGGCAAAATGTTGTCACAATATTTCCTTGGTGACACGTGTATGAATTACTAAAGATATATTTTTACAGTACTTTTCAAATTCTTTCTAGAGAAAGTGTCCGTAGTACGGAGGTAAATAATACCTATAAAAGACAGAAAAGACTGTCCGTGTCCGTACTAAAGAGTGTCCGCTTTAGAGAGGTTTCACTATATATATATATATATATATATATATATATATATATATATATATATATATATATATATATATATATATATATATGTGTGTGTGTGTGTGTGTGTGTGTGACGGAATTTCTCAAAGGGGACTTTCTTATGTGACAGACTGACATTCGGAAACTGGATGCAGAAAAGGAACTCTTTGTGTCGCGCCTTGCTTCTGACACCATTATGTTATTCAGGCATTACTTTCTCTAAACTGTGTAGACCCGCTTGCTGTTGCACCTTTCCTTTGCCCGCAATGAGGTATCACACGTCGTTTTGCCGTAATTTGCTACAACTTGTAACTCGGAAATGACGCCGAATTTAAGAAAATGTCACATAAACTTTTTGCTTATTTTCGTGAGAGGAATCACCTCCCAAGCGTTGTAAACGACCTTTAGTTACACCCTGGAATGCTACACCTTAGGAATGCTAAACGTTATTTACTTTCAGTTGGACAGACCTAAATTGCACTGGAGGCCATTTACTCTATCATTTGCTGATCCTTAGGCGCCATCCTCTCCGCTTCGCATGCAAAAAATGCGTGTTATATCTATATTACTACTGAATATTATACTAATATGAGATGGGCACGGCAAGACACATGTACCAATACATTTTAAGTGAATTTTGGGTTTAAAGTGTATAAATATTCTATATGATAACTTAAACAGGTTTAACATTATAGTCTACTAATATTTTAGATATTTTTTCTGCTTTCTTTATCTGAGTTACTTTAATGGTTGTTTATGTTATCATTAAAAGTTCATTTCTTAGTTCTTTTTCATTATAGATATAAAGATTCGGAATGCATTTCAAAAAAGAATACAAAGCTCGTCTTATTTTATCTTGTTTGGTTATTCTTTTAAAATGTTCCAGGATGCTAGATTATACATATCGTAACCAATTATCAGTTTTGGATATCTCATCAGCTCATTAGAGAAACGTCATAATTTGTCGTAATTGGCTCGAATATCAAAACACAAACAGGAATAAACGTTGGCACCTACTAGCAACTGGAATATTGTCTTTGGAATTTGTTTGATGATAACACAACTGAATACAATTTATGTTTATCTTAATTGGAGGCAAACAATACTTTACTGGATATATATATATATAAAAATAAGAAAAGCACCTGTCAAGTGGAAACAAACCAACAAAAATGTTTTGGAAGAAAAAATCTCTCGTTTTGCTTCTGGTCTTGGTCTGTGTAGCAGCTGCTTCGGAGGAGACCAATGATAAAAGAGTAACATCCTCTCGAGCAAGAAAGTCTCGCTGTAAGTATAGTAATCTCTTAGCATATAGCACAGTATCTTAACTGCTCTCTGATAATGCAACCGCATAGCTCTGCAAAATTGGTGCATTATCCTTTAAACACCGAAGAACGCAACTACTTAGTGATGGGCAGTGGGAATATTCCCGGTGGGAAGGAAAATAAAAAATGGGAATATTCCTGGGTTTATCCCTGGCATCCCGACAAGGAATTTATTTCCATTTTTTTTACTTTATCTTCCAAATTAAAAGAACCATTTCCATTTATTATTATTTACTTCTAGGTTTTAAATAATTTGGAGATTTAAAAAATAAAATTCTTTGACAGTACTTTAAATAACTAATAAAATGATATTTTAAGTTCCATTTCCATTTGCACTAAAAGTAGCAAAGTACTAATTGAAAAATGATGAAAAGGAACCAGTTTTTAAAGTAATATAGAAATTATGTAGAAGTAGATATGAAGTACTATCAATACACCCCAAACCACCGTTAGTAATAGACGTCAGTCTGTCTCCTGGCTCTGATTCAAATTTCTGAAAAGGTGCTCGGACTTCTCTTACATGTGAATTAACGCATGAAATTTCGAGAAATAGATAGGAAGGAAGGTCGTGTGTTTCAATGTTACGTGATAAGTTATAAAATTAGATCAGTATCTTGCAAATATTGTGAACATAAATATGTATGCGCAAATGTGTCTTCTGAAGTATGGTGAGACATACATCTTCTGACAGTTACCCAACCTAATTTGTTTATAACATAGAAAAATTTTATATGTTTATAATATCAATAGTAGAGTCAAGTTTAGAAAATCCACTTACATATACATTTAAACTGTTTAGCGGTGTAAAAGTATGTGGACTTACTATACCATTTTTTCCACATATTTACTTGCATAGAACATATTGTAAGTAAACATGCATTTATGCATATTCTCTAAATATAATAAAATATTAATAAAAATAACATAATGCCGTTCCGAATATACATTTTGAAGAATTCTTTGGACATAACAGCAATAATAATATACGGTGATAAGAAACGAATTTACCTTTGAAATCATAATATAGTAATATAATTCAATTTTCTTTGTGTTTGTACATAAATTCCCGGAATATTCCCATTTTGGGAATCTTCCCGGGAATTTTCCCAGGGAATATTTCCGGAAAATATCTTCCTGGGAATTTACCCATCACTACAACTGTTGCGTCAAGGCTTTAAACTTCAATAGCTTAGTCCCTAACTAAGTTAGGAAGATGATTTTGATATCAATGTGTTTCTGAAAGATGGAGCTTGCCATCGACATGCATTTTATGAATGTGGGGGTACCACGTCGGAAAGGGGGAGGGTAAAGTTCATGCTTTTTTGTATCAGGTTTTTTGAGGGCGCCATTCCCCCTGGGGGTACAGTCGTAAAATTTTTATGTGAATCAATGAAATAGTCCACTATACGAAAATATCCTGCAAAAGTACTTGTTGCTTATATGGAGGGAATAGGGGAGGGGCAAAGATGGCCAATTTTTTGAGTCTCAGTTTTTTTTTTTTTTTTTTTTTACGTAATTTACGTTTATTTTCTGGACGATTCCATATAAGGCAAAATATCTTTTCACTGAATTGGTCGTGCAATGAGCACTTTCAGGCTCATTGCTACTTTTTGTATATATCTACATATATTATAAAGTATTTTAATATTCATATTATTTTCTTTGGTTTTATTAATACATATATAATTAGTAGTTAGCACCAGCGCTGGTAAAAACATGGTAAAATATGGTAAATACTTATTAATCATTTATATAAATATACATATATATTTTCTGTTTGATCATTTTGTATATTGTTGAATACATATATATATATATGTTAATCTGAAAATTATCGTTTACAGCTTTAGATAAAATTAATTCCAATTAGGCTGAAGTTTTCCTTTTGGTAGCTAGCTAGTTTAGTTTGAAACAGCGCTAAGCAGAACGGCAGCTCTTCCGTTGTTGCGGATAGGGGGGGGGGGTTGTAAAATCACAAATAGGAGAGAAGGGTAATAGCAGAGGGATGGCAGATTCTTTCATTCTTTCAAGCAGTTGAAACGGAATTTTCTTTCAGAAGTAGCCTTCGTGCTCCTGAGGTCTCGTTTTTTTTTTTTTTTTGTTTTTTTTTTTGTTTTTTTTTTCGCAACATTTTTTAAAGTCAGTAGCGAGGTTACAGCCCAGAAGATGGCTGTGGCGTAGGACCACAATTTTAGAATTGTATTAAAGGAATACGAATCGGGATATTTGGATTCTGGTTGCATGTCCTTGGGGTTTAGATTAAGGATATGTGTTCGATCCCTGGCTAGGAAATTTGTGGGACATGAAATTTAGTAGGAATTATTAGATTCTTTGGAGGCAACGTCCGTTTCGGGCTGTTACATGAGTTTTGATTGAATTTTGGGAAAGGCCGTTGCTATGGCAACTGAAGCTGAATAAGTTTTTTTTTTTTTTTTTTTAAACAGTTAGTTGTGTTTGACTAGCTGGATTAGAAAATTTTACACAGCTGATTCCTCACGTAATGGGTTGACAGGCTGTGGGGTTTGAGATTGTTTCCTATTACCGAGCCTTGAATGAAGGTGCTATATTCCTAGGTGAAGGAAATTTCCCTATTTTCCCTTTTTTCCTGATTAATGATTAATAGCTAGTTTATTTTCCTGAGGGTTTGTCCGATTAAGGGCAATACCTAAATTAGGGATTTTAGGCCTGACAGTGCTCTGAATGTTGGGTCTGTCTTTAGAGATTGCGAAGTTTATGATGTCTTGTACGAGAACGCATGTTCAGAACCTCTTTTAGAGAAAATTTTAGTTATTCTTGGATGGAATGCTTCTGGACTGAAACAAGCAGAATTTAAGGCATTAAGTAGGGGATGATCTCTAGTTCTAAGAGGTGAATCTATTTTTTTTTTACAGGCAACTGAACAATTAGAGAACTCAATCTTATTAATTAAGGAACCTTTAATTCAACTAGAGAATTTTTTTTTTTGTTTCCTGAATAAAATTTGGTCTAATTGGAAAAGCCTAATTTATATTAAATTCCCTGAACCTTGGGTATTGTGATTAAGTTAATTTTGTTTAGCTAATTATCCTAGACAATTAGCAAACATATATTAAACGTCTCTTGAGATTAAATCTCAGATTTTGATACGAAGAGGAAAAGGAGAGACCATTACAGTAGAGAAGCATAATTCTTGTTGCTGTATTTTCTACGAAAAATAATGAAAAAAAAATGGTGTGCATATAACATGGTACTACGGTGGAAGGAAGTCACCAGGGCCGACAACGTGAAGGTCAGCAACAGCCCTTCGAAAATGATATACAGGGCGTTTTTATAGTAATTTTGTTCTGAGTTTTTATCTCGCTTTGTATTAAAGCAATGGCTATATTATATATATATATATATATATATATATATATATATATATATATATATATATATATATATATATATATATTATTGTAACAAGTGTATTGCCTACACATTAGGTTCATTTTGTCAGCGTAGAGTAACTGTAAGGGTTGCTAGGAAAATTCTACTTTTTCATATTTTTTAAACAATTTTTGTTTCTTCTTCTACGAATAGGGCGTGATATCCTGTGATAATTAGGGGGTCAACTGGGACCCCAACGTGAGAGTCTACGATTTCGTTAAAATTCCTGCCCGGTGTATAAAGATTAAAGTAGGGATGCGCACGAGACGAGTCGAGACAGGATTTTCCTGACAAAATTCGAGTCGAAACACGGCTTTTCCAATAGAAAAATACATATTTTTCGAGTCGAGACATCACTTTTACAGCACATTTTCGAATCGAGACAGCCATAAATCTTGTCACGTGCGTCCCTAGATTAAAGTTTAGTCCAAATGAAATTGTGAGTGCATTTCTAAAATGTCTCATAACCTGATTTGAATTTTGGATTAGGAGTCATGTCATGGCTAGATAGAACCTTTCGGGAGAACTATCTCGTCCATGGGCGGTAGTTTGTCCATAACTGGAGTCTATCGTACAAACTTCAACATTAGAGTGAGATTGAGATAATTCAGAATCCCATTTCCTAAGCCCGAATTAATAATAATAATAATAATAATTTAAAAAAATTGGTTTATTGATTTATTGATGAAAGTAACACTACAGCCAAAATCTTAAAGTCACATAAAAAAAAATTATACATGAGTAAACAGGTCAAAAAATATATTGTACAAAACTTAAAACATGCGAGAAGGACCATAAAGTAATAATTTATAAAACCCGAATGTTATGTAAATTTTAACTATACGGTATACTGTACTTGCATAAAATTGTCCATCAAAAATGAAGAAATGTAATGTTTTGACATACAGATTTAACTTTACAACAATTGTTTATAATTTTTCATTCATTAATTGTTATTGAGAAAAATAACATACAATCAAAAGCTTTCAATTAATCAGTTCAAAATAAGAAGAAAAGATAGAGGAGTAAATCAATCACGAAAAATACGAGTGAATATCAAAAAGTTCGTGCAATCACCTAGAACAAATCTAATCTAAAGAACTCTTGACACCATAATTCCTTCTCTACGTAGTCACCATGCCTAGCGACACATTTTTGCCAGCGGTTCTTCACTTTCCGTAAGCCCGTCTTGTAAAAGTCTGCAGTTTGACTTTAAAACTGCAGTCCAACCTCAGAAGTGACGTCATACCTGCTGTCAAAATAGCGTGCTCTGAGTGGACCTCTCATTTCTGGGTAGAGAAAGAAGTTACTTGGTGCTAGGTTTGGTGAGTATGGAGGTGGGGCAATATTTCATATCCTAATTCCACTGCTTTCATCATAGATGCATGGGTGGAATGAACTGGTGCATTGTCTGCCAATAGCAGCACCCCTTTTGTGACAAATCCAAGACGTTTCTTCTTCAATCCTTCTCGTAACTTAGTCATTGGATAGGCTAAGAATAATAAGTACTACTAATAGTTTGCCTCTATGATAGGTAATCCGTCATGATGATCCCTTCACAATTTCAGAAACGGGAAGTATCGCCTTGGCCAGAGACTTCTGAACTCGTGCCTTTTTTGGACCTGGAGGAGAGGTGTTTCTATTGTTTGCTCATTCTCTTTGTTTCTGTGTCATATAGACCCAACTTTCATGCTTTGTCACTAGTCTTCCGAAAAAGTCCTCTTCATCCACCTCACAGCGATGAAACGTTTCTCTTGCCGTGTCCTTGCGATTTCTTCTCCGGAAAGCTGTGAGCACTCGTGGCATCCACTGTGCTAACACTTTCTGAAGATTCAACTGGTCGTGAATGATACTTCAGGCAAACCCACAACTCATACCTATTGGACAGTAACATTTTTTATGGTTATCCTTTTGTTTTTCATTATGGTCTCAACTTTCTCCGTCAAGGTGGCTTCATCAGTGAAAGATGGTCTTCCATATCCAGAGGCGTCCTTAGTAGCCATGTATCCAGTTCGGAATTGCCGTTTCCACTTAGATACAATCTCATACGATGGGGTTTCATTCCTATAGACTTCTTTGATTTCTTTTGCTGAATCCCCTCTAGCTTGTTGCTCCGTGACGCTCCGTGCCTCAAGCTTATCGATCATAGTACCTTCAGTGATTTACCGTACTTTTTTTTTTAAATCCACAATTAAGATAACAATAACAATAAAATAACAACACATATCTTCCGGTAATGAAAACACAATATACTATGAAAAGATAGAATTGCCCTAAAAAAAAGACTTATTCATTAGTAATACTTTTGAATATTGATTTTCAATTTTCAGAAAATTGTTTATTAAAAATATTAAGTATTGAAAACTGGTGTCGTCCTACTTGCGACAGTCTTATGTGCGACAGGAACTGTTAACTGTCCTATGAGCGACCGATTCAATCTGTTAACTGCTCTATGAGTCACCGATTCGTTCATACTAAGATAATGGAAGAAGATAAGGTTCCCTCTTCTTTAACTTCTTCACGCTAGTATGATTTAGAACATAACAAAATGTATTATGAAAAATTTACGTTTCTAGAAGTCTCATTTCTTCCAGCCGTTTCACAGTTACAAGGAACATACACCCTTAACAATTAACAATTAAATAATTAATCCTTGAGATACCTATAGGAAAAGCCTCAGTCCCCCCCTTAATGTAGACCCCTACATATCTTTACAATAAACAATATCTGGACTTAATTTGTTAACAAACACCCATAACAATTAATAAAATATAAACATACAGTTCGTTAGTCTTTCTTGCATTTTTTAAAATTCTTCTTGCTTAATCATAAATATCAGATGCAACCTTACCCTTACATTCATATGTATAAAGAATTCTTTAATAAGCATTGGATGCAAGTATTAATAACACACCATTAAAAAATATGATGTACAGTGCCCCTAACACTTTATCCAGGCATGAGACTGACAACGTATCCGTCATGGCGTTCACGTATTTAAAAGTTACGGAAGGTTTTCCAAAATAAAATACGATATTGCTTTGCTTAGTGAGTAATTAGATTTGAATTAAATTAAGTACAGAATGCAGAACTTTTGAAGAAAGGGGATATTACAATTGCATTTTTAATAATTAATTACATAGGAATATACTTTCTTTTATGGAAATATCCTTGTCTCGTTGAGTTATTTGATATGTTTTATGTCAAATGTTGTTGTTATAAGATGAGTTTTATTTCTACTTACAGTAGAAGGAACATATATCTGACGAACAATAACACTGGCACGTACATTTTTCATAGCAAGGATGTTCAGACGCTAATAGCGAAAGAGGCAAACATGTTTGACGAGAGGAAATCATATCTTCCATCATCTCAATGTAATTGAATCGGTCGCTCATAGGACAGATAACAGCTCCTGTTGCTTCTAGGACTAATTCTTGAAAACTTACAGTTTGAATACTTTTGTATATTGAAGTCCCAACCAAATTATAGTTACATGATAAAAATCGATAATTTCTAGTTATATGATGGAGTTCTAGTGTACAACAAATCAATTAGATCAATCTGACCATGAATTAAACTGTAAATAAATTTGATCTCTTTTATATTCCTCCTTTCAGCGAAGGAAATTAAACTGAGTTTCAAAAGAATAGTATCATTGGTTAAAGTATTAAATTTAAATTTAAATCGAAGCCAAGCCAAGAACGAAATTTGAATAGCTTGAATACTTTGGAAGATCAAGATCAAATTCCTATTCTATGTGAAATCAGCATAATCTAAGAGGGATCTATCATAAGCAGAATATAGAACTTTACAGTTTGAAGCATCTTAAAGTCTCTTGCAACTCATTTAATAAGACCTAACCTAAGTTCCTGTAATTGACACAATATTGTCAACATGTTTATTAAACAATAATTTATCATCCATAACAATACCAAGATTTCCAATAATTGAAACCATTTCATTTTATAATCAATTCTATACCTTTAAACAGATATATTGGTTTTCCTCGAATATAACACTATTTTAGTTTTATTCATATTCACAGGTAATAAGTTATTTTTAGACCATTCATAGATCGAATTAATATCTTTCTGTAGTATTAAATGATCCTGATAATTTTGAATACTACAAAAAATTTAAAGATCATCAGAATATAAAAGGAAAATGCAATTAAAAAGAATATTACCGATGCCATTTACACACATAATAAATAACAAAGGATCCAAATTAGATCCTTGTGGGACACCAGAAGAAATGCTATATATAGGTTATTTACAACCCATATAAAGACCCACAAATTTACCAGGGAGATAAGTGACAAACCAAAGTATTAAAGAATTATGGATATCTAAAAAAGTTTATTTTTTATTTTTAAAGGAACTTAATGAGAAATCTATCAAAAACCTTAGAGAAATCAAAGTAGACACTACTTTGTCTACTTGCCTTTTACTAGAGACCACAGGAGTAACAAAAGTAAGAAAAATATTTAAATTTATTTCAGTTACTTTACCCTTTATAAAACCGTATTGCTCAGAGAAAATACGATGATAAACAAAGTTGTATGAATTTTTTTAACGTATGAGTTGGCAACGATACTTGCAATCTACTAGAAACGAGAAACTGTCTGCTGGTCAGGTTCACAAAAGATCTTTTAAACTATACTTGTATAGAAACAACAATAAAAGTTTTCTTTTTCTCAATAACCAATAGACTTTTTTAACATGTACCTCGTATAATCTATGTATAAATTGTAATGATTGGTTGCTTTAAAGATAAATTTATTATAGCTTATGTATACAGGGTGTCCGAGAAGTCCCCCTGCCCCTAGGTTTCTGTTTCACAGAGAACAGTGTCGGTAATTTTAGTTGTGGTATTGATACCCCTGACTTGAAGCATTGTCTGGTATCCCTGTGTTCATGGTCGTTCGGAGTATTTCAGTTGTGAAACCATGTCTGATGTAAATGGTTGCTGTTACACAGTCGAGAAATTGTTAGTGGCATGGTTTGATGCATGACATTCACGAGGGTAAACAGTGGCATGTATAATCACTGCGATCGCTTTAGCAAGAACCTAACAACGTAAGTTTGTTCCAGGTTGTATCAAATATAAGCCACATTGGAAGTAAGAAGACGCGTGAGGAAACGTGCTGTCGCCGCTAGGTCAATTGTGATGTCTCCAACTAAATCTCTTCGCCAAGGAGCAGTTATAATATACTGTGTTCGACAATGCATGAACACATTTAAGAATATTGTTCTCTGTTATACTCAAACCTAATGGCACGGGGACTTTTCAGCCCCTGTACTACATTGTAGTACTATATTGAATTTCCTATAATCCGAGGTAGTTTTGATCCCATTCAACTCAAATTAACAAGACTACTATATTTACACACACACACACACACACATACACACATACACCCACACCCACACAACCACACACACACATACCCCCCCCCCACACACAAGGTATCTTTAATTTTAGAGGCAAAAAATGATCACCATCATTGTGTGGAATAAGATGTGACAACTTTATTAGTTTACAATAATGTTTCCTAACTTTTCTTTGTGTTTTAGTTCTAGGCAGTCTACTTAGTGGTTTATTTGGCAATCAGTATGGCAATACTTGCGGTATTCCATTAGATTGTCCTTCAAATTGCGCTCTGGATCCAGCCATAGTTATGGGCTATTGCTGCGGCTGTGACAGACCAACAAGTAAGTTAAGTTAATAATTAGAATTTTAGCATTAGAAAGTCATTAAAATGTTATCTTCTAATTGTAAACTTAAACACTTTGACTATGTTTTGTGATTGCTTGTGAGTAAACTTGCTCACTTCTGGGAAGCATTCTTCAACTTCATTTGAAGACAGGGTAAAGACATACCGAAGATACCTCGCTATCGAGGTCGAGGTTTAAGTTGCAGTCGCTACCTCGATATCTAGGTTTAGAGTAATGAAGGGCGCACATAGCAAAAAGGTCACACCCTCGCTGTAAGTACTCAGTTTGAGGAGAAACATTACTGTGACGAGTGTGAAATTATTGCATAAAAATCACTGCAAAACCACATTTTGAAATTGAAAGGACCAAACAGTTTATAAATAAGGATGAACGCGAGACGAAATATGAGAAATGCTAAAGTATCATCTCTTGTTTCGCAAAAATATTTGAGTCTCATCAATAAATCATTTCCCACTAAAAAAAAAAGTGTGTCTTCAGGTTTCGAGGTGGAGGGGGTATTAACTTCAGGAAATGAAGTTTCGTCACTTCAATTCCATTATTCGACGTTTCCTCCCTATGGATACGTGCCTGTCTTTACAGGTATTTCTTTACCTTATATCAGTAACGAATTCAGTAAAAACACTTTTGTTTATTAATTTCGGAATTGGGAGCAAGCGTGGAGTTTTTGAGCCCGAAAGCCCCCTCTCTGTAACTGCCACTGCCTTATATAATAATAAGCTACAGTATAATTCTCAAATAAAGACGAATAACTCATATGGTATTCCCATTTCAGTTCCTATTTTCTTCCATTCTCTATTTAAAATGTATCTATTATGATGTTTGTGTTTCTTATCCCATATTGCTGGACATTCATCACTAGTTCTATTAATATGTCTTACATAATCAAATTTAATAGTGCAGCAAAAACCTCTCGAGCATAGACACACACAATCCTATGCAGACGAAATTCTAAACAAATGAAGACTTTATTCCGTGCAACGCTTCAGGGAGAACCAATGAGAACACGAGCTACAGCGATGTTAAAACAAACTCGTTTTTTAATCATCGCGACCACTAATTCACCCCTGGGGTCGACCTCTAGGTCGCGATGTAGCGTACATCTTCGGCGCTTACCCATTTGAAATTATGTGTTTGTGTCTGTATCAAGGTAGCGACCGCGACTTAAACCTCGACCTCGATCGCGAGGTATCTTCGGTATGTCTTTACCCTGCCTTGGTGCGTTACATTAGTTCATCCGGCCCACGAACATATACTATAAGTTTATACAGTGTAGGTGGCCATCATTATGCACCTGAATCAAGACTCGATTTTTTAGGTGTGAAAATGTTTTCTTTAATTTTGGGACAATCCAGCTGAAGTGGTCCAAAAATGGTGAAAATGGTTGCTCGACCATCTCTGAAAATTATAAAAATTTGAGTGTGATGAACCGTGGATAAATTTTGTAAGAGTATGATCAATTGACGCATATTTGAAATAGGGGCTGGCCATTGACACGTTAGCATAAAAGACAATAACTTCATTCACATATTGTGGGTCCCGGTAAATGTCAACGTTGCATTTTCATTTAATATTGGGCGTATAAAGAGTGTATAGATCAAACGGCAAGTACGATTTTTTTTTTTTTTTTTAAAAATCCTAAACTTTAGATTGAAAATATCATAGTTGGAGACGGTTTTTACCCTTACATTTTGTTGTAACTCTGATAACAGAGTTACCCTATATGAGGGGACTTTTGAGACACCCTGTATATTAGAGGTATGTTCACTGGCTCATTTGAAGGGACACATAATAGTGAACAACTTTTATCCGGGATGTTGAGCCTGTAATTTTGTTAGTCACATAGTTATTCCGTTTGTTATTACGTCTGCCGTACCCGTAAATGACCACCAACAGCGGCCATATTTGATTTAACGACCTTCCAGACTGAATATTCTTGAGGACTTTTTCAGTTTTGCTTAGAATGTATTCAGCATCATTTTGGCACATGTTTAATTTCTATTGCAATTTGTTCAAGGTAAAGTGTCTTTTTTACGTACGTTGACTGGACTATTAATAATATTGCTTCCGTTCTTCAAAGCTCAAACGTCCGCCCGCCATCTTGTTGTTAATCTCTTGTCACTAACTGGGTTGAACAACTAGATCGACGATTCTGCTGCCACCTGTTGAGGAAAGTCAACATTATTTTTACTCAGAAATATAACCCTGTAGGTCAGAAAATAAATTTTCTATGACCGTTCAGAGTGTGTATACATTTTTTGACGCACTTGGCATATATTGTATTAATAACTAACAAGTAGCTCCGTGAGCTTTTAAAGATAAATTAAATTAGATCTTTTGAGATATTTCTTTAAATTAATCTAAATCGTTAGATTCATAATAATAATGATAATTATTTGTATTACTTTTTGGGTCCGTCTCTTGTTCAATATTCTTAATTCTGAAAATACATAGATTGTCTAACACTCCTAATATTTCAAACGGATACTGCAAATTGGACCTCGCAAACACTATGAGTTATAATAGTTCATATATAGCTTTCGTTCAAAAAAGACCTACTTACATTGTTCTAACGAGAAATATTTCGTGTGTGTGTGTGTGTGTTAATATTATTTTTAACAAGACAATGCTCAATCGCTCTGTCTTCGAGAGTTATGAAAACTGATGTATCAATGTATGAATGTTTATATTGTTTACAGGATTCTATGTACGGAACGGTAAATTAATATTTTGAAAGCACGGGGTCTGTGGCATAGCAGTTGATAGGAAAGATGGATCGAAGTAATGAAATTGTGCACCGCAAAAGAAAAAAAAAAAAAGTATCATTTTGTTGAAATAAAAATTATGAACTCATGAAATCATACTGCACTGTGTTGGACTATAATTTATTTACCACATTGCTAAGAACTCTGAAGCAAGCGCACGTAATTATGCACTACAAACGCAAAAATAAATAAATAAAATTTAAAAATTTCCTTCTTAATGCTTGCTTGTATCGCTACTAAGACAAAACGCGAAATATTATGCCAAGCAACATTTTTACTCTTTTAAGTACTGATATCAAGTGCATTGTTCCTAAATATTTGCAATATACCGTAATCTATTTGATTATTGTCTTTGTGCAAATACTGTAGCCAGTGGAGTATTTAGGATTTTGTTTCGGGGGGGGGCAACTACAACACATGAGTAAGCACTTATATTTTTCCTTTTGGGTGCCGACAAATTTTAATGAAGTTTTGCATATGACAAATTTATCTGGGGGGGGCTTGAAACCGACACACCACTCCCCTAAATACGCCACTCACTGTAGCAAACATCATCAAATTACTCGTATTTGTTTTATTTCTAAATGAGGGTTGATAGGTATATTTAAAAGGGGGGCGGGAAGGAAAATGTTAAGAGTTTGTGCTGATTGAATGTGCTAACTTACGTGATATTGGTATTGTATTAGTACAAGAAATACTTCAATGCAATCCAGAATTTTCCCCTCGGAGCTACGAAATTTTCCTCCCCGTGCCATATCTCTGATCGTGCTCAATGTGGACTATCAATATTCTCACAGTACTTTTCAATTCTCTTATATTTCTCCTCCAGAAGAAATCAGAAGTTATCACTGAATACAATGTCTTTGGAACCAACCCTGGCTCTTTTCGTCTTACAGTTGTTAATACAGTAGAAGCAAATGACATCAAAGGGGGAACAAAGGAGGCGAGCAGCCCCACTTCCGAGGACTAGCTCAGGAGAGTAATGCTCCCGGAAGTAGGAACGGAAAACACAGCTCTGATTGGTTGGTGTTATCTATGTCTTGCCACGTTGCATTCAAATAGCAGAATTCAGACGATTGTTGTTGTTGGTCCTCGTGGCCGAGTGGGCTAGCGCTATATGCTAATACCTAAAATCTCTTTTGGCGTGAGTTCAAACCCGACCCGAGGAAAGTTTTTTAACATTTTTTTACATTTTTATAACACTTTTTAAATTAAAATACGAAAATAATACTCAAAAATGTGATTTACTTACTTTTGTGCAGATAAGTAGTAGTAGTAGTAGTAGGAACGGGTTAGAAGCCTCGCAGGGCTCGTTTTGTTGCCCTTGTACTCCATGATATAGGGTTCGTTTTGTTTCCCTTGTACTCAATGATACAGATTTTGTGACCAACTTAAAACAACTGACTAAGATAGCGCGTAAAACAGCTGGCTAGAGTAGCGCGCAAAAAAACGTATTTCCGGGAGTATTACTTTCCCGAGCGGGTCGTCACTTCCGCGCTGGTCACACCTGCAAAGTGCTATAAGACTATATTTTTCAGATACAGAAAAGAAACTGGGAGTCCCCGCTAAAAATTTCTCTTCTACTGCCTCCTTCAAAGGGCAAAGTTAGAATTGGTAATTGCAAAAATCAAGATAAAAAAGAAAAAATGCCCCAACGTAGTAAGTGACTATCGGTTAATTAATAGTTTGTCGTTATTTATTCAATATAGTTTCAATCTCACAGTAGTTTCATCTGTTGCTAGTTCTTTTGCAGCATATGCAAATTCTACAGAGAAACAAAATTAAATAAGAATGGAATGTCTTATTGTGAAATGTAAAAGGTTGAATTGACTTGAATTATTGATAACAGCTTGCATTCTAGTCTGTTTAAAGAATAAATTACACTGTTATGCATTTATTTGCAGCTGTGCTTCCGGTTGTATGTGCACCTTATCCACAGTGTCCGCCGCCTCGCCCACTTTGTGATGACTACTTCTATGTTCTGGATTGCTGTTGTGGTGGTGGCCCATTCTAAAACACATAACCAGCCTCTAAGCAATTTCGGAACTTGCGAAATGATTGTTTTCCTTTCATTAATTATACACTGATTGTATTTTTAAACTATTAAAAATTTCTACATAAATTGTTGTTTCTTCTTTTATATTGATAAGTCTAGTTAATCAATCCAGTTGGAAAGTAATGGTTTGAACACGGATCACATAGCCTAACGGTTTGACAAAGGCACATATTCTTCTTTCTGAGTTACAGTCCAGGTTTTATATCTTTAGGTGTAGATCTAAGTCTCAGTCACCTATACCGGTACCATTGTTTATATATATATATATATATATATATATATATATATATATATATATATATATATATATATATATATATATATATATATATATATATATATATATATATATAGACTAGCAGCGTTCACCCCGCTTCGCTGCTGTCACCCCGGAACGCAATAAACTTTGTTACTTAGATAATTTTTACTTTTTCGCTTTCAAGTGATATGATAAAAACCATAGAAGATTGCAGTAAATCTTAACATTATATCGCCTGTCATTTATGTTAACCCGCCCCGCTTCGCTGCGGTCATCCCGGTGCTGGCATATTGTAAAAGTGTCTGTAAAAATAAGCAAATCAATTAAAAATTTTTAAACAGAAGATTCAAGCTATTTTCCGCTGTATATCGCCTGTCATTTATGTTAACCCGCCGAGTGACACGGTCATGCGGGTTGCATATAAATACGTTTATTTTTACCTATGATGAACTAATAACAAAGGATTTGTACGTTATGGACACCTGAATGGTCAATTATCTCAAGACACTGGTAATTAAAAATTAAAGTGATATGATAAAAACCATCTAGGGTCCAAATCCTAATAACCCCCCAAAAATGAAAGAAATTGGTTCAGCCGTATTAGCGTGATGAGCGGACAAAGAATTGTACGTTCTCTTTTATATATATATATATATATATATATATATATATAGATATAGATAGATAGATAGATAGATAGATAGATAGATAGATAGATAGATAGATAGATAGATAGATAGATAGATAGATAGATAGATAGATAGATAGATAGATATAAGTAATGGGACACATATTCACTGATTCAAACAGCCTTGTCCTATAAACGATTCAGTTAATGCAAAAAGGACTTCAGTCAAACTTAGTTTTGAGAAAATAAGAAAAACATTGCAGTTTTGAAACTACGAAATCAAAATGAACCATTTTCTTTTCGTGTAGATGACAATTTCATTAATCGAATGCTGTATACGAAAATAATTTTTATGCTCATTGTCATGGTAAAAAAAAAAAAAATGGTTTCCGGTATGAACTGAAGCCATTCTTGCATGTGAATTATAAGAAACGAAACCCTGTATGCATGTAAATTTATTTAGTTATTAGTTTTTGCTTCTTTTAAACACAAAACCGTGTTAAGATGTTTTCTGTCAGGTTCCAGACATTGTAGGTCTACCAACCGAATGAGACGAAATCAATAGCTATTGCCACTAACATATAAACAAATATAATTCTCCATGCAGAAAGAGCTTCAGTCACTGACTCAAGCCCATGCTCCCTAGAATAAATGTAGTTGACATCTGTTTATTAAATATTAGATCAATGAAACTGAAGCTCTTTATGCATAGACACATAGATGTACCCAATAGGAACTATCCCATTTTGCATAAACTAATTCAAATGGTTGACATAATTTTCTTATTGGCCTAATAAAACTATGACGTAACGATATGACAATTCTGAAAGCACTCTTTTCACTGTTGCTGACCCAGTAATGGCATGTGCAGTGGAAGAGGGTCACAGTTGTGAAAGGCATATTTACTTATTAATTTGAGGTTTTTAAAATAACATTATGTATTAAACATTCTGTATTGTATTTTTTTAAATATTTATCACTACTTATACAAAACAAATTTGAGGGGTGTAGATGCAAAAGTGGCAATCTCCAATTTTTTGAGAAATTGAGTTAGAGTTAGAGTGAGTTAGAGGTTAGAGGTATTGTTTTAAGTGTCCCCGACCGAGCGGTGAAGTCTGTTTGGATCAAAACCTACACCCTCCCAGTAACCCCTCTATTAATTAATCTACATTCTCCCTATAAATCGTAGAAACATAGTTTGTACCTCAATGGTTTCGTTATAAAGCAGAGTTTCCAAATGTACCACTCAAATTTCCCTATTATGTACCAGAAGCGGGAAAATGACGCCCAAATTGAAAAAAAAAATTTTCAGGAGAAAATTGCCCTTTTGCTCTAAATTCCTCCCCTCAGGAACATTTACAGACATATAGAAGTGGTACCGTTAGAAACCTACTCTTATTTGGAACAAAGCGAGATACAAATCATGGTCCTAGAGTAAATAGAAATGTGCCAGGAACTTTTCCAATGTTTGAATTTTTGCTTTATGTACACATTTTTAGTCAATGAGTTTAGTAAAGCATCTACAGTATTATCACTATGTATCCTAAAATAATGCATCGTACCTCTTTCTCTTCGGCGTGAATCGGCCTTTCGAAAGATATAACGTACATATCCCTATCGTGCACCTGAGGGGAGAAAATTTCCCCAAAAGGGAAAGGTTTGTGAAAAAATATTCACGTTCATTTTCAAAACTTGCAATCTCCAATTTTGAAACAAAATTACAAAAAATGAGAAACTTTCTCTGGGAAAAATTTATGTTCAACCCTCTAATATAGCTACCATCTACTATGCCAAAAAAAATCTGTACGTTAAAATCTTATGGGGTTTACGAGATATCAATTAATCGCTCGTCCTGAAAATTTCGGCCGAGTGAAGGTTGCCACTTTTGCATCTACACCCGTCATTTCTAAGAGTATATTTCTAATCAAGAAATTCTAAGCATAATCAATAATAAGAAATGACCGCTCTTATGCATAAGAAGACGTCTGATACTCTGCATGTGAAAAGTAGGGTCTACTAGCCTACATATTTCGTCCAGATAACATTGAACAGAAAAACATTTACAGTACATTTCATCGACGGCACATAACACCAACAGTATAGAACATTGACCCAAAAGCTAAAATACAGAGAACGATATCAATAACGACCATATCGGCAAATATTTCAAAGATGTTAGGAAAACTAACAACAAAAATATTGAAGAATCATGTCATATGTATTAAGACAGTTAAATATAAAAAAATAATAATAGTATGTACTGTTTTTTTTAATCTTTGCTTTACAACTTACCATTTACGCATACTGTTACTTCGGAAGTAGATGGGCAACTCTTCAATTTTATACTCCAACTAATACATTAACTGTGTATTCTAAGAAATACTCGAGGGAATTAAAAATATACTCCGCACAGTAACAAATATATTTTTCACTGATGTACTTAAAAATTAGAAACAACTTTTAGAAGAGTCTATAGATGCTATTGAAGACTTTGTTTTAAGGAGAATTGAACCCTAACTAAGCCCAATAGAACATTGAGTATGATCTGTTCTAATTACTCGATTACTCCAGATAATTTTCTAAGAAAATTTAGGTTGATAGATAGAGATCTTTTTATTTGTATAGTTCCAAGTTACAATACATCGCTCATTTTATACTAAAACATGTAAATAAAATAGTATAACAACACAACATCAACAAAAAGTTTTTAAAATACCATAGAATGATTTGACACATCTTAGTTTTGTAAAATGCGGATCAGCAAATTCGTACGGGACCAAAATGTCTATGCAAGGGAAATTCTGCTGAATTCAGTAGGAAACCTCTACATGAACGATCTTTGGAATTACAAGCATTATAAGTGTAGGTTTGAGAAGATAGAATAGACTCATATTAGTACGTGTAATACGTATAGGTAGAAGAACATTAAATGTGGTAAATGTCAGAAAATGATAGTTAACTTTGCAACTTAAGTTTGTATCTAAAATCTAAATTTAACGAGAGTGTGCTAAAAATATGACGTTATATTATTCAGTGTTTTCATGCGAGTTTTTCAATACTTGACCTAGGTAGCTCAAGAACTCGCTTATTGGCAATGGCTAAAAAGTTGAAAACAGTGTCTAGCTAAGAAAAATGGGGTAGGATAAGATGTAGACCAAATATGAGAAAAGTAGTACAGGAGAAATAAAGATTTTATAACAAGTGAGACACATTTTATTTTGTGAGACTTCCAAACTATACAAACTTAACATTGAAGCAGTGTTGGGTAAGTTACTTGTAAAAATGTAAAGCGTTAGGCTACAAGTTACTTTACTTTCCCTTAAAAAGTAACGCGTTACTTGTCCCAGAAATATAACTTTTATCCTACTTCGAAAGTAACGCAAGTAACGCGTTACTTTTAGGTCCGAAACTTTGAATATATAAACATTCTTATTATTTCAATTTTTCCTACTACTACTATTGCCACTATTCATATTAATCCCTCACTGTATATCGTTAATTGTAGCACCCATCAAACATGTCCACAGTAATAGCAACTATAAACAATGTGCTATTGTTGAAATGCTATAATGCACTGTAAAAAAATGTACAATTTTTGCACGTGTAAACTGCAACAACTTTTGATAACTTCTTTTACATGTATATATGTGTGCAACAGGATGAGTGCGAAGTGTGTACAAAGCGTGTGAGAAATGTGCACGACTTGCAAACTTGGAAGTTTCTACACATTTCTCACACATTTTATAAACAAATTCCACTCCTGTTGCACGCATATATAAATGTAAAAGAAGTGATCAGAAGTCGTTCCGTTTACGGGTACATAAAGTGTAGGATTTTTACAGTGTGTGTATTATACTATTTGTACACTGTAAAAAATAAAACCGCATCTAAACACTTTTAATACAGATGTTGAGGGGAAAATATATCAAGTGTATGTTTATAGAGTAATGTTTCGCGTGTCCAAACGCGTTCATTCACCGAAAACAATATCTACTATGACATATTTAAAACACTTCTCCTAGGCAAACAGTTTCAAAACAAAGTGATGACATACATTTTGTACATTTTCTACATACGTCTTGAGCATATTTGGACAATACAGTATCCACAAGGGGTGAATATGTGTAATCCGAAGATGTTCAAAGAGTGTCGGTAATGTGTACAGTGTCCTACTGTGTCTAAAAGTAGTTTTTTTTTTTGTATTTTTTGCAGTGTAGTTGCTGTATTGTCCGTTTACTGTAGCTTGGCGCTGTGTTTTGACACAAAACCTGGCTAGCGAATCTTAGCAGTCCTTCCCCTTCTTTCCCCTTATCGCAGTGGTAACAGTGGCACTAACTCATAAACTTTAGCAGTAGTAGGGTTTGGTATTTGCAAGTTGCGTAAATTTCGAAACAGTTTACTTCTTCTCTAATCAGGGCCCGTAACTTGTGTAGGGCAGGGGAGGGCAACTACCCCCCAGGAAGGTTCCCCGCCGTTCGAAGGGACCCATTTTGAGGCAAAATTTTCTTAATCCATATACGATACAAACATGAAATTATAAATGAAGCAGCAAACAGTTTCACTACATTACATAAAGCAGCGCACAAAAGGCAAATAAAACAAAAGTGAGTCGTGGGCCCACTTCAGTAAAAAACGTCTACTATTAGAGGCCCTAGAAATAACATTCATTCGTATGGTTTTGAGATTTGTCAATATTGTCCCCTGAATTAATTTGTCATGTATGGAAGGGGCCCAGGGGCGTAAGTAACGGCCCCGCAGACCTTGTCGTGAGGGAGGGCCACAGGCTCCGGGGGGACAAATAGTAAGAGAAAGATAGAAAGAGGAGGGCCCTAGAATGAGAAAAAACTTTTTCTAGGAGGTCCAAATACACGTATTAATGCTTGCCTACCAGAAAAAAAAATATAAGTTACGGCACTGTCACTAATGTGAATTTATTGGTACAGTTCTGCTAATAGTTAACTACATCAGGTTGGTCTCTTTAAACCTTGGGCCGTGGAGAGAAACAATCTTACAGGAGAATAGTATTCAGATTTTAAGAAGGTGGGGAAAAGAGAGCGAGGATGAGAAAGATGAGAAGAAAGAAAGAAAGAGAATGAAAGAAATACTTCTGCATTTACTTCATAATGAATTTAAACACATATAAACGAAAAAGGGATATCGAAACCCACCACCAGATATATATTTAAATAAAACCCATCCCAGAGTTTAGAGCTCTTAAAAGTAGCTCTAAGTAGCAGTACTAAAACCCACCGCCGCTCCCCAGAAGTCCGTCCTGAATCCGCCCCTGACTTACAGAAGCTATCGTCTAGGCATTCACCTCGTGGGACTGAGGAAAACCTTAATAAGGAATACCAGCCAGAGCTGGGTTCATGCCCACGTTCGATCTACCTATTTTAATGCCTTTTGTGTGTGTGTTCGACAGTATCTGGTAAGGGCACCCAAACAGGGTAAATGCGTACTGCTTTAAAATATTTACATGTTAAAATTCGCTTTATACTGTACTTTGAACACGTAACTCAATGTGTAGTATATTCTTCTTACAGCAGCATGTTTTATTTCCTAATACTTTAAGTCTATGGTTGTTAGTATTTATAATTATCGCATCATACTAATCCTTCTCAAAGCTCGTTCAATTAGTATGAAATTCTAGACTTGGCAGTTTGCAACATTGCAAACCTTCACAAACAGGCAATAATGTGGCGAGAATATTTCCATCTATACTCGCATCGAAATTCCCAGCCTCTGTTTACAATCAGTCCACCAGCGAACGAGTGCGGGCGGCCGATTTTGGAACTAAAATACAAACAACAGTGTTTCTAACCGGATCACTTGTAATTAATCTATCACAGTTGTTTTTGCCCTGTTCATAATAAACCACTTCACGCATATGTTCAAGTTAAGACAAACACAATTTCAAAAGTTATAGAAGTTATTTTCAAAACATTTTAAGGGACTGCAAAAAAAAAAAAAAAAAAAAAGTACATACACCCTCCATATTAATATGACAATAACTTGCGAATAAACTAACCTCAGTGTTGTACAAAGGAACACTGAGAACTTCGTAGCATTAGAGTGTAAGGAATTCCTAATTCATCTGTTAACGAAACCTCGAAGTTCATCTTTGTGAATCAAAGTTATACTTTGGCAACTGCGCTTTCATTGTTTAAAGCAAGTTCTATTGTGTAGTTTTGAGATAAGGCGTCTTCGAAATTGCTACCAATTTGGACCATGTGATCGATCGATTGACAGTACCTTCAGTAACAAATTTGCATTGAGATCATTTTTAGATGTGCTGCAAAAGACTGGTGAGAGAAAACTGATAATCTAACCACCTCCGAAGGAGATTTGGATCCGCCCCTAATTAAGAAGGTAGATAAAGATAACTTTCTCTGATATCTAACCTGTCATTATTTAGCATGGTTTGGTAATTTAAAAATTAAGTATTTCTACCATATTTTGAAAAAAATATTTAAAAGAAATAAACCCAATGTTACATTGAGGCGGTAGGGGAGCGATTAAAATTTAAAGTGGGGAGCCTGACAATTGATTTCTTACAGCTCGTGAAATTCAGAAAAAATGAATTTCATATTAAAAAAGAAATACAAAATACATTTTCAGGGTAATTCTTACATTCATTATGTTATTTTAAAGTTAATGGTACTTTTGAAATTGGTTAAGAGTGAATAGATATGTATTTAAGTAACAAAACCACTTGCGTAAGTTTTTCAAAATATCAAGTTAGAAGAACGAAGTTTGTCTTCCACTGCTATCTCATTGCTCAAAGATACCGGCGATGAAACAATTGGCCGGAAATCTACGTAGCACATTTTAGTACTTACACTTGAAATAAAAATACAGCTGTTTAAAGACGATTGATTACCTTTGTCTTTGAATTTCATATGTGCACACAGGATTTGTTAAACAAGACCGTACATCTGATATGTTTGAACTATATGCAACTTATGCTCACGGGCTAAACTCAGTCTTCTGAAGTCAATCGACAAATGATTAGGCCTACGTATTACAGACACAAAGACAACACTAGGCTCCCAAGTTTCAAAATTATATTGTTTATGAAAACAGATAATATAATTAATTCTTTGTCACAAGAGACCTAGGGTCTGAAAGAAATTCAGATGGAGTTCAAAGGGAATTTCTATACTCATAAATAAAAGTTGTGAATTTATTGTGTATTGAACCAATGATATTTATGCTTACATTACCCATACGCTGATGTTTTATCGATACTTTTATTTCACATTTACCAAAAGGCTGGATTACGATTATAATCCTAAAAGAAAGATACATTGTAATCAGGTTTTACAAGGCAATCCCGTAGCCCTTTAAAAAATTAAGGAAAATTTCTTCTTCACTTCCTTTTCCCCCAAAGGGTTCACATTAATCGAAACAATGAAATGAAATTTCTTTAGTTTAACGTCCCATGATTATGCTCTTTATGCTAGAGGAGACAGATTATTAATGAAAGTGAAACATTGTAAAATTAATTGTTGGGTTCTCACAGAACCACGTACAACAAAGACACATGCGCTAGCCAATAGACCAACGGAGAGAACTTCCACAGTTCTCGAGTGGAAATGTATCGGAATTCTCTCTTGCCTACAACTCAAGAAAATAATTTAGTTGTCAATCAATAGACCTACATTAAAACAAATACAAGCATCGCGAGCCTTAACTTGATTTAAACTTACAAGATATTGCGCAAGTATCTAAGCTACCAACCCATAATTAATATTTTAGTCATTACATCTTATTACTGAGTTTTACAGGTTTCTACTGTTTTATAATGAAATCAAATAAAACGTAATACTTTTTTTTTATAATCTGCTTAATACACGGTAGAAACTCACTTGTATGCTATCTTGTCCTTAAATTGTTAATTTCCATGCATATGCCATTATCCACAATACATCTGCATTACTGCAGGAATAACCATTACTGCATTCAATAACAACTATATAATTTATGGAGTTCTTTATTAAGCGAAACAGATTAGGCTACTTATAACATGTAAACTGCAACTTTTGAAAATCGTTGGATACACTGCAGAGTGACGCTCTCCGTTCCCCTGTCCCACCGCGCTTACCTAGAAACTGATGTAAACACTACACTAGCGCCCTCCACGAAAAACCGCACTAAAATCCTGGTCAGGTAATACAAGATGTTTCTGTCGCCTTGTCATGAAAACAACGCTGGCCAGCGAACCTAACGGTCTTCGCTTTCTCTGTTTATTGTTTACAATACAAACTGCATGCTTCCAATATTGCCAGGCGTACAAGGTTTTCGCACACTTTCGAACAAGAACACTTGTACAAAATTGAGTGTGCATTATATGTAAGATTGTATTAAATACTAACTAACTCGATTTGTCATAACATTAATATCTCAGTCATCCCAAAAGCAGCAATTTATGCACTAATAATAATTGTTCTATGACTGTGCAGATATAGATACATTCGGTTCGGCGACTCATATGCCCGGCAACCATGAATTAACCATGTAGGGGTGAGAAGCAAAGTGTTGACGCTCGCACTACAACTGTTGTTTGTAAACAATTTTCCATCCTAGAGTGAACAGACAATAGTAGAGTAGCATATTTAACACGTTTGTTGACAAAAATTATTTTGAAAATTGTATATATATATTATTAATTATTGATTTATAAGGATAATCATATCCTATAAAAGAATTTACAATATTTTTTACATCGACGTTTTGACGTTTCGCTGACTACTTTAAAACCTATTTATTCAAGTTGATAGAGTATATCGTAGAAAATAACTACTGTATATCATTGTCACGATAACCAATCAACATATTACACCTCCTACTGTAACGCTAATTCTGTCGTGCACTATGTTACATATGCCCTCATTCTAAATGTTTAGGCAATACACGAGATTATCTGGAATAATTCAGCACATTAATGCACTTCATATATATTATTATTATTATTCAACGTATATCTTGTTCGACACCCTAAAATATTGTATATACATTCAGATTACACAAGATGGTTCCTTGTTACAACTATATCTTTCTAGTTACTATAGCAACGACATTAAAACAAGTAAACAAATCGTCATAGCAACGATAACAGACAAAATCTCAATATAATACAAAATACTGTACTTAAATTATTTCTTTATATAATAATCTTCTTCTTCTTCTTGATAGCTTGTGCCTTTTTAAATAGCACATTTTGCCCGTAAATACAAATAAAACTTAAAAGTACATAAGAAGTATACATTATCGTTGTACTACTTCACCTACACTCAATATACATTTCCTTATTTAATCTCTTGACAAAATGAAATCATCTAAAGTCTCCATAAGTATAAACAGAATAGCACTCTACAAGAATAAAGAATTGAAGGAAGTATTAATATAATATTAGTAAGAGCATGCATAAACAAATTAACATTTCGACTTTAGCTTGATCCAAAATGTTTGTGTGGGTGCTGTTTCGGTCTGCTCTAGAAATTTAACTTAAAAAAAAAAAAAAAATGTAGATGCTTCCTCAAATTTGTGGACGAACTCCTGGCTGTTGACAAATATTTCTCGCCGGATCACTTCCGACATTTTACTTTCAAATTCTGTCCACCACAAGCCTCAGCTTTTAAGGGGATCTTCTACCATCTCCGCTTAGGTTTCTAACTCTCCATTTGATAACATGTAAAATTTAATATGGTAATTTCTAACAAAGTATTGCAGGTAATAACTTGAAAATTTTAATACAAATACACAAGACCCATATAAATCCAACCACGGTCTCCAATTTACGTTACATGCGTTAGATTAATTGCAATATATTCTTCAGTAAGTTTGGCAACAGAGAATAAAAAGTATGCTGCAGAGGGGAGAGGGCTGACCATCTGTTTGCTTGTTAGCTGCTTTTAAAAGGACGCTCTTACCAGAAAAATCTCGTTGTGATTCTCACTTCTCAGTGGTTAGAATGGTCTGGACTAGAAGAGCCCAAAACCTCTTCTTTCTTCCTTTCACGGTTTGTTTGTTTCTTCCACCCCCTGCTTTCACAAGAAGACAACTTGTTTCGGAAAGCACTTTGAATTAGTAGCGAAAAGCCAAACTGAATGACACCACGGACAGATTAAAGGGAGGGGTGGTCACTCCCTCCGAGAACATTTGAATACTTTGAATAATCGGAGTAAGAAACTAGAAATTGCGTAATCTAATAAGAAAAGTTTGTTGAAGTATACAAATCAAGACGCATTTTAAGTGTCACAGCATTGTACTCTCATCCCCTCCCCTCCCAATTCCCTTCTGAAGAAGTTCTCTTTTGTTTCTCTGTTCCATATTAGCCTTTACACTTACACTTTCATTATCCAGTATTGATTTTTACCATACCATCTGCACAGAAGGCGAATAAGGTTTACGAGTCCTTCCTGCCCCCCTTTTTAAAAATTGCTAATTATAATAAAATTTATCGAAAACAATTCATCTCAACGATAAAGACTTATACACATTCATTATTGCAATTTTAAAATAAACTCGCCGCCTGTCGCGTATGCTAGCGATCTAATATATACGAATAGATGAAAAGTTAGTTTGAAGCGTATTGTTTTTCTGTAATTAAGTCCGAATTCATATTTGTTTCTATTGTTGCATCGACAAAAGTGAGTGCTAAATCGATTTAGGCTCGTTGGTCTTTGCGAGGTCCCTCAAGATGCAAGGCCGTGGGCAGTCGCCCATCACTTGAAACGCCTCTGCACTAGAGGTCTGCACGTGCTCGGGCCTACAAAGAATGTATCACTTCGGGCCCGGGAGGGGTTCGGGCAGTAGCGTCATTTCAGATTTGGCTTGGGGGGCCAAGACCCCTTGATATATGTAAAATTCGCGTTTTTCACTGATTTACTACTATGCTATTGATAAAATTATATAAATCTCAAACTCGGAGGGGGGGCAAATGCCTCTCCCTGTCCTCCTAAATGACGCCCCTGGGTTCGGGCTGTGAATTTTTAAATATACAACCATATTTCTCGGACTTTTTCGGGCCTAACTTTGTAAATATAGTGTAAAACGATACAAATTGCACCGTTCTTTCTGGAGGATTTTTAAAACACAACTGCAAAATCAAACCTCGAATTGCTGTAAATAAAAATACAATTTTGCATTAATAATTAAGTTTCTGCAATTCGGGCTTATTTCGGGCTCATTTGATTATCACAGAGCTCAGTCCGGACTAGGGCCTAAATGCTAAGACATATTTTGGACTCGGGTCGGGCCTCACATTGTAAATTCACAGGCCGGGCCCGGGCTGAAAATTCCGGCCCGTGCAGACCTCTGCTCTGCACCCGCACACATTCCTTCCTAGTCCAGAAAATCTCCTCCCCTCCGCATCGTCAATAATGGTAAATTTGTTCCTCGTATATTTGCTTATTATTGTAAGAGAAGTTCAAACCAGAACTCTAAAATTTGTTCGTTCTCTGGGGTAATGCGAGTAATGCAAATTAAGAAAGATATGCGTAATATACAAATGTCAGAAAAACTTGATATCAATTTGAATAACCTTTTACGTAATGTTTATTTTAGAAATAATAAACTTATGTAAGTATATCGAGGCATCTGAAATTTAATGTTAAATAGTGGCGAGTGAGCCAGAAGGGGCGTGCACTATTCAGTTAGTCAAAGAACTCATATATGTAGCTTGAAAACTAATACTATTTAAACCAATATTGAATTAGACAAATTTGATCACTCTGGCCACAGAAAAGGCGTCACCTTCTATGGCCCACCCATCGCATGATGGGAATGAAAGACAGAGGAAAAAAAAGACAAATTTGTAAAAAGTAGGATAACCATAATTGGAAATAGTGTGTGTATTTTTTGAGGAAACCCAGAAGTACATTCTCGATATAATAATAATAATAATAATAATAATAATAATAATAATAATAATAATAATAATAATAATAATAATAATAATAATAATAATAATAATAATAATAATCTTTCTCACTTCAATCATAGGTTGATGCGCAAGAAGGAAATTTTAAAACTTTTCTCTCCCCTGGGAGAGCTGTTTTATAATTTGATAAGGTCTCTTCTTCGTAACTGCATCTATCCCTGACCGGGCCGCGGTGGGTCAGTGGTAGAGCGTTCACCTCTAATGCATGGCGTCCTTAGTTCGATCTCAGCTCGCACCAAGTGAACTTTGTGGAGGACAAACACCATGTGTGGGGGTTTTCTCGGGGTTCTCCCGTTTCCTTCCACTTTCTGCATTCCAGCATTTCCTTCTTTTCACAACATCACTAGCTCCTTTAACCTACCAGGCATAACTGTGGGACGTAAAACTTATAGATTTTTCTATCCTTGATCTTCCACTTCCTGGTTTTTCTTTTGCCTTTTCCCCTATCAACATGGTGATCCAATCGGAGTGCCGAATAAGATGTCCAAGCATGCTGTTTCTTTTTTTTTTTCCTATTATCTTCATGATCTGTCGTCCTTCATTAGCTTCCTTTAGTACGTCTTCATTCCTTTTCCTTATACAGTATTATTATTATTACACAACCACACAAAATAAATAAAAGTTCTGTGCACTGGACCCCAGGGTATTGATTCGATGTATTTTGGTACCCAGAACCCAAATTTCGAAACTCCAGGACGATTTGACCGTGTCAACTTTGTTTTATGGGCGAAGAACGTAAGTGCTGTTTTACGTTTGCTTATGTTTATCGCCCATTTAAAAAAATATCACGGTCAATCGTCCTGGGGTTTCGAAATTTGGATTCTGTATTATAAAATACATCAAATCCATACCCTGGGGTCTGGTGCACAGAACTTTTATTTATTTTGTGTAGCAGTGTTATTATTATTATTATTATTATTATTATTATTATTATTATTATTATTATTATTATTATTATTATTTTCCATGCGTACATTTTCTCGAAAATATCCTTCCCCTAAGAGATGATCAACAATTCATTCCTGAATAGTACTCAGCTTCTTTTCCTACTAATGACTATTTAGGAGTTTTTCCTTAGCTGAATCTCGTTATATTGTGTCTCCATTGTACGTAGAATAGGATTCGATTGCCAGTGTAAGCTCACAACTTCCGAAGTTGAGTCAACATCGTGAAAGAAATGCAGAACTATCCGAATAAAGTGGTAGCGATCTCTGGCCAAGGAAGACGAAAGGATTGTTTGATGTCATTGCACTGATCACGATCTTCTAGGTTGTGAATGTTTACCAGCTGGCATGTCCAGGCCCCTATGGGCTGTATTGCTGAGTTTAGATTTTAGACTAATAAACAGCTGTCTTTAGAAAATAACCTTGTAGCACAAATATGATAGTCATGAGTTCCGAACTATAGTGTCAAGTGGTATAAATCTCACTTGGGTGGTAAAATTTGTTATTAGACATTCGTGGAAATCAACTGCTCTGTTAAAATATTTCAGTTTTCTAACATTGTTATGCCTAATTATTATTAAGCATTAATAATTACTTATTATTAAGAAGAAGCTGAAAATCGAGAAACATGGAAGAAATATTTCAAGGTCCAAACTGAAAATTAAGAAGAAACGAAAAAAATCTCATCAGTCCCAGGACCGGCCAAAAGGCAGAATACTTAATAATAATAATAATAATAATAATAATAATAATAATAATAATAATAATAATAATAATAATAATAATAATAATAATAATAATAATAATAATAATTTTAAAATTTCGTTCTTGATTATAAGAATACATTATACATTATAAAAGCCGTATACAAAGAAATGTATACATCCTAGAAATAGTATATACATATCAACGAAATACCTTACTACTGTCAAACAACATTTGTACTGTGTATACATTTATATTAATTCTATAGACTGTCACGTCTTTTAATCACGTGGCTCCCCAGCTTGCCTCACAACGATGAGCAAACGCCAATGATTTGAGTATTCTAGTAGGGAATCGAACCTAGAATCACGCGAACAGGAGTCAAAAGTTCTAACCACAAGACTATGGAACCCCTTAGTATGACGTTATGCTTGAAATTCAAATGATTCTACCAAAAACAATTATCAACGAAATAGTTTATTACATCTCTAACACATTACATTTATACTGCGCATACATCTATATTAATTACATTATGAAAAGGAGTAGAATGACTATATGCCTGAAATTAAAATGATCCTACCTTCCTATTGTCATGTATACGGGTAATTTTATTCGTGGGTGGAAGGAGGAGTCGCCCGAAGTAAGGAAGAAGTACAATACTCTCCTATCTGATAATTGAAATCATGAATAAATTTTATTATTATTATTCTTTCTGTATATGTTCATTTTCGAGTTAATCATTCCGTATCGGACTCCCGAAGAAAAAAAAAACTATCGAAGCAACTTATTGACCGTGCTGATAGCGACTACTCCCCGTCACGACACCGTTTTTCAGTTTTGTTAGTGTTAGGAAAAAGAAGAGTGAGAAAGAAGAGTAGCAGAGGGAGGCAGAGAAGAAAAGAAAAAGAGAAAGAATGAAGAAAGATAAAGGATTGGAGGAGAAAGGATTACTGGATAATTCAGGAAATATAGTAATGAACTTGAATGGTTATTAACGAAGGATCAATTCCGAAGTGATCCGGAAATAGACACATGTCCATAAATACGAGCCTGATCTGGGTCCAGGCGACTGCACAAGAGGGAGTTGCCCAAACCCAGCCCAAGCTAGGTGAAAATGTAATTTAATTGGTTGTAAGGTAATCCTGAATGGTAAATATTAACTATCCAGTCTCTGAACTCCATACTTTGAGATCGACCACACATATGAATTAGCTTGGCGAGACTTCTTTTTTGGAAGGAGAGAGTACCAAATTCTTTTCCTCTTTGATTCCTTCATTTTGTCACACTTCTTGCAACACAGATATTATAGCACAACGACAGTAGAATTTCCAGTAAGTGCACTTTGCAGTTCGTTTCAAGACTATTCTAAAACTCAAGGGTCACAAAATCACCCTCCCCTCTTTCCCTTTTCGAAGGGATCTTTCGGAGGGAAAGGTGAAAAATGTGGAAACAATTGGATACAGTTACTAAGAACATTTTCCTTCTTCCTTCACAAGTCTCTTGTTTATGGTCATTTCGTCTTGTGTGATAAGGCGGACTTCAGAACACAAAATTGCAACGCTCCAGATTCCCTACCCAAATTGTCACGCGGTTCGTATGTCAGTCTTCGACTTTCTTCAAAGAATGTTACATTATCTGCTATGAGATCTGCAAACGATCTCCATTGTATAACTGCTATCTCGATAGAGGCAGTGGACAAAACTGAGGACAAAGCTGCCCAAAACAAGTTTTTGACCAAAAAAAAAAAAAAAGGAAGAAACAGAGACAACATTTGTTTTTAGCCAGAAGCGCTCATAAATCACTACCACGTGACGCGAAGACTATTAGGGCTAGAGGTTCAGCAGAGAGCTCTCAATTCCTGGAGAAATTCTATCCTCTACGTTGCCAAGTGTAAACGGAAGTATACATTATAATTAATCTAAATTGATCTGGGGCATTAAATCAAAAACAGAAACCATGAACATATAGGTATTGCTGTTGGAAAATATCATGGAAAATTTTGAGACGGTAAGTGCAATATCTTGTTAAATATTCACATAGAAATATCTACTTGTTATCTTATAGGGATCCTGAAACACTTGCAAATGGGTAGACATCCCCTTAAGAAAAAGATTTTTTTTAAATGTTCGAACGGTAAAATATTTTCGTTCTCCATCTTTATAAAAACAATACCAACCAAAGTAAACTAAACCACCATTGCACTCGCAGTTCACTCACTTAATGTATTGATTTGGAGCTGTCAAAATCTATGACAAAATCTTCCAGGTGCTTGCAATCAGCACACGTGATTTTCTAAAAACAGTAAGTGGCACCACTGACTAGAATTAGAGATGCGCACGAGTCGAGGCATGTCTCGAATCTCGACTCGAGTCGACTCGAATTCGAGTCGAGGCACACTTTGTAAAATTCGAGACGAGTCGAGACACGAGTGAAGTCGAGACTGCTCGTAAAAATCTCAACTCGACTCGAATGTCTCGAAAATCTTTCTATAATTTTTAATATTATTTTGAAGAAAGTATTCACTCAGAAACAGCCTTGACACCAATTATGTATTACTTTATGTCCAGCATGTATTACTTTAGAAAGGTGCAGAACACATAAACTTAATAGTTAATCTTTCGAGATCAAGATTTAATTTTCAGCTCACTTCAGTTAATTAAAACTCATAAATTAATGTCGCATTATTTGATTGTATGTCAAATATAATAATAATAATAATAATAATAATAATAATAATAATAATAATAATAATTGATTATCTAGTTTGTATAAAATTATTATCCGTAACTTACATATAGTATGTAAAAAACTATTGCGATAAAGTGAACTTCATAAATTCTCTGAATGAGCAATTGGCAGTCTATAGTAATTTAGCATAGTTATAATTATTGTTTTCGTTCCCATTTTTGCCATGGCTCAAGACATTTTGGCAGCACAATAGTTAAACAGAAAGGATGACTCTCATTGCTTCGATGTTTCTTCTTCCAAAAATATTGAAAAATCTGAAAATGATAGTGATTAACAGCAGTTTAAAGTATTGCGAAAAATGAAGACAGTCTTCCTGAATTGCTTTCTTGTAATGATATTGACAGCTCTTCTGAACCAGAGGAGTACAGTTTTCCCAATTGCTGTTCATAGTCAAATAACAAAATAATAAATTATGACAAGTCCAAAACATGAAAAAAAAAAAAAAGTTGATATGTGCATTGAAGATCCTAGTACTTAGCCAACGAAATATCAGACAAAGAAAAGCCATATTTTGTACAAAATTTCGTACCTTTCTTCATTGAATCCAGACAACATAGACTTTTCCTTCACAACCAGAGAAGGAAGGCGATCAACTCGCCACATGTGGTACAAAGTTATTTCGTACAATTCAAGTAGTCCTGGCTCTTGTATTCAAGAAGTGAATAGGCACTCTTTTGTTTTCCTTGTAAGTTATTTTCTGACTCCAAATAAATTATCTCTTCGTCTTCTAGTGTCATGTCAAAATTAGTAAGTTTTGAGTTTAAAGATTGGAAGAAAGTATCAGAAAGAATACTAAATCATGGAAATTCAGTCTCCAACAAGAAGTTTGTTGTGCAATGGAAGTGTCTGCTGAACTCCCTCAATTTAGCAAAGTTGTGGACAAAGAACTTCAGGAATTGATTCGAGCAGAAAAGAGAGAAATGGAAGGAGGTTTTATCGATAATTGTTGATTCAGTGTTGTTTTTATCAGCAAGTTGCTTATCCTTTTGTGGTAGTAAGGAAGGGAAAACAGAACTCTGTTCTGACGTTGCTCTGACCGTTTTGGCCTAGAGAATGGGAACTTTTTTTTAAACCTCATTCTTCTTCTCTACCTTACGAGAAAAAGTGAAATCTGTTTTAAAGAATTCCATGTTTCGTACAACTCACATGACATTCAAAATGAGTCCATCGGTTTAATAGCTAATAGAGTACGGCAAGAAATGCTAAATGAAGTGCGGAAGGCTAAATACTACTCGATCATTTTTGTACTCCAGATGTATCTCATCAAAACTGAGCAAATGAGTCAGGTTCTACGCTGTGTCACATTTGAAGAAAGTGGAGGAGGGAAGTGTGAAATAAAAGAAAGCTTCATTAGTTTTATTGGTTGCAGGTAAAAAAACTGGCGAATATTTGGCGGAAAATATTGTGCAAAGGATAGAGAAAAATAGACTCAATTTAGAAGAATGTAGAAACACTCTTACGAAAGTGGTGCCAATATGGCTGGAAAATATTGTGGATTCCTTTTAGGCAATGATCCAATAGTTAAACAACATTGCGCTGTTTTTACCATGCATAGCACATTCCTTGAAACTTGTATGGGTACATGCATGGGAATCAAAACCAGAAGCTAAAAATCTGTTTAGCATCGTTCATAAAGTGTGTATATTTTTTTCATCGACAATAAGGCACGATGTCTTAAAATATGTATGTGGAAAACACTCTCAAAGGTACTTCGGATAAAAGATAGAGTGCAAACTCAGAAGCAGTGACAGCCCTGAAGTCTGAACTGAAAAATGTTCTAGCAGCATTTGATGAAATTATAACCACTTCCTCTAACTCAAAAGTCAAATCAGTTGCCAAAAACTTAATGAAATCAATCAAAGATCTCCAAATTTCTAATTAATATATTTTGGGACTCAGTTTTGCATGAAATAAATAGACTGAACAAAGAAATAAAAAAATAAGGATTTTACTTTGCAAAAATCTCTTGATTTGTTATCAGGTCTTTCGAACATAATCTCCAGGATCAGGAATCAAGGATTTGACAGGTGGCTGTCGGAAGCCCAGGTTATTGTTAATTTAATACATGTGTACGATCCGCTTACGGGAAGAACTCTTTAGTAGAATGGACAGGCTCAAGGAAGTAAGCAAGAACTTCAGCTTCCCCAGAGAAAGCTCATTGTGTGAAATGTCTTCGGAGGACCTGAAAAAATCGTGCGCAGATCTCCCTTTGAAATATCAAGACGATTTGAATGCTGTAGAACTATTATGTGTAGACATTGAGTCTTAAAGACAATGCTGTTGTATTCTTGCCTGACCTCAAGAAGTCTACTCCAAGAAGCATACTCGACATGACCGCCGAAAATGACCTTCAAAGTGCCTTTCGAAACGTCTCAGTGCTCTTAGAATTTTTCTTACCCTTTTGTGCAGTTTGGCGTATTGTGAAAGAAGTTTCAGCAAACTAAAACTCATTAAAACATACTTATGTTCAACCATGGGACAGGAAAGATTCTCAGACTTGGCAACATTAGCTATAGAGAATAAAGTCGCTCAATCAATTTCTTATGAATAAAACATTGAGAACTTTGCAGAAAAGAAAACCAGAAAAGTATCCTGTGTGAGTGCACGTTATAAAACGAGAAGGGAATTATATAGAATATCGTTATTAGTAGGTACTATAAATAAAAGTATTTGTTCTCTATAGTTATTGCTGCATATGAATGGGTGTGAAACGTGTATAAAAATCTACCTTAAACGTAAGCATATATTACTAGAAGAATTATCTACATACAGATGGAAGACCTGCACATAGAGTGAAGCCAGGCATACAACTGAAAAGCCAATGTACACACACAGGAGGAATCGTAATGTAAGCCAATGAAGAATTATTTTCTGACCCAATAGAAGAAGAGGAAGCTACAGGTTGGCAAGTTAAGGCTCCGTATTTATAGAAAAATGTTTCTAAATAGTTTGTTTGAATTATTGTGTATTTGTTTTCTTTTCCCTTTTTCCTTTTTTTTTTACAACATAAATATTACTTGGTGTTAAAATCTGTAGAATATTTCACAATAGGTCCCAAGGAGTATATAGCAAACTTGCATCTTCTACGTCTTTTGTGGATTCCTTACGAAGAAAATCTTAAGATTTTTTTTTTCCAGTATAACAGAATATTTTATTTTCGAAATAAATGCGCTTCAACAAAAGAACGGATTTCAGAATCTGTTTTTTTTTTATAAATATCATAAATGTTTAATGTAAATAAATAATTGCATAATGTATCGATTTGTGTTTCGATTAAACGAGAAAATGTCTTGTGCTGTGTACTTTTAATACTTCTCACTTCGTAACTTTTGGATACGCTTCGCAGTTGGTTTCAAGCTTTTATGTGGACACAAATTTCAGTAAAAGTTATAAAAGGGAGAAAAACGACAAATAATTTAAACTTCTTAATATCTATATAAATCTATATCTATCTATCTATCTATCTATCTATCTATCTATCTATCTATCTATATCTATATATATATATATATATATATATATATATATATATATATATATATATATATATATCTATATATATATATATATATATATATATATATATATATATATATATATATATATATATATATATATATATATATATATATATATTACCCTAAGATTTGTTCCAATCCATAACATAAGGTATTTAGACCTGGGAGGAAGGGGGCGCCAGAAAAACGTTTTGCCCCGAGCGCAAAATTTCTTAGATCCGGCCCTAAAGCCATGTTTATAGCATTTGTCACAAAACTAGAACGGCAAATAGACATTAAAACACAGGCAAACACCAAATGGTGATCTGTGTCAAAGGCGGGATGTGTTCCGTGCTAGTAACAGTAGGAAGGATGGGTCAGAAGCAACCGTCTATAGGCTATTGCCGTTAAGGACATTGCATCGGGGGCTACGTGAAATACGGATGTTGTCTACGTTTTTACCCTCCAATCACACTTTCGCGTTCCCTGTCAATCTGTCCGAATATTTCACTTTTTGTATATTACAATGGTACGAATGCAATCTCAGTCCAAACGCATTTTTCATAGTCCACCGTTTGCAACAACAGCATTCTGATAACAGCTCACATATACCGTTGCTGCATTGTGCGAGGCCCACTTCCTAACTAGTGTTGGATGCAGATAAGGAATGACTCATCACGGTTTAAGCAGAAACCCTACAATCTTTGGACATAACTGTTCTCTCCAGCCAGTTAAGACTGAACTTTTTTCTCAGTGTACCTTTGAGTCTTTGTGCGAGGCTTTCCTAGAAATTTGTAGATCTCTCCTATATGAAGTGGTCACAGTTCATCTAGGCTACATAAAACTGTGCTCGCTGGATTCCCAAGCTGTGCTCGCTGGCATGAAGGAGGAGCCACAAAGAGTAAGAGAAAGATAGAAAGAAGTGTCTATTTTCGAATTTTGCAGGAGGGCCTAAAACAACGTTTTCTAGGAGGCCCAAATATTAACGCTTGCCCCCTCAGAAGTTACGGCGCTGTATATACGAAATTTTAATTGTTCTCTGACAATCTCTCAGCCTAAAACTAATTATTCTATATGATTAATTTTCTCCTTTATATTTATTTAATATATATATATGTACGTAGAGTAAACAGTTTGAGAAAAAAATCTTGGTTGGGTATTAAACTCTACACCAGAATTTGTCTTGGCCTCTAAACACGTAATTATTAAAACAAATTACTTTATGTTCCTGTTAGCAGAGGAATGCAGTGTCCAAGTACCCGTATGATGCTAAATAGAGCTACATCGTAATAATCGTATCTTGTCGATGAGTTCAGTTTCGTATGTTCTCTATCAAGTGGGTAGCTAAAGAAATGAGCTGAGTTTAACTGTTCGTAGGTTTCCTCGACTGTCCTGAAATTTTACCTTTTCTTATAAAATTTTCCCTAGTCAGTTGAGTGTTTAATTCCTATGACAGAAGTTATGTGATAAGTAGACTTCCGATTTTAGGGCAAATGTATATATTTTTTTTCGATCGTAGTACGGCAATAGAACTTTGGATCTTTACGAATTATGAAAATTTAGGCCTATAGGGACAATGTTTTAGTGACCTAAAATGTCCTAAAAGTGGTGTTAGCGCCTATTTTTTGCCTTTTTGTCTTTTAAAAGCCTAAAACAGCCTAAAACAAGAAAATGTCACTTTTTCACGTAATTTCTTAACTATTAAAAAATAAACAAGTATTTTATTTACATGATAGCTCTTGTGAAAGCTTTATAGCGAATGCAACATAAAATGATTCATCTCATCTCTGTTCAATACTCGTCAGAAACTTGTCAGAACAGAAGATAAACTTATTCTAGTTACTTTGAGGAAGTAGGAAGGGCTTTGGTTGCTGCTTGATTTCCCATGGGCTATTTTTAAAATTCACATACCTGTAGGTGAGGGGTGGGTGTTCTGACGATGTAAACAAAGGTTTGCAACTGTTATATCTCGTTGGTATGGATGATTCCAAAGTCCTTCTCTGTACCGACACTGCCTCTAAATATCTGAAAACCTTCTACCTCAACTTAATTCATGTTACCTGTATGCCATATGCTTTTCACAGGACTTTTGGAACTATCAGAGGGGAATTTTCTTAAGTAAATTACCTCATTTCAAACATGAAGAAGACCTCTAAATCTCCATGCAGAAGTGTTTTATTCAGAGGAAAACTTCCCGACATTCCTCTTTCTCTACAACATGTTTTAATACGCAGGGGAACAGGAATTGAGACAGGTATGTACTGCTTGGATGCTGTTGCTCCTGTTGTTGAAGAATTTCCTGGTGAGGTGAAAACATAACCTGAATATGCACAGCGAACAACTTCACTAGATGAAGGTTTCTCCCCTCCAGAAAAGGATTTGTTACATGTAACAATGTTAAGATTTGTCTTCAGTAAAAGCGTTGGTTACGTAGATCAAGACCTAGCAGGAACTAATTGAAAATATTAAGAACTTACTCTTGTACTCCCATATATGGGATTAATCGAGGATCTTGAACTCCATCTAATTTATGCCATTCACTGTACACACTGAAGCATGTTTCCGTAGTTGCATCTCATATGAAGTACATTGTTTTTAACACGATAAATATCTTAAATCCATCTTTATATATAGTTAAAGAAATTAAAGAAAAAAATTAATGAAATATGTAATTAAAGAATACATAATTAAAGAAATTTTAATCGCTTAGTCCGTTAACAGCCTTGCACTTTACATGGTATCCAAAGTACGAAAACATAACCTGAATATGCACAGCGAACAACTTCACTAGATGGAGGTTTCTCTCCTACAGAAAAGGATTTGTTACACTGTAACAATGTTAGGGTTTTTCTCAGTAAAAGCATTGGCTACGTACATCAAGATCGAGCACGAATTAATCGAAAATATTGTGAATTTACTTTTCTACTCTAATATATGGGATTAATCGAGGATCTTGAACTCCATCTAATTTACGCCATTCACTGTACACACTGAAGCATGTTTCCGTAGTTGCATCTCATATGAAGTACATTATTTTTAACACGATAAATATCTAAAACTATCCCAATTACATATAACTAAAGGAATATATAATTAAGGAAGAATACATAATTAAAGAAATTTTAATCGCTTAGCCGTTAACAGCCTTGTACTTTACATGGTATCCAAAGTACGAAAACATAACCTGAATATGCACAGCGAACAACTTCACTAGATGGAGGTTTCTCTCCTACAGAAAAGGATTTGTTACACTGTAACAATGTTAGGGTTTTTCTCAGTAAAAGCATTGGCTACGTACATCAAGATCGAGCACGAATTAATCGAAAATATTGTGAATTTACTTTTCTACTCTAATATATGGGATTAATCGAGGATCTTGAACTCCATCTAATTTACGCCATTCACTGTACACACTGAAGCATGTTTCCGTAGTTGCATCTCATATGAAGTACATTATTTTTAACACGATAAATATCTAAAACTATCCCAATTACATATAACTAAAGGAATATATAATTAAGGAAGAATACATAATTATAGAAATTTTAATCGCTTAGCCGTTAACAGCCTTGCACTTTACATGGTATCCAAAGTACGAAAACATAACCTGAATATGCACAGCGAACAACTTCACTAGATGGAGGTTTCTCTCCTACAGAAAAGGATTTGTTACACTGTAACAATGTTAGGGTTTTTCTCAGTAAAAGCATGGCTACGTACATCAAGATCGAGCACGAAATAATCGAAAATATTGTGAATTTACTTTTCTACTCTAATATATGGGATTAATCGAGGATCTTGAACTCCATCTAATTTACGCCATTCACTGTACACACTGAAGCATGTTTCCGTAGTTGCATCTCATATGAAGTACATTATTTTTAACACGATAAATATCTAAAACTACCCCAATTACATATAACTAAAGGAGTATATAATTAAGGTAGAATACATAATTAAAGAAATTTTAATCGCTTAGCCGTTAACAGCCTTGCACTTTACATGGTATCCAAAGTACGAAAACATAACCTGAATATGCACAGCGAACAACTTCACTAGATGGAGGTTTCTCTCCTACAGAAAAGGATTTGTTACACTGTAACAATGTTAGGGTTTTTCTCAGTAAAAGCATTGGCTACGTACATCAAGATCGAGCACGAATTATCGAAAATATTGTGAATTTACTTTTCTACTCTAATATATGGGATTAATCGAGGATCTTGAACTCCATCTAATTTACGCCATTCACTGTACACACTGAAGCATGTTTCCGTAGTTGCATCTCATATGAAGTACATTATTTTTAATACGATAAATATCTAAAACTATCCCAATTACATATAACTAAAGGAATATATAATTAAGGAAGAATACATAATTAAAGAAATTTTAATCGCTTAGCCGTTAACAGCCTTGCACTTTACATGGTATCCAAAGTACGAAAACATAACCTGAATATGCACAGCGAACAACTTCACTAGATGGAGGTTTCTCTCCTACAGAAAAGGATTTGTTACACTGTAACAATGTTAGGGTTTTTCTCAGTAAAAGCATTGGCTACGTACATCAAGATCGAGCACGAATTAATCGAAAATATTGTGAATTTACTTTTCTACTCTAATATATGGGATTAATCGAGGATCTTGAACTCCATCTAATTTACGGCATTCACTGTACACACTGAAGCATGTTTCCGTAGTTGCATCTCATAGGAAGTACATTATTTTTAACACGATAAATATCTAAAACTATCCCAATTACATATAACTAAAGGAATATATAATTAAGGAAGAATACATAATTATAGAAATTTTAATCGCTTATTCCGTTAACAGCCTTGCACTTTACATGGTATCCAAAGTACGAAAACATAACCTGAATATGCACAGCGAACAACTTCACTAGATGGAGGTTTCTCTCCTACAGAAAAGGATTTGTTACACTGTAACAATGTTAGTGTTTTCTTCAGTAAAAGCATTGGCTACGTACATCAAGATCGAGCACGAATTAATCGAAAATATTGTGAATTTACTTTTCTACTCTCATATCTGGGATTAATTGAGGATCTTGAACTCCATCTATTTATGCCATTCATTGCAGACACTGAAGCGTGTTTCCGTAGTTGCATATCATATGAAGTATATTATTTTTACACGATAAATATCCAAAGCTACCTTAATTGTATATAATTAAAGAAATAAATAATTAAAGAAATATATATTTCAACAAATATAATTAAAGAAATCATATATATGTATATTATTTGTAACTCATATAAAGTATAATGTTTTTAACACGATAAATATCTAAAACTACGTTCATTGTATATAATTAAAGGAATTAAATAAATAATTAAAGATGTATATAGTTAAAGAGGTATATAATTAAAGAAGAATATATAATTAAAGAAGTTCAAGAAGGTATGATCAGTGTATATAGTTATACCTTTTCTCTGACGTAGAGATCATATCATAGACATGAAAAACTTTATTGAACTTGGTTTTGTTTAAGCCGGGAACCACTAACGACATAGCACTGACTACGAACAAGGCAAAAGTGTTATTAATATTACGACATTATAAAAGAATTTAGATTGTCGTTGCCTTGCAACCAATTAACAGTCGCAACACTTGTCCAGACAATGATTATTTTCTCTTTGTTGTTTTTTTATTTGTTTACCTTGTCGCATTGTCGAATTGGTTGACTCGCGGCTTTCTATTCTCGTCCTTCAGTCTGGGCCCTCCTGACATGGAATCGAGATTCATTCTTTCAGTATTTTGCGCAAGCAGTTTCGTCATTCCTCGTGGCCCCACGACTAATCGCTCCCCTTCCTGAATTTGAGATTATATTCATTTCTATCAATAGTACAATAATATAATAATGAAAAACGTGAAACTATGTACTTTATATCAGAAAGTCTGCTTCCCAAAAAGCAAAAACTAGAATGACTACTGCGTGCAAGAGTAATCATTATGTAAGAAACTAAATGGTCGTTATAATAAAAATGTCCTTTCGGGCACAAGATGTAATATAAAACCGGAAATTTGAATATTGTAGAATTGGTCGTTCTTTCTCTCATTAGATATTTTTAAATACCGAATAATATATTTTTAATGAACAGGTTGTGTAAGGGAGAGTATACCTAACAAAAGCAAATCCAAATATTTATTATTGTGCTGCCAAAATGTCTTGAGCCGTGGCAAAAATGCGAATTAACACTCACACCTTCACACACCCACGCGTTGAGCCAATAAGGGTTCAGCTTTTACTAAGCGAGAGAAAGCGAGTGGAATACATTCAGCCGATAGCAGCGCTTGCAACGGAAGACTAGGGATCAAGTCAATATGGCATATCTATAGTTTCAGAATGCCATGGTGTGGTGTGCTAAGTGATGACTGATATAATTGTCAATTAGTAATACAACATTTTCCATTGTTTAACTTATTTGAACCATATTTGAAACCTATTTGAAGGTATTTATAGTTATGTATATATAACTCTCTAACATATATAGTATACACATAGTTATGAACTGCATACTTACTTTCTGAACACCCTTTAGAAAGAGAAACTTGAATATGTTTTAAACTTGTTGGGCAGGTGGGGCATTGAGCCCGGTTCCTCCTTTCTTCTCTTTTATCTCTTTTTCTCGTCTCCACTTTAGGCTCTCCCTGTGTACTACTTCCTTGTTTTCTTTTGTTTTTGTTTCTTTTGTGTGGTTACTCGTTTTTTAGTGTTTCTTTTTTAATGGTTTATCGTATGTTGCTGTGTGCAAAGGTTTTTGGGTTTCCTAATATGCTATCGTTTGGTTTTCTTGGGACATCTTTTGCTACCTGTTGTTTGTTTTATGTTCTGTATTCATTGCTTCCCAAACTTCTTTGGAAATAGCTTTCAGTTTGTTCTCATAGTTTGGGTGGTCTCTGTTTTCAATGATACTTGTGAGTCTTAGTCCTTGGCTTTTTATTAGTGATTTGTTTAGTGCTATGGGGTGTGCTTTAGTTCGCTGTCTAATATTCTTGATTGCTTGTGGGTTTGTAGTAAATGTCTCTCTCCAGACGGCCACATGGTCTTTTCACTATTATTACATCCGGCAAGTTTATTCGAGTTTGGTCGGTTTCCATGGTGAATTCCAGTCCACCTGTGTTTCTTTGTAGGTTTTCAATACATGTTTCCTGTTGTTGTTTGGTGCCTGGGAATATTCCCATAATGTCGCCTACAAATTCGCATTCGTATAAGGGTTTTATGGAGCCCGTTTCTGTCTGGGTTAGCTCCATGTGAACATAGATGTTAGCATAGGCTACCGACACCGAGGCTTGTGTGACTGTACCCTTGTGTTGAAAAAATATTTTGTCACCAAATCTTATGTAGTTATTATACATCAGAATTTCCAGTCCTCTTTTTACTAGAGCATTGGCTGATGGTTCCAGGGTTTCTCCCTCGCATTTTTTTTTTTTTTTTTTTTTTTTTTTTTTGTCCGTCATATCTTGAAGTGTAATAGTCTGATACAAGTTGTATATTTCTTTTGCTTTCTATGTTTAGCTGTAGGTTTTTTTATGTCTGTAGTGTATAGGAGGTTTGTGGGATTCGTTTTCTTGGTCTGTCTAAATTTCTGGAGGATGTCTGTGGTGTTCTTTAGCCATTCTGGCACTGTGGGTAGGAGTTTCATAAGAAAGTGTGTTAGCTATTTTTCTAGGTTTTTTGTGGGGCTGTTGCAAGCTGATACTATTTGTCTTCCTGGAGGAAGGTTCGTTTCTGGTCTTGGTTGTTTATGCATTTCTGGTAGTAGGTAGAAGCTGGGTAATTTTGACTTTCTGTTTCTTAGTTCTGTATGAAAGTGTTTCAGTGCTCCTGTTAGTATCGGTAGTTTTTCAAAGTTTTCTTTCTTCATTTTGACAATTGATTCTTTTGATTGTTTTATTTCTCTGAATGTGGTTTTGTCCTCCAGTTTGAGGAGTGCTTCTTTCTGAGTCTTTTGTGCCCATTATCAGCAGGCCTCTTGATTTGTCAGTGGGTTTTATTTATTTATTTATTTATTTTGGATTTTAGTTACACACACCGTGTACGTGGGTTTTCTCGGGGTTCTCCCGTATCCTCCCACTTTCTTCATTCCATCATTTCCAGGGGTGTAGCCAGCAGGTTTGTGTAGGGGGCCCGTCGTTTTTAAGGGGGGGGCCAGCTACAATGCACAAAGCCAAAAAAAATGTGTCGCTGCTAGTGTTTTTGAGGCCTGAAAGAAAGGAAAATTTTGGTTTCCTTTTGGAAGACTAAAAACACTATTTTAGCTTCTTCTTCTTCTTCTTATTATTATTATTATTATTATTATTATTATTATTATTATTATTATTATTATTATTATTATTATTATTATCCATAAATTATATTCAATATAGTTTTTATTATGCTTAATCAAGAACTACTGCCCGGGACCAAACGCTATACTTTTGTGCATAACTATAAAGGTAACCAAGAAATTTCTGTCCCTTTTCGTGGAGGTCTGTGTTCAATTGGACCTCACACTGTGAGTTGAATGCAAGTGGAGATAAGGCGAACGTCAGTTGTTGGTGTGGGTATATCCAACATACTACCTGGTTGTGGCAATTCAGACACACCGTGAACTTGCGTAAAGACAGAGGGAACACGGGACATCCACAGAGCGTCATAAGAGCATGTATGCTGAACGAGTTCAAATGGAGGTCAAACGCCGCTGTAGCGGGACAGAAGATATGCCAGGCCTTTGGTGAGGGTGTCGTGACAACGCGGACAGTGCAGCGGTGGTTTAACAAGTTTAAGGACGGTGACGAAACACCCGAAAACACCACGTGCCAGAAGACCAACACATATACAAAGAGGAACTGGGACTACAATTCAGTATGTGGTGAAACCATTCAGCAGCACATCCATCAACTTGTGAAATACTGCAAGTTGGGTCTATGGGCCTCTCATATTTTGACTACGATCCAGAAGGCAACGCGGCAGTCGCCTGTGTTTATTTACTGTTTCGGAGCCATTTCTGGACAGGGCGTTGACATGTGATAAAAAATGTGTCCTATACGAAGCTCCACGGCGCCGTCATCATTGGTTAGCATCCCATGAACCGATTTCAAAACAGCAGAAACCATCACTGTACCAGAAGAAGGTCCTTCTGTGTGTTTGGTGCATCGTGCATCGGGAACTGCTACCAGCTGGTCAGAGTATCAGTTCAACTGTGTATTGTCAGCAGTTGAGCTGTGCTCAACAAAAACTCAAAACTCTGGAGCCATCACTTCTGAATTGCAAATGGGTCCTCGTTTACGGGACAACGCTAAGTCCCACGTGGCTAGGATGACTCAGGATACCATTTTCCGCCTTGGATGAGAAACAATATTGCAACCACTACACTGTCCGATTATTGCCTGTTCCATTCTTTGGAGAATCACCTTAGAGGACCCCAGTTCAAATCCCTAGTAAATGTCCAAAATGCACCTCATACTTTCTTCGTTTCACGGCCCACCAAGTTCTACCGCGATGGATTGCATGGCCTTCCAGAACGTTTTCAGAAGGTCGTCGATGCTGATGGGGACTATTTTTGATCTTCCAGGTTAGGTGACATATTGATGTTGGAAGGTGGTGGGTGAAAAAGCAACAAAACTTTTCTTGGTTACCTTTATATTTAAATTTAACACCTTGTATACAGAACCTGTCTACACAAGATTGGTTTTCTTTGAAATTTCACTTAATTTCTTTATGGTTTCGTGACAAAAATATTTATTTATTATTCGTGACTAAAACAAAACAGAATTATTTTATTACTCTGAGTAGAAATAAAAGAGAGCAAATGAAATCCAAATTGAATAAAAGCATTGTTTCTCACCAAATTTTCCATCTTCTATGTCTTTTAAAACACTTGTTAAAGCATATAAAATATACTGTACTTACAAATCAGTTTAGTACCTTTGTTTTATGGCTGTATTTGTAGTACCTTGTTAAAACGTTCGTCTTCAAACTTCAAATATAAATCGCAGTAAATTGTGTAATCTGCTATCACAAAAAATATCCTATTTTTCGATCGGTATAAGGAAGAGATACTATACTATTTTTAGATCGGTATGGAAAAACAATATTTCTCCATACTATTTTACCATAAATTATTAATTGTCAATAAACTTTGTTACTTTTAAATGAATGAAGCGAGATAATTTTACTATGACGTTTTAATAGTTGCTCATTTGGGGGGGCCAGGAAACCATTTGGGGGGGGCCGGGCCCCGATGGGCCCACCTTGGCTACACCCCTGACCATTTCATTCATTAGTCATCATCACCGTCTCCTTTAGCCTAACCGGCATAACCGTGGGACGTAAAACAAATATTTCATTTCATGTCGATTTTAGTTGGTACAGTGCGTGTTTATGGTGTAAGCATAGGTTTGATTTGCTTCTTTTTTGAAGGAGTTTGAGGATTTTTTTTCTTGTAGGTGACCTATATGTTCCTGGATACAGGGTATGGTCATGTCTGGTTCTTTGTTCCCTCTCTTTAAAAGATGGGGATGGTGTTCTGTTTTTGTTTGGGCTGTTTCATCTCTTATTGATGTTTGATAGTGTTTAGTTTTGTGTGAATTGTTTCAGGTCCTTTCTCAGGACCAATATGTTTGTTTTATATGTTAGGCAGAAGGATAGTCCTTTTTCCAGTACCTCAGTTGGTCGGGAGTTAGTTTCATTTGAGAGGTTGTGTATGAGTGATTCTTTTCTTTTCATGTTTTTATTTTTGGGTCTCCTTTTTTCTTTCTTTTGGTTTGGTCATTATTTTTGTGAGGCTGGTTTGTGGTTTCCACAAATTTTTCAGGGTTTGGCATATTCAGTTTAGCTCTTTTCTAAGATTTTGGTGCTCATAAGAAGGACGTTTGGTTTGTGCTAAGGTTTGGCATATTATTTTAACTCTTTACTGAGATTTTGGTGGTCCTGAAAAGGATCTTTGGTTTTTGGTGTTTTTCTATTTTTGGAAGTTCTACAAGATTTCCATCAGTTCTTCTATTGATTCCTTCCTTGGCTTCCTTTGTCGGGTGTTTTGTCTTCCTCTCTGTGCATTACTGATCCTCTTCTGTTGTTCGTTTATCTGCTCTTCGTTTTTTGAGTTGATTTTTTCCCTTAAGGAAGTCCAGAGCCACTTTTTTGCTCTCTGGACTATCTCTTTTGTTTCTTGTAGTTCGAAACGGGACTTGCGCCGTTCTACAGCAATTCCAATTCTTCTAGTTTTGGCCATAGTTGTTTGTAGTGTTCCATTGCTTCCTTGTTTATTTGTCTTTCAGCTTTTTTCAGAATGCTTTGGATGTTTTCTTCGAAATTGGTTCGCACTTTGACGTTTTCAACCAAGTTTAAGTCTGGTTTTTGAAAACTTATTGCCAACTTGGATCTTTTTGTGTCAGTATGTATACAAAATGTCTTTTGTATACAAGCTTGCGTAGCGTTTTGAAACACTTCCATTTCTGCACTCAGCCTGTGGTTGGGCCGAGAGGTTCAGGGTTGGTTCCCCACAGCTTGTGGTGGTCTGGTTGCTCGCTCGGTCCCGGAGTGCTGTTTCTGTCTTCTTTCAGTGTATGATCTTGGTTTTCTCCCTCCAGATGGATGTCTTCCAGAGTATCGTTCCACTCTGCTAGATCCATGTTTAGTTCGTCTACCATTAAGATGTCCTCTTGTTCTCCTGTCATTTCTGCTGGGCGTATCTTCTTGTTCAGGTTCTTCTGAATTCCTCACAATTGGGAGTTCGTACTAAGAAGTGCGGTTTTGAATAGGCTTGTACTTAGTACACATGTTTGAGTGGGAAGGTTAGGTGTTTGTACTAAAAAGTACAGTTGTGTTTTCTCTAGGTGTGTTGACTGCTACGATGTGCGTTGCCTTAGGATAGTAGGACTCCAACTATTTCGACAAAATTGTCTCTTCAGCCGGGGCTTCTTGCGTTATGAACTCCTCGCAGTCTTCCTTTGAAGTGACAGGTTGGAAATACCGAAATAAATTAGATATGCAGAGGGCCTCTTAGCAAGAAAGCTCGCTCTCTTGAGTGATACACCAACCTATATCTACGTGCACCTCCTACATGCAGTAAGAGATCTAAAACAACATGTCGAATGTTGTGTCGCGCCGCGGTTTTATTCTAAGACATTTACCGGAGAATGTTTGTTACAGAAGGAAATAAGAGTAAGAAAGAAGATAGGAAAGCGCGTGAAAAAATTTTCACCTCACCATTGGCTTGGGTAGTAGTAGGAAATCCTTGGAAACACATGGAGTCCAGGGAAACCCCCCTTATCGGTCATGTACATGCTCAAGTTATTTACATAGTAAACCACACAAAGTAGAGGTAGGAAAACCATGTAAAAAGCATATTTTACTGTCTATAATATTTCTAACTTTAAAACCTGACTGTGATTTTAATATGTTAGATGTTTGTAGTTTGGTGGTCTAGTTTGGCTAGTGGAACATGGAGTTATTTTTTAAGCATGCAATTTGAGCATCTTCTTCCCCCTTCATCCCGTTGCTGCCTGGTTTGGTTTGTCTTAGCCAGCGTCTTCCCCTCCCTCCTTGGCTTTGGTTCAATGTGTTCTCGCTCTGGGATATACATGTATCCGTTCGAGCTGGTTATTGGCTGTAAGTGTGCTTTTAGGATTTTTAATGTGTGGCAATTTTTAGTATCTCTAGTTGTCTGCTGCTTTCTTGGTTTGTAGCATTGGCTAGTAGGCTTGATACCTACCCAATGATCCTGTTTGTGGCTGCTTTGATGGCTTCATTCACGTATTGTTTGACGTGATCTGGTACTGATTTTGGTATTTGATGTTGTGGTCCTTTGGCTTGTCCTGTCTTCGACTTTTCTGGTAATGTATGTGTCACATTTTGTTGGTCATGATGTTGGCTTTCTATAGTGTGTTTCTGTGTTTTAATCGTTCTTGTTTGTTGTGGAAGCTCTGCGTGACGAGGCTGTTTGGGGCGGATGCTACTTCCGGTCCTATTTCCCTTCCTAGCACAGGTTGCGCTGAACAGCTTTGAAATAGGTCTATTGCAGGAGTCAGATGTGCTTCCGCACAACGGACGCAAACTCTTGCTTGGTTCCACTCCTCTCTACGGTGCCCATACTAGTAACAAATCCAGCATGAGTTTGGTCTTGCTTGTACTTTTGATTCTTCTACTCTGTAGTGCTTTCCATTTATGCGTATTCCATGCATTATAAGAAAATGGACCTGATCTGGGTTTGTTGTGAAGACCGTTATTAGCCGGTGCAGCCAATCGGATTGTATTCTTATTATATTTGAGAATACAATGTTCTGTCTGCTTAAATCTAGTTCAATAGGTTCTAAGTCTTCTTCTAGTGGTATCCCTTTTATTACATAAGTAAACAGTTGGGTTTTCGGCTTCTGTTTGCTGTTGGAGCCATTTCTTCTTTTCTCTTTTGGGCCTGAAAAGGGCCGATGCTGCTGATTAACACTTTTTTCGGGATAAGCTCTTCTCCCCCTTCTCGATTTTACTTCTGAGAAGCTTCCAGTTTCTTCGCCTTTGGCTTCATCATTGTGGCTCTGAGAAGGGCCGCTTTCTATATTTCTGCTGTTGTCGGTTTTAGGATTTTCTTCTCGGTGTGTTCTCGGGAAAAACTTACTGTTAGAAGCATAAAGTTTTTCTTAAAAGCCGGGCTAGCATACAAGTCTTCCTTCTTCTGTCGTTGCTGATCCTCTTCCAGGTTTCTCACCTGTGTTTGGTTTCTCTCTTTCCGTACTTGTTGGTTTCCCACCTGTGAGGTTTCCTCCTGTCTGAGTGTAGTTCGGTGGCTCGGGAAAGGAATATTTTCTTCTCTTTCTTATTCTTCAGAGCTCCGCATCTCACCCCCACTATCGATCACGAAATGCAAACCAAAATCTTCGTGGTCAAATATGCGTAGCAATAACTCTCGAACAACCTGAGAGGGAAAGTGAATCATATATCCTTTTTCTGGCTTGGGTTACTTTCATCCCGGAAACGTTTATTTTCTTCTTTATCTGGCTGATGATATTCTCTAAGGTCTGAAATCGTGGTCGACAGAGCACATCACCAAGGATAGCAGTTTACACTGGTCATTATTTGGTTCAGCTATGGCGGATTTCTCTGGTTCTGGGTGTTGTTGCTGCCCTTGACTTGTGTGCTTCTCTGTGATGAAGTTCTCTTGCCCCTCTTTCTTCTTTGCTGATCGCTTCTGCTTCGGCATCTTAAGCTGTTATTTTTTAGTCGTTTGAGAGTGTGCCTCTAAATAGGGCTGAATTACTATTTTAGGGCCGAATTACTATTTTGTGGGCCTAAAAGGGACTTCGTTTGCTCTAATTTCAGAGTGTCTTGTCTTTTTGCGAACTAAAAAATAGTACTAAACTCCTGTCAGCCGACTGTCGGCAAAGCCTGTTCAACCTATACGACCAGTGCGAATCTTGGCCCGCGATAGGGGGTCCAGCAGACAGAAAAACAATGACTCTTCCTAATAGAAAGCAGTCTATGTAGGCAATTTTGCGTTATTGAGTTCTTTATTGCGTAAATTATCTCTTCGCAGCCTACCTGAGAAGACTGACCGCTAGCTTTCTTCTCTAAAATAACTTCTTCAGTTGGCACTGTTATGTTTCCGGAATATTCAACTGAAGGCCATGCTGATCTGGAAGATCTGCAACGACGTAATCTTCAACTGCTATCTTCTCTCTTCTATTACACATTCGCTCGGCCGATCGACAGCTTACAGAAACAGAACAGAAAAGAAAAGCAAAACACAGAGGGCCCCTTAGCAAGAAAGCTCGCCCGTGAGTGAAGCACCAACCTATATCTACGTGCTTCTCCAGCATGCGTTAGTAAACCTAAAGCATATGTCGGTTGGTGTGTACCGCTGTTTCTTAGTGAGACATTTACACGCGAATCTGAGTTATATAGATAGAAGGAAAGAAGGGTAAGAGAAGAAGATAGGAAAGCGCGTGTAGGTTTCTGACTATGAATTTTGATAGAGGGAGAAAAACCTGGGAACCAGGAAAAAACGGTCATGCTGCATGCAATAGGCTATTTACATGGCAAAACCACACTTAGAAAGGACGTGTCTGTAATGATAAATATCTGTTAGTGTTAAATATAATCTGTTATTAACATTATGCTATTTGTGTAGTCTGTATTTGGGAAGTGTTTTGTTAGTGGGAAGTCTTATTTTTTAAGCATGTAAATCTGTTGTCGTTGTCCATTGCCTCCATGATTGTCATCTGTCCGCATTAGATACAGCTGCGTTACTTGCTTCTTTGCACATCTGGTCCTCTTGCGCGCTGCTCCTTATGCTTTTCTACTTTATTGTCTGATTTGAATTTTAGTTTTACTGCCTCTGTGAAGAAGAAGGTGATGTAAATTTGTAATCTTGAAGTTGTCACTGCATTTATTGTACTGTTGAATATCTTCTCAGACGCTAATCGGATTGTTGTGGTTAGAGCTTTTTGCTGTTGTTGCCTTGCTGTTGTTATTAGTACGTATGTAGTCCAAGTTATTATTCTATTCGTAACTTCTTCTATTTGCTTTTTGTTCAATTGTTTCAGTTCGTTGGCCGGTTCTTCTGCTGTGTGATTGGGCTCTTCTTGATTTGGTGGCTGCTGGTCCTTGAAAGAGCCGTTGTCATCTTTTGGAGATATGTCTATGGATGTGGTGGTATTCTTGTGGTCTGGAGTTTTGGTTTTCTTGGACAATTGCTGCTGCCAGATCGGTGGTTGTCACTGATGCATGTAGCACAGAAGTTCTTCTTTGTTGGTTCTTTGCAGTCTTCGGTGTGGGATTTGCCACATCGGTTCCAGATTCTGTCTTGCCCGCACCAGTACTTAAAGTTACCTTACTGGTAGCAGTTGTACTATGCGGCATTTGACCGTGGCATGTGATCTGGAATCTTCTTCTCTATAATGTTTCCTTAAATTGTGATTCCTTGGGTTATCAGTTGACTTGTGGCGGATCGTCTGTGAAGATTAAGATTAGTGGGACAGATCCCTTATATGTCGTGATTCAGATGATATTTGTGATATTCAAATTTTCATTTCTAAGCTCTGATGTTATTCCGTTTGTTTCTAGGTTGATGGGAATGCCAATAACTACACATGTAAACGTAATTTTCTTTCCAGATGGTTTAGTTACACTTGCTGGTTTGAAACCACTTATTGCTGCATCACTCCCACTAGTTTGCAGTGCTGTAGGTTGGCTGTGTTTGATGCACGGAGGATGGTCATTCTTGTGCTGTGTTCTGTCTCTTGTCATTGATGTAGGTTTTTGGTCCTGGAAAGGGCCACGGTGTTTTGTTTGGGTAGCTTGTTCATTGTGTGCTTGGTGTGTATCTTCACTCTTTGATTGCTGGTCCTTGATCTTCTGTTTGCGCGATTGAACTAGTGTGAAGCCTTCTTCTGTCTCTGGTACGACGCCTTTATTGGTCCCTCCTTGTGGACGTGTTTCTGAGTATTTCCGGTTTCTCTCTTGTGTGGTTTTCTCACCTAGTAGGTTTCTCCACTGTGCTTAATGGTGATTTATCTTTCTTGCTTGTGGGATGTTTCTCTCTTTCGATGGGAAATTCTCGACTGCATTGTTTCTCTTCTCTTTTGTGTTGGTCATCTTGTGAATATGTGTGTTCATCATCATTGAGATTGAACGCGCGTGAGCGAAGCTCCCGTCCTGAAAATAGTCGGAGGAAAAGTTTCCTCTGGACTATGCTTAAGAAGAGGAGCATGATATCTCTTTCTTCTATTTTCACTATTCGCAATTCTTTTGTGACCATCTTCTTTTTGATAAGGTCACTGATGTCTTCTGCTGTTTTGAATCCACTGCTAATGCTTGATAACATTATTGGCTTGGTGAAGACTCCATCCCTCTTCGCCTTCTTTATTGGTGTCTTCTTCCTTGGTCGCGGCATATTTGTTGGAGTATCACAATTTGTTGGTCCTGAAAAGGGGCTCACTGCTTCTCTCCACACTGAATGGGGTTCACAACTAATTGGGAATTTGGTCCTTGAAAGGGTAGTATAGTCTCTAGTCTCTAATTTGCTTCTCTATGCTATCTCAAAGACATAGTATTGCGTTTCCATCAACGGACTGTCGCCAAAGGCTGTACAACCTATATGGCCAGAACGAATCTTGACTCACAATAGGGCGTCCAGCCGACGGAAAGCAATACCTACTTCACAGGAAGCGGTGTGTGTAAAGTGTGTTTTAAATTTTGCTTTATTAAAACACAGTGAAACGCAGTTTCTCTTCACTAAAAGTCTCTTTACAGAGTCAATATATGTCTCAGAGCTCAGATCTCCAAACTGGTGTGCACATCTCAGTTAACACCGGAAGTTTTACTTATGTGTCACTGCATGCTGTTATTAAACTAAAGTATCTGTCGGTGGGGTGTGTGTGTGTATACCGCGGCTTCTATCTTTAACGGAAAGACATTTAAATGCGAATCTGTTATTTATGCGTAAGAGAGAAAGAAGGAAAGATAAACAGAAAATAGGAAAGCGCGAGAGAAGTTTGTGTTTTGATTAGGAATGGGCAAAGCGATTTTTTAAAAACCGGAAACCGGTTTCTAGAAAAACCGAAACCCGAAAACCGACATTTCGGTTTCCTTCAAAACCCGTTTCTGTTTCTCGCCGAAACCGGATTCGGTTTTCTCCAAAAACCGGTTCAATTTTTCACCGAAACCGGTTTCGGTGAAAAGTTATGGAAAACACATAAAACTATTTCTGTGGAAAGGGAATCGCTTTCCGGAGGACAACAAAACACTATTCTGGTAAAAAGTAGAACAAATTTTGGAAAAACCGGAACCGGTTTTGAAGAAAACCGAAACCGGATCAGGCGAAAAACCGAACCGGATTTGGAGAAAACCGATAACCGGTTTCGCTGAAAACCGATACTCGTTTCGCTGAATTACCGGTTTAAGGAAATCATATTTTCCGTTTTCCATCCATCTTCCGATTTTCCGGAAAATTTTCGTCTTCCGTTTTTCCGGAAAATTTTCGTTTCTGTTTTTTGAAAATTTTTTAAATTTTCGTTTCCGACATTGAAAATTTTACGTCTTTCCTATCTAATTTTCCAGTTTCTGGAAGAATTATATTCCGTTTTCCGCTTTCCCTGAAAATGTGGTCATTCCTAGTCTGTAGGAAGTTTAACCTTTTTAAGAATTCTATTATATTTATATACCATGGCGTACTATTGTCTTTGACCGCTTATTTACGTTCTATTACGGTATTTACAGTACAAGCGGGTATTGTTTTAATTTTTGAAGTGAAGGATGAACCAAAAAACAGTGCAGATGCGTTTTGGAACCGAATGGCCAAGTGGGGGGAAGGGGCGTGACTTTTCAAGATATCATATTGAAACTTTGCATAAGGATCTTGTATACCTTTAGCTATTCATCAATTTTTTTTAGATCCCTACGTGAAACCGAGGCCGGGCCCGAGGGGCACAAGTGTTACGAAGCGATGATTTTTTCAGAAAAATTCCGTTTTTCCCCGATTTTTCCAGTTATGGTTTATGATAGATACGTGGTACCGTTGGTAAGTATGCTATATCGTGAAAAAACGAGGTATGAACAATGATCCTACTATAAATAGTAAGGAAGCAGTAGCTGTTTGAGTGAAAGTCTAAAATTTACCTCAGAATGTGGAAATCCTTAAAGGGTTAATCTTCTTGCAATCTGACGCATTTGTTACATTTCGATCTGATAATACATTGTTAAGAGCTCTTCTTTGTTCTATCAGTCTCTCAAGTATTCCATGTATGCTGTTCCATCGAGTTCTAACTTTGCTGTGTAAGGGAATGTACTGCCAATCCTAATAACCTTTACTGTTTTTCCAGTTCTGACGTTGCCAACGTACTATGTTCAAAGTGGAAAACAATCCGACTAGCAACATTTAACGTTTTCTTGATTCTTTCTATTGCAAGACCCTTATTTATAGAGAGTTGTAGAGTCTGAACAAAACAACATATGCTTGCATACGGAAGTTCTCTTACCGCACCTGTGATATTACTAGCATTGTCATAGTCAATCATGTATTTTATCTGCAATTTACTCCACTACTCTGCAACATGTGCTAAGTGCTGAGTTAGGTTTACCCTTGTGTGCCTCACTTCTATTTCAATTACTTGAAGGACTGAACGTATTGAACTTAGATGGAAGCATATTGTGGGCTGTGATTGTAATATAACTTTCCGTAGCATGCGAAGTTCAGGTATCTATGGTCAAACAATAGATTCCGCAGCCACACTTCTCCTTAGAAAACAAGGCCTCAATACGGCGAGTCACAGTAGCCTGGATGATGACTGGTAACTTGGTTCTATTTCATACATAAATTCAAGGAACCAAACTGCTTCAACGAAAGACAAACGAAGATCCTTTGGTGCCATATTACATATTTTACTATCAAGCACCTCTGCTCTTGCGGGAGAACAAGGTTTAGGGTCTCTGAGATAAGCCAGAATTCTTTTCTGTTTCTTACGTGCTACTATGTTCCCTTATTTGTAAAACATTTTTCTTGCGATATTTCTGTTACTTTAGATGCATTTGTGCTTGCACCAGGTGAAGCGATAATCTGAGATATAGAGGTAGTAGCACCTAGATTATCATCTACGTTATTGAAATAAAAAATAAACACTTTGATTGCATTAGGAGTTGACAATTTAGTAAGAAGACATGAATGTAGAATAAGTAAAACTTTCAAATGCATACAAAAACATAGATAATAAGTCAGCATTGAGAGCTCAATTGATGTATCGATGACTAGGTGGAATCGTCCTTCAGTTTAAGAGAAATTGGTGGAAAAAGTTATGAAGATAATTATGTGGAATAAATCATTATATGAATAGCTGCCGCTAGTTTCAAGTAGTACTACATACTATGATATTTATAGTCAATAGTACCGGTATTTTGAATTAGTGACGCTTACAGTTGTAAGATGGTAACACTAGGTTACAGTGTAAAATTGAATTATATCAGTAGAATTTAATTTATCTTACGGGTTTAAAAGGTTTATGGCACAGTCGGGGCGGTAGGGCGCTGGAATCGAACATCGGCCTTCTGAATGTTAATCCGATGTTCTAACGCCTGAGCTCAGTTGGAATCCGTAGTGTACTCCCGCCCATAAAATGATACAAGGCTACTGCGTTTGGATTCTATTGAATCTAGGACGCCGATTTCTCTGTAACTTTGGGGATCCATTCAGATGCAGAAGGCATATATGAGGGTTGTAAGACAAATTGAATTTTAGTTATGCATAATATTGTATATTTATAAATACAATGCGGGGTTCACATGAACTTTGGGCGGCTGCCCCCGACCCACAAGGATCTGTGACCTTGACAGATCACCGTGATCATGATAAGCAATGAAGAAATGGTTGGAATATAAGCATACCAGTTGCACTAATAACACACTGCCAGCTCTCTTTACTGTCAGGGGTCTGCCCTCAGGCACACACATAATCGGGTATTCAACGAAACACACGCACGATCGGAATTTCCCGGTGCAAACGAATGATCCGCAAGCCCTCACGTAAACAGAAAAAGTACGTGATTAAGCAAGTGTACAAATGTAGCAGGAAGGAATGTTTCGTCGCTGATTTGTTCGACCTTTCCTCTCCTATCCACTGTTAAGTTTTAGTTGCGTTCCTATAGCACTACATTCTAAAGAGCATTACCTCATTTACTTTTTTTCGCGTAGCAATTTTCGTTATTTTTCTTAATGTAAGACGACCAATGTCACTATCCCAAGTGAACATTTTCATTTTCAGAAAATTATTCGCCTTCCGTTTTTCCGGAAAATTTTCCGTCTTCCGTTTTTCCGGAAAATGTGGCCATCCCTAGTCCAAACCGGCCTAAACTAGTATATTGTTATGCTGGAATAAGGTAATATACTCTTGGACAACTACCAGCTATAGAAACAAGATGAAACAAGCCTTTCCCTCTTTTTTTCTTCTCGTCCTGTATTGGGTAGCCATTTTGGACCCTCCGCCCTGCCCCTCTTGCGAAGAGCGTAAGCGATTTAGCCTTGGTCCTATTTCTACTGGAACGGCTGTAGGTTATGAACTGAAGCTGTGATATTCAATGATCGAAGGTTCCCAGTAGACTGTATGAAATTTGTCCCTTGATCGAATTGGTCTTAGTTGCTAAGATGAATATCGTATTTCATGATTTTTTATTGAAAACGTGGGATGAGAAATCGTATACGCAAGTACCTGGCTTTGGGTCCCATGTGAAAGTTGTTGCAACATTAGCATCCGCGTCGAAATTTTATCCTTGGTCCTATTCCCCCGGAGGTGCTTGTATAAACTAGATGAAACATGACTTGGTGAATATCGCATTTCATGATTTTTTCGGGAACGTGGGATGAGAATTCGTATGCGCATGTGTACCCATTGACTGGGCGCTGACTGGTCGCTGAGTGGTTAGTTCCTAGGTTGGAATAAAGTATTATGACTATAGACTTAAGTCCCACGTGAAAGTTGTTGTAACATTAGCATCAGCGTCGAAATTTTAACCTTGGTCCTATTCTCCCGGAGATGCCTGTATAAACAAGATGAAACATGACTTTCCTGGGTCTTGAGTAAATAGTTTGTTATTTGGATTCCATTGAGCATGATCTCAGAGCGAAAGTTTTCCATAGCATTTCATAGTGTTTTGACAAGGTAAGTTGAAAATTTGTATACTCAAGTCCCCCAGGGGACTTATGTTGCACGTGAAAAGTGTTATATGAAGAACCTCATCAATGAAAACTATAACATATGATGATGATGTGTGTGTTGAAGCCGTGATGAGATATTTTATCGAAACATTCCCATAGAAAACCATGACTAGTATTCAAAATCACTTATGCAGAGAACCCAAAGATCAAATTATGGCAAGGAATTTGAAGTTCGTTGCCTTGAGGTTCAGTATAGCCTTGAAGTCACACGAGAAATTGGATGTGGTTAATGCGGCCATGAATATTGAAGACGTGTTTGAAAATTGAATAACGCTTTGACTAATGTTTCAAAGCCATCTTTTTTAGCCTTATATTCCATTGAATAAACCTCTGATTCATGTTATGACATGTTTTGACGATGATAATCAGGTGTATGTGTGTGTCTGTGTATAGGATGGGATAAACATATTCGCAATTGAGAAGTGACAGAGTGTTGTTGTCTACAGTACGTCGTCTTCCGCTTGAAAGTTGTAATAGTGTTAGTGTGTACCTTGATTCGTCTTCCGCTGAATTCAATAGCTGTGAATTGGTGTGATCACCTGCCGTTTTTATTAAAATAGGTAAGTAAAAAGTAACCTAGAAATAAAATATTACTAAAAATATTACGTCCCATGATTATGCTGAGGGAATAAAACTGTAGTTGTAAAGGAACGCGAGACAAGAAGGAATGAAGTGTATTTACTCATAGCCGTTTCGTATTTGGTAATGACAATGAATTCTAACGTTTAAAAAACAAAACACACAGTCATACATACATATATACATACATACGTACATACAAGCGAATGTGAATGAGTAGTGAATGACTCTTCTCTTCGTTGCACGTTGAATTCATCGTTTTTAAAAAAGACATAAATACATATGTTGTGTAATTTCAACATCAAAAGGCAAGCTTGTAGTTGTGTGTGTGATGATGATTCGTATTACAATTTTGTTCCCAGGCGTCGTGCGATAAAACGTCCAGAAAGTCGTGTCAAACAGATGCTTGAAAGTATCATCACTGTCTGTATGTTAAAAAATAATAATATGAATGAAGATATGTGTACTTTAGTCATTGATAATATCATATGATAGCTTTAAAATAAAAGTGTATATCTGTCTATCTGTCTGTCTGTATGTTGTCTGGTGGAGATCAGACAAGTGAGCCGAAAAGTTAATGAAAAATTTGGTCATTGTCTCAGACCATGATGAAGCGAAGATATCTGTGTTTTAGCCGTTGATAATATCATATAATAATTTTAAAATGAAAGTGTATATCTATTTTTCTGTCTGTACGTGATCTGGAAGGGGTCAAACAAGGGAGCCGAAAGTTATCAAAATTTAGTTATGGTCTCAGACCAAGACGAAGCGTTTTGAGTGGTGAGGGTAAAATCAAGTTCACGTTACTTTCAAAGTTATTCCCGCCCATGAGGTAAGGAACAGCCTAAAAGGGGTGGATTATCAAAAGGTAAGAACAATAATAACAATAATTCAAAATGTTCGATAATAGTATCAAATTCGTAGTTTTCGGGTACGCTGTGATCAGTTATGAAACTTCGATATCATCATCTATCGGGGTTCGAATGGTGCTTCATCAAGGGGTGATACCAGACACGTAAAAATAATTGAAAATGATCAATATAGTGCCAAATCCATAGTTTTCGAGGACGTTGTGTTCAGTGATGAAACCTCGATGCCATTAGCACATCATCTATGGTGGTTGGAGTGGAGATCCCGGGGGTTATATCGAGTCATGAAAAATAATTCAAAATGCTTGATATTAGTGTCAAATTCATAGTTTTCGGGGCCACTTTGTTCAGTGATGAAACTTTGATCTCATCATGTATGGGGATTGGAGTGGTGTTTCAGCAAGGGGTGATATCAAGAAACGTAAAATAATTGAAAATGATCGATATTAGTGTCAAATCAATAGTTTTCGAGGAAGTTGTGTTCAGTGATGAAACCTCGATGCCATCAGCACATCATCTATGATGGTTGGAGTGGAGGTCGCGGGAGTGATATCGAGTCATGAAAAATAAATCAAAATGCTCCATATTAGTGCAAATCCATAGTTTTCGGGGCCACTGTGTTCAGTAATGCAACTTTGATCTCATCATGTATGGAGATTGGAGTGGTGTTTCAGCAAGGGGTGATTTCAAGACACGTAAAATAATTGAAAATGATCGATATTAGTGTCAAATCCATAGTTTTCGAGGACGTTGTGTTCAGTGATGAAACTTCGATTCCATTAGTACATCATCTATCGGGAGATGGACCCAGACAACACGTACGTGTACGACACATGTGCTCTATCCATGCATAAGCCGTACATGTGCACATGTGTATTTGTGTGGATGATGAAAACATACATAACCCGTACATAAGCCGTATACATGAATTTACGTGGATGAAGCACACATACATAACTCGTGTATGTGCACATGTGCATTTGCGTGGGTTATGCATACGTATATAACCAGTGACTATGTCGTGCATATGCACATGTGCATTTGCACGGATAAAGCACAGATTTATATAGCCCGTGCCTAAGCAGTTACGTGCACATGTGCATTTGCGTGGATGAAGCACACGTACAAAACTCGTGCTTAAGCCGTTATGTGCACATGTGCATTTGCATGTATGAAGCACACATTTATATAACCCGTGCTGTAGCCGTTATGTACACATGTGCATTTGCGTGGATGCAGTGCACGTACACCTTGTCTCAAAAAGGTTGAGCGCATTCTTTATTGGTGTTTTGAGGCAAAAATTTTCTAAGTCCAGCTTCGGGTATCTTCGGGAAAAAGTAAGCCAGGTTCGAACCTCCAAGCCAGCCTTTGCAATCGGGAAAAAGTTTGCAGATGTGTTTTTCTTCTTTTAAATATAATAAGACTTGTTACCAAGTGTTTAAGAAAGCAACATTGATTGAAATACTTAATGATACAATATTTCGAAACGTTTTATTAATGTCACCATATGCTTGCTTATCATTTAGCTCTCCATACGTAATGGAACATTTAAATACGTTAAAGAATCTTTCCATATGTAAAAGAATGCTCAAAATTAAGAAATAGAACATAATTATCGCCTGAGTACTAAAATAAAAGTCAAAGTAGAACAGAAACAGCGTTTGTAATGGATATGAATGTCATAATTATCTTGAGATTCGTTATACAACGCTAGAAGCTTAGTTCTGGAAGTTCTTGTGTTAGCTCATTGGTAAGCTGTCGGATTTCAAATCATAAGGTTGTGAGTTCGATCCCCGTCTGGGTCAATACTTTTTTTTTAAATTATATTTTCCGCAATGCATGAAAAATTATATAAAATAATTACATTAAAATACATAAGTTGTTTATATATAACATAATCATTGCAGAACATAGTAATTATTATGTTTAAAATATAACATCTGAGATAATTTTCACAGTAGGTCGGTATTATATATGAGGATGTAAATACAAGTTAAGAAACTCGTTCAATAGCAATAAATAAATCATGTAGTGTATTTATCTGCAGCTATTTGGCATATAGAGAGTAATTCTCAACATTCATAATGCAGAATGTCATTTATGTTCTTGAAAAGTTATTCGATGCATAAACAGAGGGTATAAACAGAGAATCCAAAGTCGGAACGCTCGCAAAAAAATTCATGAACCCCAAAGGTCACGTGAGCAGACTGGAATTGTCCTTATGAAGCATGCCACAGCAGAAAGTCTTTACATAGATTTTCAATTCAATTCCTGATATATGCTTTTGCAATGTGGAAGTAGTGATGCCTTGAGTCGCCCTCTCTCGCTCCCTCGCTCGCTCACTCTCTATTTATACAGAATATAAAAGTGGATTTATGTGTGTGTTTCAACATAATTCTGATATATCTAGAGCAATTTTAACTATATTTCTTACAGTCTGGAAAAAGAGTACTGTCGGGATACATATCAAAAATGCTAGAAACGGGTCGATATTAGTATCGAATCCATAGTTTCGTGGTCGCTTAGGTGAATAGCTCTACTTTCAATTCAAGTGCAATTAAGCTTCCATTAGCACCCAGGGTGGTTACGTAGCGACATAAAGATATCGAAATCAACCGATATTAGAATCGAATCGTAAGTTTTCAGCGCCGCTAACAGTGCAGCATTTCCCATTAGTCCACATTAGTCCCATTGCCTAGAGGGCAACATATTTGCAGAGTGCAAATTTTAAAACTTGAATAATATTTTAATTTTTTTCCGTATGAAAAAGTTAAAAATCATGAGCAAATATACTATTTCAGGAACAATCCTCTTTTACTATTCTAATATGTTTAATAATAGCGTAAGAAATGTAATAGTAATTCAGAACATGTTTCACAGTTGTTATTTTTTGTTACATAGTTGTAGCTGTAGCATGTAGTGAGTGGAATTTAGCTGTAATAAATTCACTAATTAACCATATTCGAATTAAGTTTTATTTTTAAGTTCGGAATGAAGGGGCGGAGAAATATGTAGTTATTGGGGGCACCGATCTTTTCTACATTTTACTTTCAAGATCTCCATTTTTCTTTTGTCATTTGTTCCTAATAAAAAAAGTTCAGTCACTTTTGGATTGTCATAGGATAGTAGGAGTTGGATTTTGGGATGCAGCCTGTGAGATTCTAGAGGAGCTAACTGCTTGAAAAAATATTTTTGAATCATCTGTAACATATGAAATAAGGATATGTATCATAAAAAATTGAAAGTAACTATGTCTGCGTAATCATCACGGTCAAATTGCAAAGTCAAATGAATTGGCGTTTGGTATATAATCAGTAAGGCCCGGATTTTTATGTTTTTACATATTTTTTCCTTTGTATGTACGCTGGTGAAAATATGAAATGTTCGCTAATTACGAAGTAAGAAGCCATATAAACCAAAATCACGTTACATATTTTTACATATTTTGAAGTCTGTTACATATTTTCCGTCTACTGTACATATTTTTAAATAAATTCAGTTTTCTGGCTCCTTTTCGCTAATTTTTAAATAATACGCAATTAAAAATAGGCCTATATATGTAATAATAACACAAAAAGTACTTTATTAAATATCTGTATTTTTTTTCTCTCACTTTGTTCAACCGATTTGCATTGAGGGAAAGCTGGGTTAAACCAAATCGTACACTCTACAATATGAAAAAAAAAAAACGTCGTCAGTTACCGCTTCCAATCCTAAAAAAAATCTGTTTTCTTATATATAAATAAAGAAAACAATATAAGGATTTTTGTGCTTATCGCCTTTGCAAGCAGACGCCACTCGGATGAGTGCCGACAAAACAAACTAAAACGCATACAGTTGGCTGGCCTTCTCACCTATTTTGTATGTGCAACCTCTACGGAAACACAAGAAACTCAACATTGTGCAGGGAGAAACAGGTGCGAAAATTGCCCGAAAGTTCCAGTCAGTTTTGAAGAGGAATCCAGGATACCTAACATTGAGGACTGCATGCAGGATATTGGATGGAGAAGAAACGGAGGCACCTGAGGAAACCAGTCCTGGAAAATGTCATTTGCTGAAGTTCGCGGCTGTCACTTCCTGCGACGTGGAAAGGTCTTTCTCAGCCTATAAAGGGATCCTGACTGACCAACGACTCTCTTTAGCTCCTGAACAATTGGTTAAGTATGTAGTGGTTCATTGAGCATCAGCAAAGTAAGCGCTTTTTTTTTCTAAGATTTTTTTCATCATATACAATAATGTGGTTTTCATTTTTTCTGAGACAATTTCATTTGTTACTAGTAAAAGCTTGAAGTATCTGTGGCAAGTTAGAGATTTTTTCGAATACCATCATATAAAATACTTAGTGGTTCATGGGGTGCTCCGAAAGTAAGCGCTCGTTATTTTAAATATTTTTTTCTCTTTTGATATTCAATAATGTGATTTTCATTTCTCCACGAGACAATTTTATTTGTTCTTAGTGAAAATTTGAACGTATCAGTGACAAGTTAGTGACAAAGTTTTTCCATTGCGTAAAATTATTTAGTGGTTCATTGTTCGTCCCAAAAGTAAGTGCCTTTTGTTTAAATAAATATTTTTTTGTGTTTATATGTTCAATAATGTGATTTTTTAACTTATTTATACATATTTTCATTTGTTTCTTCTGAAAATTTGTACGTATCTGTAGGAAGTTATTTACACTTGTTAAGCTTTTATTACATAAATATGTTACAGTATATTAATTAGCTAAGAAAATAGCACAGACACAAAATAAACACGAAAAAATATTTTTACATATTTTCATATTTTTAACATATTTCTTACATATTTCATTGAATTTTGCTACATATTTATGTACATATTTCGGTACTTTGGACTACATAAAAATCCGGGCCTTAATAATCAGGCTCCAATCCCAACTGGGAAGTTATCATACGCGTGTCACTTTCATTATAATACATATCCTTAGGGGAAGTAGAAGTCCGAATTTTTGCGAAAAAGTTAGTATCTCACAAGCCATTCAACTGAGAGCTGAAATTCAGCATATAACTCTTTATTAAAAATAAAGAGAATATGCCCTGGCATTTTTTAAAATTGTCTTTTATGAGCGGGGGGACGGGGGTGCATTTTCTATATATTGGAAATTGGTAGTGGGTTGATTTGTAAAAATAATCGAAAACGATTGATATTAGTTGAGAAAAAAATTGAGTAATGCAAACTAAAGTTCTTTTTGAATTTTATACCCACTGCTTTCTATTTATAATTGCTGAAGCTGGTGTTTAATATATGGAGCGTTCCGAGCATAGGGCAATCAAGCCATAAAGTTAGAGAAAAATGGCCATAAAATTTGTATTCTAAACTTAATTACATGGGCATTTTCAATTAGTACGGCATGCTTAATTATATAGAAAATTAGTTTCTCTCTCTCTCTCTCTCTCTCTCTTTTTTTTTTTTTTTTTTTTTTTTTACGTTGGTTTACTTTTCCTTGATTCGAAACTTTTAAATTTCACCCTATTTTCTACTGAAATGTGTCTGTAAGGCAACAAAGAAATAATTACATATGATAAATTTAAATTCATTTTAATTCGGAAGATGAGAAACACTTTGCCATTATATATCGTAAAGGTCAGACCCACCAGTATTGTAACAAAGAGGTGCTTGAGCCAATGACGGTAGAAATTCAAACTCCGATAAGTGATAATTTCACAGTCTTGTTTTATTACAAGTGTAATCTCTTTAGTCAATGGAGAGGAGGACGTGGGTCATCGGTCAGAGTTGATGTCGGTGGGTTTTGGTGGGTCGGAGTTGGTCGCAATGGTTCAGAGTGGTTCATAGTTGGTGGTGGGTCAGAGTGGATCACGATGGTTGATGGGTCAGAGTGGGCCAATGGGTCATTTGGGCGGTGGGTGATAGTGGGTCATGGTGGGTCGTGGATCAAATTTTTATTGACCCACAGCATCTCTGGTTAAAATTGTACTAAAGATAAGAGGCACCGAAGATGCATGTCGGCTATTATGCTCAAATTTTGCGCATGGATAGTACTCCACCAGAAAGCAATAAATCTGAAACGGTTCACGGTATCACCTCCTAGAACTCGAGATGTAGGGGTTTGTCTGATTGGCTAAATTAAGACGTCAATGATTTATCCTTCAACAACCAAGCTTTTTATGATTGTTTCCGTGGGGAAGTCAGAAGAACACGTGCCTAGTAATCGTAATATTGATAGTTCGCGTCCACCCCGGGGTATTTGTTTTGTGTTTTTTTGATTCACCTAAATATAAACAAATCACACATATAGGCATTTTAACATATTTTGGGAGAGTAATTTTGTGGTTCGTTGGCGTTTCATCGCGTCTCTGCCGCTGGTAGTAAAGTTTTCAAAATGGAACTTGGGCCATCACGGATCGTCGCTGCGGGGCCACCAATTTCTGGCGAGAGGTTAATAGTTGACCATCTGTAGTCCACGGACGCTTACAGCTTAGGGTAATGAACGATGTCCTTGCCTTGTAGACTTCATGACTACCGACGTCGGCAGTCAACTAGCTTTTAGTATTCCTTTAGTAACCATCTATCGTTCATGTTTGTACACGGTGTTGTCATATTATTATTATTATTATTATTATTATTATTATTATTATTATTATTATTATTTGTAGTAACAGTAGTATAATTGATGATAGAATAATTATTGTCTATGTATTATCTAGGTAGGACTACACACAGGATTTGGCTCGTTTTGGTTCGACTCGACTCTAATCCGAGTCGAGTTGGAAGATATTTTTCGCGCCGAGTCCAAGAGTAGACCTCAAAGATGTCTGTTTCGAGTCGAGTCGAGTTTCAAAGAAAAATCGTTCGTGCCCATCCCTACTAATGAGAGCTTAATCGGAGTTAAGCAAAATTGAAAGTCTCACTATTTATCTAAACGACCCCGAAAACTGAATCTAATATCTATCATTTTCTAGCAATCTTTTATATGTATCCCCCTCCCATTCACCATAGGTAACCCGACAGCTTTCTTTTTGAAACTATAAGAAATGTGGTTAAAATTACTCTAGGCCAGTGGTTCTCAATCTAATTCCTATCACGATCCCCTTTTATCACACGCTCTTGCCAGCGACCCTTTTATAATTTGTTTTATAATAAGCTTGTGTGGGATTTTTAACATACCTATTTCTATAATAGTAGAATCCATTTTTTTGTTTATAATGAACAGTGCCATGGAAAATCATTGCCCGGGGCGAGAGTATAGTACGATGTCACCGTATATATGAGTGACGTCGACAGACTAGCTACGAAGCGCCACCATGGTTGGCACGAAGCTCAATAACATTTTCAAAATAAACCCTACCTTTCCTTAATTTTGAGCACATTTTATTGCGTTTTTCCTTCTATTTTACACATGTGCACATGCACTTTCCTAACATGAGTAACACACTTTCTCCGAAATGTGGTCCCTTTTTTCGGCGCCCGGCACTGACAGTGGATACAGTAACTGTAATATCTATATTCCCAAAGACGAAGGTGCTGGTTCAAGATGGATGTTAAACTCTTCAATGATCGGAGTTTAACGTATCCGATCTAAGCCCACAACTTCTTCACCAAATAATAGAATGATCATGCGACAAGTCTTTGCAACTGGTTTTCTGTAACGAAGACTTGGACAAGTTCTGCCTGATGAGGAGAGAAGAATATCCTGGTCTGGTGATTGCTGCTTTAAAAGTAATAATTCCATTTGCTATATCGTACTTGTGCGAAAGTGTGTGTGTTTTTTTTTTTTTTATGGTAAACATTAAAACAAAGATAAGAAATCGCTTATCAGTTGAAAATGGCTTGATAATGTTCGTCATGAAGATTGAACCGGGCATTGCTGCACTAGTGAAATTACACCATGCTTAGGTATTTCATTAGGTTTTAATTTTAATTGTATTTCAATGTGCAGGTTTTGTTTCATGTGTATTTTTCTAGTATTTTTATATACAGTTCTCATTAGTTTTATATCATACCTCTTTGATTTAAATTCATTTTTAAACAACTCTACTAACTAACTAACTCTATGGCCTATGGAACCCGGAGGTTCAATGCCGCGTTCACAAAAGCTCTACACTGACTTCTATCCTTAGCCAATTGGATCCAGTTTCTACTTTGTATTCTTATCTCAGCGAGATCCATCTTAATATTGTCCTCCCATCTGCGCCTAGGTCTTCCTAATGGTCGTTTTCCGTTTGGTCTTCCAGTCAAGACTTTGAAAGCGTTTCTACTTTCTTCCATTCTAGCTACATGACCTGCCCACCTAGGCCTCCCTAGACTTGACGACCCTAACAATGTTGGGTACCCGTATAAATTATGTAGTTCCTCGTTATGAAGTTTCCGCCATTCCCCATTCCCGTTCCTCTTGGGTCCGAATATTCGTCTAAGGATCTTGTTCTCAAATACTTTCAGTCTATGTTCTTCCCTCAGAGTAAGCGACCATGTTTCGCAACCATACAGAACAACAGGCATGATTATCGTTTTGTATATTTTAAGCTTCAAATTTCTCGACAGAATTCGCGACGACAAGAGACTTTGAACCGAATAGTAACACGAATTCTACACCCTTTGAAAATGTTTAGTAGACTTATTTTTTATTGTTCTTTACAGTGTGTATAAAAAATAAAAGTATGCCTATCAGAACAAAATTAAAAATAATATTTAAAAATAATTTCTGGTTTTAGATTATAAGTATATTTATCTCTTCCGCCTATCTTCGCGATCCCCTAGGGGCCGCGACTCCCAGGTTGAGAAACCCTGCTCTAGGCATACATGAGCTATGATGGAACATACATACATACACTTTTATATGTATAAATGCAGATAAGAGAGAGTTGAGAGAGAGCGATTAAAGAATTACCGCTCTCAATGTCTTCACTTTACTTTTGCGATTCGTGAATTTCTTACGTGACAATTTGGGGCTAGCTAGTTTTTTGTCTTGAACCACGATCCGATTTTCGATATGCTCTATCTAAATGCTGTAATGCGAATATTGAGAAGTTATCTGCGATGAAAGTAGCTGCAAACAAATACATTACATAACTTATTTATTGCTATTACACGATTTTTTAAATTTGTATTCAATATTCACACATAACACACCGACGTTCTGTGAATACCTCAGATGTTATATTTTAAAGATAAGAATTACTTATGTCGTGAAATGATATGAATATATATATTCAACTGATATATACAACTGATGATATGAATATATATATTCAACTCATATATACAACTGATGATATGAAAATATATATACAACTGATGAATTGTAATGTAACTATTTTACATAATTTTCATGCATTGAGGAAAGTAAAATATCATAAAAGAATCTCACCTGAACGGGTATCGAACTCACGATTTAAACGCTCGGTGGTGTACCACTTTTCGGAAGCTGCTTCTGAAATATAACTGAGCTCATACGTAAATGCTCTTTTCCGTATGGAAATCACAATGACGAAACGAGAGTGTGAATACATAGTCTCGAAATATTGTATCATTAAGTATTTCAATCAATGTTACTTTTTTCTACACTTAATACCATTTCAACATGTCTTATTATATTTAACAGAAGGAAAAACATATCTGTACATCTTTTCCCGATTACTAAGGTTGGCTTTGGAGGTTCGAACCAGCAGCTTTAGTTTACTGTTTTCCGAAGATACCCGAAGTTGGACTTCGAAAGTGTTCGTCTCGAAACAGCTATCATCATATCGCTCAATCTGTTTGGTATATGGTATATGTTTTTATACGTGTAAAGTCAGTATAACAATTCATTCTTTAAACAGCTTTTCGTATGTATTAATATTCCTTTATAAAAACTATTTTTAATATTATTATTACGGCGCACCATTTTCAGATTTCTTTCGCGAGTCGTTGACCAAGTCGTTCGCCACCAGCGTTGCCAGACTCACAGCTCGGAATTATTCCAAAACCTGATTGAACTTATGCTAGATTCGGTCAAATTATGCTAGATCCTCATAATTACTAATTCAGGAGTTAAAAAAAAAACGAAGTTGAGATACGATAACGTAACTTAAAATACACAGAGAGCAAGAATGCATGGATAGAACTCAATACTTCACGCACCAAAATTTTAACTCAACTAAATTACTGCAGTCGTTGCCAGACTCAATGGCGTATATATGGTATAAATGAATGCAAAGTTTTTGTTTACATATTTTGAAAGAAAATTACTTCGCAGCATAAGCGGAGTTGGGAATCGTCTGCTGGGGGGGGGGGGGGCAGATTTTTGGTCGGTCTCGGAGCTGTCATTTCAGGTATAAATATGATCATAAAGTCAGAAATAAAGATGGTGAAGTTGTCAAAAAGTTGTAGGGAGAATGGCCCCCATAGCTCCGCCCATGCCTCGGAGTTAAAGGATTAGAAAACCCTGGGTGGAGCCACAAAAGAAAAAAAAGCCCAAAGCCGTTCCGAACTTACTTCGGAAAATAAGACTGCCTGTATGGTTTACCGAGTGTATGAATCAATGGAAGAGGATACATTTCTGGGGAACCGGTCAAAACCCCCACAGCCAAAACCCCCAAACTCAAGAAATGTCAAAACGCCCACACAAACGGTCATAACCCCCACACAAATGGACAAATCTCCCAAATACACGAACGGTCATAACCCCCACAGCCAAAACCCCCACACTGGTAGTCGGTCATAACCTCCAACGGTCATAACGCCCACATAAATGGACAAAACAGCCACACATAGCAACGGTCACAATCCCCACATAAATGGACAAAACCCCCACACAAATGGACAAAAGTCCCACATGCAGAAATAGTCACAATGCCACACAAATGGACAAAACGCCCACACAATCGGACAAATCTCCCACACTCTGAAATGATCCTGGTTGCATGTATTGCCCTTGTAGTTTTTAATAATTTTTTTTATTCCAATTAAACTGATGTTGCAACTATTCTTCTTGGGCGTCATAAAGAGCCACAACAAAGACGTGGAATGAGGATCATTTCAGAGTGTGGGGGATTTGTCCGATTTAGTGGGGGTTTTGTCCATTTGTGTGGCAGTTGTGACAATTTCTGCATGTGGGAGTTTTGACCATTTGTGTGGGAGTTTTGTCCATTTATGTGGGGATTATGACCGTTGCTATGTGTGGCTGTTTTGTCCATTTGTGTGGGGGTTATGACCTATTGTGTGGGCGTTTTGACATTTCTTGAGTGTGGGGGTTTTGACCGTTCGTTCGTTTGGGAGATTTGTCCATTTGTGTGGGGGTTATGACCGTTTGTGTGGGTGTTTTGACATTTCTTGAGTGTGGGGGTTTTGGCTGTGGGGGTTTTGACCTAGACCCCATTTCTGCCGTTCTTTTTCTTCCCACGACCAACTTCTTTCTCATCTCCAGGTTTTACGGCTTTTTGATAACTTGCTGAAATTGCTCTAGATTTGGGCAGGATGCTAAAAGCAAGATGCTAGATGCTAGAGACATGCAAATTATGCTAGATCTAGCATCATTATGCTAGATCTGGCAACGCTGTTCCCCACAATAGGCGTGTCGTGCAAGTAACCAATCACACGTCAGGTACTAGCTTTTACCTATTGCTTCCTTCTCACAGCTCAGAACATTGGTAACTATGGATAGACGTACAGCAGTAATTACTTTATGGGAGTTGGAAGGTTATTCTGCAACTGCAGCTAGCAGGCGAGTAGGTGTCCCGGCCTCTACAGGAAGGCGATGGATTCGGAAATATGGTGCTACAGGCCAGGCTGGTAATTTACGATCTCCTGGTCGTCCGCATGTGTCAACCGAAGCTCAAGATGCGAGATTAGTAAACTAAGCCCGGTTAGACCCACTAAGTACGTCTAGACAGCTAAGGGAAGCTTCTCTATTTCCTGGTAGTAAGCATACAGCTCTGCGAAGGCTTCGTCATGCTGGGTTACGTGGCCGTGTTGCTGCCGTGAAGGAAAAACTCTCAGACGACCACAAAATTTACCGTCTCGCGTTTGCACAGGCGAATGTGGGTCTCAATTGGGAAAACTTAGTTTTCTCAGATGAATCCATATTCACAACATCAAAGGAGGGACGCCGTTTTGTGTATCGTCCGAGAGGCACCCGAAATGACCATGGATATGTGGCTGCTTGCAATCGCAGTGGCCATGTATCTATTTTATGTTGGAGTTGGATTTCCAGTCGCGGAGCAGGACAGCTTCATAGAATTGAAGGACATCTGGACAATGCTCAGTACTTAGACATTATCAGTAATATCATGGTGCCATCTGTACGAGTATTTCAGCCTGATGGTGTAATTCAGTTCCAGCAATACCAGTCGCCAATACATACTTCCCATGTGGTTCAGGAATGGTTCGCAGGGCACCCTGAGATTGATTTAATCGACTGGCCGCCTCGTGGAGCAGACCTCAATCTCATGGAAAATATGTGGGCAGAAGTGAAGCGTACTCTAAGGGAAAGTTGGCCTGAGGCAGATCCACCAAGAACTCAGGATGACCTGTGGCATCTTGTTTCCGAAGCATGGCTGGAGGTAGGGGAAGGAGATAGATTTGTCACCCATGTAATAGATTCCATGCCCAGAAGAATGGAGCGTGTAATAAATTCAGAAGGGTCTTGGACACAATATTAATGCCCCCGCCTTAACTCCCGAAAACAGCCCTTTTCAGGGCTACCTAAACGCTTCTGAAAATATTTGTAGAAGTAAACCACTCCTTGTATCCGATTTCTGTGCAATCCTACTAACAAAAAAATGATAATTAGCTGTAGGCTTTGAACTCAAGACCTCTTCAGTGGCAAGTCCGTACTCTACCAGTGAGCTAACATGAACTCGCAAACCCAACCTGAAGAAACACGACTTTCAATTTCTGGTATTCGATGACAATGATGCTCATATACTTTGCAAATGTTGTATTCAACTTAAGATATTCCGCAACACACACACACACATAAACAAAGCGAAAGAGAGAGAGAGAGAGAGATGAATACACAAAAGCATATTCAACGTATTCGAATAAGACTCTAAGTAACGACATTCCGTTCTAAAGAGAATTTGTGTTTCTTCCCGTGACGTTAAGGGGATCGGGAAAAGTTATGTGTCTTGAAGCAGGATACGACTTTGGATACTCTGTTTATACATTTTCTATATCAGTAGGAATATACTGCATTTCACGAATATAAATAACATACTGTAATGAGAATATTGAGAAGTTAAATCTGTATGACAAATAGCTGCAAATAAATACACTACATAACTTATTTATTGCTATTAAACGATTTTCCTAACTTGTATTTAACATTCTCATATATAATACCGACCTACTGTGAAAATTATCTCAGATGTTATATTTTAAACATAATAATTACTATGTTCTGCAATGATTATGTTATATATAAACAACTTATGTATTTTAATGTAATTATTTTATATAATTTTTCATGCATTGCGGAAAATATAATTTAAAAAAAGTATTGACCCAGAGGGGGATTGAACTCACAACCTTATGATTTGAAATCCGACAGCTTACCAATGAGCTAACACAAGAACTTCCAGAACTAAGCTTCTAGTGTTGTATAACGAATCTCAAGATAATTATGACATTCATATCCATTACAAACGCTGTTTCTGTTCTACTTTGACTTTTATGTTAGTACTCAGGCGATAATTATGTTCTATTTCTTAATTTTGAGCATTCTTTTACATATGGAAAGATTCTTTAACGTATTTAAATGTTCCATTACGTATGGAGAGCTAAATATAAGCAAGCATATGGTGACATTAATAAAACGTTTCGAAATATTGTATCATTAAGTATTTCAATCAATGTTGCTTTTTTAAACACTTGGTAACAAGTCTTATTATATTTAAAAGAAGAAAAACACATCTGCAAACTTTTTCCCGATTGCAAAGGCTGGCTTGGAGGTTCGAACCTGGCTTATTTTTTCCCGAAGATACCCGAAGCTGGACTTAGAAAATTTTTGCCTCAAAACACCAATAAAGAATGCGCTCAACCTTTTTGAGACAAGGTGTACATAATCCATTCTTGAGCCGTGCATGTGCACATGTGCATTTGCGAAGATGAAGCACATTTAAATTACCGGTGCTTAAGCCGTTGTGTGCACATGTGCATTTGCACGGCTACTGCACGTCTGTATGAGACGTCCATAATACCGTACAAGTGTATACTTTTACTTTCATTCTTTTACTCTCATTCTCATCAACAATATAAAGTAACCTCCAATTTTCGTAGGTGTCGTTTTTCCTTCAGGCGGTGTTATAGAAAATTTTCGACGAATGACAGCTGAATGATTGTAGAAACTCCATAACGTCTGCTGAGGTAGGATACAATATCAACAGGTGGCAGCACTGTACTGTTGTAACTACTGTCAGAAAGTTCATAGGTTTACAAAATTATTTTCGTAACCGATTACAGCATAATATGTTGCGTTATTTGTTACTTGGCAAACATGTCAAAGATACTACTTAAAGCTTTACTCGTTGCAAATAATAAACTCCAAAAGTAAAATTCTCACTGACAATTATTTGTTACTTTTGATATACTTTGAAGGTGATGTCTTTGGTGTTCATCTTTCGTCGAACCTAGCTCCTCTTGTAGCAGTTACTGTACTATGCTGTGATCAAGTATAGCAAACGTACTTGTGAGACCAGTACAGATACCCTACTTAGGAGTCTGACAGAAGGTTTTCATCTTCTGGAGGGTATTAAGTTACGATTTTGAAGGTCATTGTTTTTATACTCTGACCAACTTCTTGTCGCTTTGCGACACAGGTTGCTTTTTTGGATCTCGAACTTTGCATACTACTTAGGCCATGCATAACGGACTTCCTCGGACAGTATCTCAACGTTCATCTATTTCTGCTAAATCTTCCAAAAATGTCTCTTCACCTCCATCTCGTTCTCGCTCACCAAAAAGATCTAGAACATCTAGTACCAAAGAGACTGCTACTCCTAAAGCTGCACGTTCTCGCTCACGCTCACCATTACGAATCCCATCTGAAACTGATCTTCATGACACATCTATGGATTGCACTGCAACAGAAACTTCTGCTACTCCGTCTGCCTCTGTCAATCCTCAACAGCCAACTCTTTACAACTTTCTGCTAACTAATTTCGACACTAAATTCAAGACTCCAAAACACATCTTCCAGCAACTTATAAAATATGTTCCACGTGTAGAAATCAGTGAGATTATCTTCCGAAATAATGGAGTTATTTTGAAATCCTTTAACCCAGATTTCCATCGCCATGTCAGGAACAAAGCAACTTTTGAAATTTTTGGCAAAGACGCTACTATAACGCAACTCCAACCAAGACAAAACAAACAACCTCCGCCTCCTCGAAAGCCTCCTATGCTATCAGTAGTCATCAAGGGTGTTGACCCTGAATATACAGACACTGAAATCGAGGAAGAACTCAAAGCGGAACAAGTTCAAGTCCATAAATGTATTCGAATCCGGAATGACAGGGGACCCACCTACCTAGTACGTGTATTAACTCCTGAACAATCTGTTGTCGATCACTTGCTTCTTACAGGAGCGTACATTTACAGACGAAGACACAAGGTTGAACCTTCAAAAACTCCTGCACCACAGCCTATACGTTGTGAACGGTGCCAAACATACAATCAGCATTTGACCAAAGATTGTAAAAACTCTTTGATTTGTGGCTACTGTACCCAAGCCCATGCTACTCGGGACTGTCCCAATGGAAATACCAATCCCAAGTGCAACACATGCTCTGCACAACATCCTACTTACAGTTCAAAGTGTAAGGCCAAACCTTCAGTTGATCCTACTCAACCAGAGCTTACTGTACCAATCAGAACGTCTGACCGTCCAACGCCACCAAATAACTCATTAACTCACCCTGTTACAATTGAAGATATGATACGTTTCTTTACAGTAACAACCCAAAACATTCATCCCTTTCTGCGTACTCATATTCTTAACCAAGTCATACTTACAACTAAGCAACTATACAACATTCAACTTTATGCTGCATATTCTGGTCAACATGTTCACTTTCAACTCCATCCCGTTTCAACACCTGTCTAAAATTATACATTTCATCATGGATTTATCATTTCTGTTTTTGAACATTCGTTCCTTCAGCACTCGCAAGGTACTACTCCACACTCTACTGTTGGAAGAAAATATACACGCCTTTGCCTTGAACGAAACATATCATTTGCCGCACCAACATGTACATTATCAGCCATATACTATTTCTCGTTGCGATGGCCCACCTGGAGATCGAGCAAATGGCGGAACTTTAATAGGAATTCGAAGCAGACTACCTCAACGCACGATCACGCATCACTTTCAGGCCCCTCTTCCGGAACACAACATCACTCTGATCTATTTTCCTTCACGTACTATTGCCTTTGCTACTATATATGTTAGACCCAATGTTCAAATTCCCTTGACATTCTTCCAATAGATGGACACCTCGTTTCGTCATTATATTATTATGACTGATCTCAATCTATCCAGTCGCACTCTTACGCAACGACGGAACTTCTATCAATTTCTTATGCTGCACACAAATGCCGAACTATGCGCATTACCAAGACATACCCGGCCTTCCTCAAATACAACACCTGACGCAGTCATTGTTTCCTCTACATTACAACCATTCGTAAATTGTCATGTTCTATCTTCCATCGGAAGTGACCATGACCCAGTTAAATTGACATTACATTTTCTAAACCACCGTCAAGCTCCTGACACTCCACCACGTACCGTTCTCTGTTATGACCGTGCCGACTGGAACAAATATCGAGAAGATTTGACTACTACCTTATCTAACGTGCCTACTCCAGTACATCACTCTGACTTACATAACACGCTTGATACACCTACTACTGCTATACAACATAGTAGCCATCAACATATACCCACGATTAAATCTAATTATGTTCGACCCGCACTTCCTCCTCAATATCGCACACTAGTTGCTCTTGCACGGCAGGCATACCATGAATATCTTCGCACACGTGATCCAGGGCTTTTACAACTACAGCGCCAATATTTACGGCAAGTTCATAATTATATCATCGCCTATAAAAGACGCAAGTGGATCCAAACAGTTAACCATCTTGATCAAGAACATAATCCTACCAAATTCTGGAATGCCTTTCATAGACTCTGTGGGACACGCTCTTCTCTCTCTTACCCTCTCATCGTCAACCAGACCTCAGTACAAACTGATACAGAAAAGGCTAATGTGTTTGCTCAATCACTTCAAAGCATTTTTACGCCACCACTCATCACCTATACTCCTGAACGTTTACGCTCTAGAATAAGCAACGTAACAGATCCACATCAATCACAACTTCGTATTAGTTCTAGTCACGAATTAGACTCGAATAATCATCTTACTCGTCCAATTACACCTTTGGAGATTACCGCAGTCTTAGCCAATAAGAAGAATACAGCTCCAGGGTTTGACGGTGTCACTTACCGCCATATTAAAGAGGCTCCACTGGTGGTTCTGCTACTACTGTCCGCTATTTATAACCTTATACTTCGAACAGGTGATTATCCGGCTTCCTGGAAAACTTCAAAAGTCTTAATGTTTCTGAAACCGCATAAAGATAACACCAAGGCAGAGTCATACCGTCCAATACAACTCACGTCTACACTGGGAAAGATCCTCGAACGCATCTTAGTTCGGTGTCTACATACTCACTTCTTCCATAATCAAATTCCTCTACACCAAACTGGTTTTCGTCCTAAATGCAGTCTCAATGATAATCTACTCAAACTTACCACTATTCTTACCAACCACTTCAATAGCATCCAACCTTCCTGTTTATTATTATTTTACTTCCTGTTTATTATTATTATTATTTGAAGGCTTTCGATTCAGTTTGGCACGATGGGTTACTTTACAAACTTCATCTTCTACGATTACCATTCGCATATATCAGACTAATTTATCACTACCTCACCAATCGCATAGCATATGTCTGCTTTAATTCATCTTTATCATTTCCTATTTTTCCACTTAGTGGTGTACCCCAAGGGTCAGCGTTATCTCCACTGCTATATATACTATATGTTCGAGATTTGCCTGTTCCTCCTGATCCTATCTACACCTTTACCTTTGCAGATGATACTGCTTATCTTGCCTGTGGAAAATCTATTCAGCATATCAATAGTATACTTCAAGAGGCAATAAATAAGTTCTGTAACTGGTGTGATACTTGGCGACTCCGAATCAACTCCACTAAACACAGGCACTTGTCATCATACCATCAGGACGTACCAGTAGGGTCCGACGCAATAGATCTCTCTTACATCTTACTATAGCTGGCACACGCATTTCCGTCACCCGTACAGCGAGATATTTGGGTGTTATCTTTGATGACCATCTTTCATGGCGTGGACACCTTCAGCATCTTATAAGTCTAGCGCAAAATAAACTAAACCTTTTGAAGAGATTAGTCGGAACTTCCTGGGGCCTTCATCAAGAGACTGTGTTAAACACTTACAAAGTCTTCTTGCGACCATCCATACTCCATGGACACATCGCATAGCTTAAAGCCAGTAACAAATTCTACACCCGCCTCCAGATAATTGCATATCGTATCAAACTGCCTAGCCCTACCCGGCTACTCTATGAGCGTATTCCATTTCCACATCTTCTTCTTCATCTAGAAAAACTGCGTACCAGGTACATCACTACCCGTTGGACTCAAGGCCATCCCATCCTTCGCAGTTGTATACGCATCGATGCAGATCAAGATGTTCCACCCCGTCTACAATCTACATCACTTCAGCACTTAGTTACACTATACCTTCTCACACATCCTGACGAACAAATAGACGAATTTCTATTAGCATATCAACCACCAGACTTATCACCAAACATTTATCCATCTTTTGCACTTTAATTCGCACTAACAAGGGCATCATTGTGTCTCTCATCATGTGCCGAGTCGCCCCGACACAAGAAGATAACCCTTCACCTGTTTAACTAACAATATCACTGTGTTGTGGCGTCTAACTTGCACCTCATCTTTCATCTCATCACACATACATTTCGATAGATATTGTACCTACAATAAATAACAATTCCTGATCAATTGATGAATAAAAATCCCAATTATGAATGAATAAAGACAATAAATAAATAAATGAAATTAAACCTCTTTGTCCATCCAACTTATCCTTTGTTCCCCTTACGCATAACTCCACTCCCAAGAGAAGGTATTCCCTTCTACGGGTTCTTGCATTGTAAAAAAAAATCTTTGGTGTTATACCTTTGTCGCTACTCTTTGCACTTTACCGCTATACCCTACCTCCTGATCATCCGGATTTAGACGCAGTTGCAGCTTTTTCATCATCCGTCGTTCCTCATTACATAGCCCCTTCATCCTCTGCACAATAACAACCTCATGTCTTCATCACGTCCAAAGTTGGACAGAACATAACATTCATCTATTACACTATCACGTCTGTGTTGTGTTGAGACAGTGCACTTCATGTTCCTCTTTTTCGTTTGCTTCTTCTAATTTTCTTTTCTTTTTTTTTTACCATGATCAAAGAAAATAGAACCTGAATAAAATGATGATAAACTCCCCGTGTAACCAAATTGCACTTAGACCATCTATTGTATTAGAAACACCAATACGTATTGTAACCTATGCCAAAGAGAGGGCGTAACCCTCTAATGGCTGGGAGTAGGAACTTATTTTATATGGATAAAACAATTTGATGAATAAAGATTGCAATGTTACCCTATTCCCGTACCCGAAAAAAAATTTGGTGTTATAGATGGTGTTACTGCATAAGCCACCAAATATATATATAAACTCTGTTTTTCGTTGCATCTCGAATGTGCTTTTACATCACCTCTGCACTAAGAGGAAATCACCTGTGTCCTACATGTAAGTCATCTGGGTACTGCGTGTAAATCATCTCTATCCTACATGTAAATAACCTGGGCACTGCGTGTAAATCATCTCTGTCCTACATGTAAATCACCTGGGTACTGCGTGTCTATCACCTGTGTGCTACGTGTAAATCACCGCTGTCCTAATTGTAAATCACCTGTGCACTACATGTAAATCGAATACGTGCTACTTGTAAATCACGTGCACAGTAGGTGTAAATCACTTGTGCAGGACGTGTAAGTTTGCATTGCACATGTCCTGTGCACGTGAAGATGTTGAATAGGACTTGTGACGTATATGTGCATCACATGTACAGGTGTGCATTTATACAGATGATGCACATGTTGCATTCGTGCATGTACATGTACTATACGAGTACTGTACGTGGATTGTGCTGTCTGGGGAGTGGAGGTCGCAGATACGATGATGATGTCCACCATAAAGTTACCCGTTCGGAGACCGAACCAGGGACCGTTAGTGAAAGTCTGGAATCAAAAGTAAAAAAACAACCACGTACACGACGTTGCTTCGTCAGACAATACACTTGAAGTAAACTGTTAACATACAATTGTTTCTCTCAATTGCTTATTTTATCGCAGAAGTAAAAAAAAGCATTTTTAGTACACGCGTGATACTAAAAATGTATGCTTTCTGTTTCCTTGACAGTTCTGTCTTTCCGTATAACGAATTGAAATCTATGTATGAAATCTATATACAGAAACAGTTATAATGAATATACTGTTTTATAATTATTTGGAATATGGTTCTAAGTAAAGAGATGAATTTCTTTTTTATTTTAGGTTGAATACAAAGAACAAAGAGAAATGTATATTCCTTTGCTTATCCTTACCGATATTGTTATTCCTTTTTTAAATACTTATATATATATATATATATATATATATATATATATATATATATATATATATATATATATGTATGTGTGTGTGTGTGTGTGTGTGTATTCTGTTTCACATATATACTTATATATCCTGTATAAATACTTACATATACATATACGAAAATATCCTTTTTCAATTACTTATTTACATAAAGGGGGAATAAAATGGAAAACAAGAAGAGTACAGAAGAACTATTAAAAGAGATTACAGACTTTATTAACGACATAGAAGAAGAAGAGGGAGTACGAAATAAAGACGAAATAAAGAGGCGCAAGAGAGAAGGAGATGATGATGAAAGGAAGAAGAAGAAGGAACACATAAGGAAGAAGTAAGATTACCAACAGATGCAAATGCTCAAGAAGAAGAAGAAGAAGAAGAAAGAGATGGAGTTAATGAAATTCAAATTGCAGAAGAAGAAAAAGAAGTAGAAGAAGAGGAACAAAAAGAAGTATTAAAATAGAAAATGGAGGTAATAAAATTATAACACAAGAAGAGGAAAAAGAAGCATCCGTCTGTATTGAAAAAAAATTAAAAATGGTTACAATAAGGAGCAGAAGACGTGGAACAAAGAACAAATTAGGAAGAAGCGCTAAATCTTACGTTTTCGCAGATAATAAAATAGGCTTACAATGTTTAAAACAAGAATACAGAAGAAGAAGAGCTTTATACAGAAGAAGAAAATGAGCTACAAAATTGGCTTAACAATTTATTCCCCAATCCGGGAAAAGAAGAGGAAGATGAAGACATATACCCATCCTTTATGGAAATATTAGCAGAGGCTAAAACTGAACATGAAGAAATAGAATTTAATTTAGACGAAATAGAAAAGAGAATGAATGAAATGCGTTCTACCCCGTATTTACGGGTTTCTTCATTTCTTCTTATTGCGGAATCAATTTAATAGTAAAAGATAGTACATCAACGCATTCCTGAAGAACACACGGTAACTAAGCAAAATTTGGCTCAAGTCGCCACCGCAGCAACTCGCCGCTGAAGAAAAGAAAAAGCAATTTCCAAGTTCGTTGTGGGCACAGAAGTACACAAAGACGATATACAAATCACATCATACGGATTAATAAGATTCCGTAACGAACTTAGCAGCAGCTAAGGAACATGAGCTTATTCTATCAATTGTGGAAATAACTTTGTAAACAGTGAAATACAATTTTGAAAACGTTATATTATGAACTAAATTGTACATGGAGAACTCAAAACAAAATTACTTCGAGGCATATTAAGTACAGCTCATTCGAATTAATATCATCAAATATGAAGTAGGTTCTCATCATATTGTTTTTTTTTTAAAAAAATCCTTCCATACATCACAATACTTGGTAATTAAAGTAAGTATTGTTTGTTTAGTTATTATCTGTTAATTATTGATTTCTTTAGTTCAGTAGGCGTAGTACATGTTTAGCAATAGTTAGTTTAGTATAATGAGTTTCATAAGAATTCTATTTTTAGATTAGTTGTTATTTTCTGTCTACTAATATTTTCTATTTCTTTTCAGATGTTATGTCGAGATTCAACGATTCCCAGCATCATCAGTCATTCCTCTTCATCACAGGTAAGTATTTCTTTTAATTTTATTTTCCTCATTCTCTTTTTTATTATTATCGTAGACTCTATTATATATATTATTCCTTTAAAATTCATTATAATTCTTATTCATTTATATCAAATAAAATTACACCTTATAATATTTCATTTCGTTACACGCTCTATATATGTTAAACATTCATTATATTCATTCTTCATTTGATTTAATATACTTTCCTTTTATAGGTTAACCTAGTTAATGCCGGTGCTAGTATGGATCTTAGTCCGAAACATGTAAGTATTTGTTTGCATTTCTGTTTCAAACATGCATTTTGATCTCAACTTGTTGCTATCCACCTTGGATTTCTTATTTCAATTGAAATTGAAACTCTATGGAGATGAGACTTTACGGAGGATCAAATGAAAACCTTAAATGCAATCAAATGACATAAAGTTTGATTATTGGGTCCAAACGCTGCAGTACCGTGGATGAGGCCTTGAGTTGCATTTAATAAAAGACAGGTGGCAGACTGTTGCTGGAAGAATGACGAAGGCGGCAGAATCAGTATCAAGAAGCCCGCTCCACTGTCCATATGCACCACGTTAGAACAGCGTTCGGTCATCAGGTCTTTGAGCAGTGAAGGTGTGAAACCAATTGAAATTCATCGCAGGATGGCAACAAAGTATGGTGATTCGTGTTTGTCCCTGCAGCAAGTATACGAGTGATATAGGAAGGTTAAAAGTGGCATAACATCCGTGGACGATGCTCCTCAACCAGGATAGACTCACTGCGTAGTGACCGACGGAAACATCGCGTTAGCGGAACAGCTTGTAATGGAAAACATACGTATTACACTGAAATAAAACACCACAATCAGGAATATTAGCTTTGGTTGAGCTCAACACATTGTGCATAATGTTCTGCATTTCAAGAAGGTGTCTGCAAGATGGGTCCCACGTCAGTTGACTGCTGAATTGAAAGATCTCGCATCGACACCTGTGTAGAACTTTTACGTCGTTTCAACGCCGTGAGTGATGCATATCTGGACAGGATTGTTACAAGCGATGAGACCTGGGTCCACTATCATCAACCAGAAACCAAAACAGCAAGCAAGGAATGGCGGCATAGCTCTTCGCCGAAACCGAAATATTTCGCGCTCAATCATCAGCAGGAAAGGTCATGCTCATTCTCCTCTGGGATGCAAATAGAATAATTTTGGAACAATACATGGGAAAAGGATTGACAGTTACCAGTGCCTCATATTCAAACCTGCTGAAAAATCAACTTCGCCCTGTATTCAGGTGTAAACGACGAGGACTTTTGTTCTAAGATGTCCTTCTACTGCATGGCAACGCACGACCGCATACTGCCCATTTGACAGTTAAGACTATTGCTGATGTGAAATTTGAGTATCTAACGACTAAAAGATCCAAATTAGTTCATTTGTTCGCGAGTTATTGGGAAAAGAAAATTTGTCAACTGACAAATACTTTCTTTTCCGTGTGTAGCTATGCACTTCCGATGCGCTGAAATCAGTGTTCGAAGTGGCAAAAAAGAGAGGCGGTATGCTTTATTACGATTTTAACTCGAAATACCGGCTATCTAAATGCTGAAATACAGTGAGGGTATGTTGCCTGAAAGATTGCAGTTCTATTTACATAATGATTGGAAACCACTGGAGAGCTTTTCTTTAGTTACGGGGAGGGGCATTGATACCCGCCAACAACTTTCTAAAAAAAAACATATATATCCCCCTTATGTTTTATAATAGAGAATTATACACGAAAATGCCCAAAAAACGGGTTTTTATATTAAGAATTTCCTGCGGGAAAGCTTCCGGGACCCCCTCTCGACTGAGGGAAATCCCAAACCAGCGGAAGGTTCGCTCTCATAGCAGACAACCCCTAAATCCTAACTATATATAAAACTACATGAACTGACATAAATTACAGGGGTACTTCTGGTCGACGTGGAAAGTTGAAATTTGGCATGATTGTATCTTTCCAGGACTAACCGACATGAAAACTTCCAAAAGTGGATTTTTTAATTTTAGAGGGTCTAAGGGAGGATGAATTTCCCCATGTTATTTAAATGGACCTTATACGGAACCTATAATCTCGTGTTTTAGGCACTTCGAATTGGAACAAAAACTTGAAATTTGGTATCCTTGTACGTTTTCGTTAGCGTTTCCTAAGTAAATCATCAAAAATAAAAATTTCCAACTGTAGAGTGGTTTTATGGGGAACTGAAAAATTTTTCCCATTTGATTTATATGAGACTTATTCTACATACCAAAATGTTTAGGTACTTTCGGCGGGATTAGAATGATAAAATTTGACATGAATATAGATAATCCGCAGGAAATTTGCCAAAAGCAAATATTTTTATTTTTTAATGGATCTAAAGGGTAATGAAAAATTTACCATGTTATTTAAATGGGCGTTTTCTTCGGATAGAAAATCTTTACCTTTTAGATAGTAGAAACAGGAAAAGAAACTTGAAACTTGGTAGAATTGTGAATTTCCGGTGATTCGAGGTCGTAGACAGAGCAAACGGAGAGGACTGAGGGCGGAGCCCCCAGCTAGCCAAAGGCTAGTTTATATATGAATTAAGGCAAGAAGACAGACAGACATATGAAAGAAACAATTCAATATGCCACATCAAAATATAAACTAAATATGGCACTATAAGTTGAAAATACCTCATTTTAAAAACAAGTGGTAAGAAAAAGATAACAAAAATGTCGGTGCTGTCAACTTAGAAATTATTTCTACATAAGAAATACAATATTTTTGTGTGCAAAGCTATTCGTCAATTATTGTGTATAAAAGTAGATTAATTAAACGTATATTAATATCCACTTTCCAGTGACGGCATATCTTGATCCTAAAAAACCAGAGGCGGTACGCTTTCATCACTGAAAACCAGAGGCGGTATACTATACCAGCGAATGCTGTCCCACTTTCAAATGTTCCCCATAGACCCTTCCTTTCTTTGAGAAGAATATGCATTTTAGCTACTAATATACTGTATATATTTAGCATGATTATAACTAAAGTCCCACTTTCAAAATACTGTAAAGAAATGAACCACTGGTGAGAATGACTTCAAATTTGAACTGAATATACTTGAAGAGGAGGGAAATGGAATGGCACAAGAAAACAAAAGTCCCAAAGTTTATCAATAGCGGTATAACAAAAGTGGATTCAACTGCAAGTGATATTTTGAACCAAAATACGACGGCTTTGGCATGAGTTCCACATTAAACTAACGGTACTGTTCAATGTTCATGATTGTTTCGGTTTTGTGACCGAAAAAGTGACTTCCAAGTCATTCAACAGTTGTGGCACTATTAGTGGAAAGCCCATCCCTACGGCAAGGTCGTACCGCATTGGATGGGAAAAATCGGTTTTTTAATTATTCTTAGGTCAAAAACGCATCGCATAATGATTCGGTTTTTAATTATGCTTAAACCATAAACCGCATAAAATGTACATAATGATTCGGATTTTAGTTGTCCTTGGACTAAAAACAGCATAAAAACAACAATAAAAACGCCTGTTAATTATGGCTAGACTTTTGTTTTCTTATGTTATACCGTTTCCCTCTTCTCTTCAAGTATATTCAGTTCAAATTTGAAGTAATTCTGACCAGGGTTCTTTTCTTACATCATTTTGAAAGTAAAACTTTAATTATAAACACCCTATATTATTATTATTATTATTATTATTATTATTATTATTATTATTATTATTATTATTATTATTATTATTACTAACTCTTCAATACAGCGGGGAAAAGAATTCCCCGATATCGTCCAGCGCTCCCGCACAAAGAAATATATGACTTGGGATCGGGACTTGTAAACCGATGCTACATCGTGAAGAGGAGCTGGAACTTTAGATATAAATGCTGGTGCTTAAAATTGTCAGTATTTGCTTCAAAGGTAATTTTACCACTCTCCAATTGCTGGATAAACGTGCTAACTAAGTATGCAAGTATAAACTTAAATCCAGGGCGCAGCAACCCACGCATACTATGGATGACTACTTAATTTTGAAATAATTTTATTATGTATTATGTAATTCGACATAGTGATATACAATGAATTTCAAGATTCAGTGGCAATTATATCCTTTCTAACAATGTTCAGTCAGCAACAGAACGTGTGCCCTTCATTGCTACAGGTTTCCTTGGTGTTTTGTGAATATATATGATACGAATATTCAGTATGTTATTAGTCTATCGTTTAATTAAGATTTTTGTGCCAAGTTATGAAGGGAAAATTATTTAAAAGTAAAGCCATCTTAAAACAAAGAAAGAATAAAAATAAAAGCAAAATTCTAAGAATTCAATATACGAGCCTCGTAAATTGGGCAGAATTTTTGTTCCTACAAATACAGGTATCAAATAATTTACCTTAACACAATCTGTCTATGATGATGTTGCTAATAAACGTAGATTGAAATGAACACATGTTCCATCATACTTGTATGAATATAATTTATTCGTTGTTTTTCAATGTATAATCAATAAATATATCACATAACAAAAATATTAACCTTTGAATATTTAATTTTCAAAACGATGTATCAAAATATTAGTTAAACATTCTTTAATTGAAATTACGTATGTATGTTATAGTAAAACACTACTTTTTAAAGCAGTCATATATAGAATATACATGAACTTGCACTTCATACACCATCACCTCTTAAAATTAAATTGAATTCAAAGATGCGCACACTAGTAATTACACCAACTGGGAGCACCTATATAAACTGGTATCAATCCCACCCGGGTAACGGACTTAATCACGTAATTCATTAATGAAAATGAGTAAGCTAACAGAAATTGCATAATATTTTTTTTCTTTTCCTCATCATCAGCGAGGTTATGAAGGACAGGACCTACTATGGATCTGGGGCTGCGAACGATTGGAGCTGAATCCGATGCAGTTGGCGGCGGGTACATAGAAAACGTTTGTAGTTATCGTAATCGTGAAGAGTACAAAATTCCCACATCGCGACGTTCATAAATACACTTGGACATCACCAGAGGGAAAAACATAATCAAATTGATCACGTTTTAGTAGATAGAAGAAGGCAATCTAGCATAATTGATGTCTGGTCGTTCAGAGGGGCTGATTGTGGCACTGATCACTACCTGGTAGCAGCGATAATAAGAGAGAGATTATCGTTGAATAAAGGTAATATTCATTGTCTGAAAACGGAGAGATTCAATTTAAAGAAATTAGAAGAGAGCCAGGTAAGAGAGGAATACCAGATTGAAGTTTCGAATAGATTCTCGGCTTCAGAAGATTCGGAGTTCACTAGTGTTGAGGATATCTGGATTGAAATTAGAGATAGCATTACAATTTCAGCAAAAGAAAAATTGGCACACGCGGAAATACGTAGGAACAAACCATGGTTCGATCAGGAATGCATTCAACTAACAGAGAAGAGAAAACAGGCAAAATTACGCTGGCTACAAAATCCGAATGAAATAACTACACAAAATTTCGCAGATATCAGGCGGGAAAATTCCAAAACTTTTAGAACAAAGAAACGCGATTTTTTGAAAGCTAAAATTAAGGAACTTGAAGATAATAGTAAAAATAAAAACATGCGGGACATGTATAAGGGGATCAGCGAATTTAAGAAAGGCTATTAACCTCATGAGTATATATTAAAGAAAGCTGACGGAACAGTTGTCACTGATACGGATAGCATCTTAAATAGATGGAAAGATTTCTTTGACGATTTGCTTAACACGCAACCAAAAACTTCGTGCGTGGAGAAAAGGAGATACACACCGCAGAACCGTATATTCCAGAACCCAACCGAATAGAAGTAGAAACCGCAATAAAGAAATTAAAGAAACACAAATCTCCGGGTGTAGATGAAATTCAGGCTGAGTTAATTTTAAAAGTGTGGAACAAAATACTCAAACTCATTCTCCTTATCTGGAACAAGGAAGAATTGCCAAAAGAATGGAAAGAATCAATCATTGTTCCAATCAGTGGCGGCGTAAGGGCGGGGCGAGCGGTGCCCCCGCCCCGGGCCCCACATTGTGGGGGCCCCCGACGGTAGGTAAAAAATAATTACTAAGGAACCATTTTACCATGAGCCGTGGAAGGGTCGTCAAGGTTTATAATCCATACCTTTCCTAAATGTAAACGCAATTAATTTTCAATCATTATTACACCCAATAACGCATGATACAACACAAATATCTCTCTAATAAAGCTAATCAATGCTGGATTTCCGTATAAGCTGAAAGCTTCGGGCCTCACTCTCTTTGGGACTCGAAAGGAATTTAAAGAGAAAACTGAATGTAGATTAAAAATAAATAAAATGAAATTTCATTACCCTGTAGACTCCCAAAGAAATTTAAAGGAGAAAGCTCTGAATATAAGTGAAAACTAAAGTAAAGATTTCATACTCTTGGGGGCCCCAAAAGAATTTTAAACAAAAAGGCTGAATGCAGGTAGAAGAATAAAACAAACATTTCAATTTCTTGAGGCCCCCAAGAAAATTAAAAAAAAAAAAAAATCGAATGTAGGTGAAAAAATAATAAAATAAAAGTTTTTCTCTCTTGGGGCTCCAAAGAAACTTCAAGGAAACAATGTATGTGTATTGAAATACGAATAAAACAAAAGTTTCACTCTGTTCAATAACCTCAGAGAAATTTAAAGGAAAAAGCTGAGTGTGGATTAAAATATAATAAAAGAAAGTCAACGTATATTGTGTTGTTTACATTGTAAGGTCTTACGATGCAAGTAATGGGGCCCCGTCTACTAGCCTGCCTCCTAAAATATCACTGTTTATTTATTTATTTATTTATTCGTATATCAGTTCAATAGAAGGGTAGAAAGAAGGGATCAACGTACATAATGCCTTATTAGGATACTAGCATTATGTTGCTAACTAAAAGCTCTTTGGTGCAAACGCTATAGTCGCTGATTCACTTCTGTCTTATTTTCTTTTATACTTTACAACTAGAATTTTCAGCGACCGAACCCCTTTTGCATAGCTGTTTTCCCCATTTCTGCTCTTTGTTTTTTGGCGTATGAATTTACATTTCAGCCCATAAATTTAGAGTGAGGAAAATGTTGAATAAGAAAACAAGAGTTCCAACTTTGATACGGAATGTAAGTCCTTTGGCCATTTTCGTTCCTCGTAACAATAATTCATTGAACTTTGTGGCTTACAACGTCCATTTAGACAGCCCCCCAACTTGTCAAAATAGGTCGAAAATGGTGTCAATCGTTTGTGCATCGTTTGTGCAGAAATGTGCAACACAAATTTTCGTTTGTGCAACAATGAACAATGAGCTAAAGCGAAAACAAAGTGGGGGGCTGTCTAAACGGTAGCCCCCCACCTTGTCAAAATTGGACGAAAATGGTGTCAATGGTTTGTGCATCGTTTGTGCAGAAATGTGCAACACAAATTTTCGTTTGTGCAACAATGAACAATGAGCTAGAGCGAAAACAATGTGGGGGGGCTGTCTAAACGGTAGCCCGTTACCTTGTCAAAATTGGAAAAAATTGTGCCAATCGACTGTGCATCGTTTGTGCAGAAATGTGCAACACAAATTTTCGTTTGCGCAACAATGAACAATGAGCTAGACCGAAAACAAAGTGGGGGCTGTCTAAACGATAGCCCCCCCACCTTGCCAAAATTGGACGAAAATGGTGTCAATCGTTTGTGCATTGTTTGTGCAGAAATGTGCAACACAAATTCTCGCTTGAGCAACAATGAACAATGCGCTAGAGCGAAAACAATGTGGGGGGCTGTCTAAACGGTAGCCCCCCCAACTTTTCAAAATTGGACGAAAATGGTGTCAATCGTTTGTGCATCGTTTGTGCAGAAATGTGCAACAAAAATTTTCGTTTGTGCAACAATGAACAATGAGCAAGAGCGAAAACAAAGTGGGGGCTGTCTAAACGGTAGCCCCCCACCTTGTCAAAATTGGACGAAAATGGTGTCAATTGTTTGCGCATTGTTTGTGCAGAAATGTGCAACACAAATTATCGTTTGTGCAACAATGAACAATATGCTAGAGCGAAAACAATATCGGCGGCTGTCTAAACGGTAGCCCCCCACCTTGTCAAAATTGGACGAAAATGGTGTAAATCGTTTGTGCATCGTTTGTGCAGCAATGTGCAACACAAATTTTTGTTTGTGCAACAATGAACAATGAGCTAGATCTAAAAAAGTGGGGGGCTGTCAAAACGGTAGCCCCCAACTTGTCAAAATCGGTCGAAAATAGTGTCAATCGTTTGTGCATCGTTTTGTGCAGAAATCTGCAACACAAATTTTAGCTTGTGCAACAATGAACAATGAGCTAGAACGAAAACAAAGTGGAAGGTGTCTAAACAGTAGCCTCCCACCTTGTCAAAATTGGACGAAAATTGTGTAAATTTTTTGTGCAGAAATGTGCAACACAAATTTTTGTTTGTGCAACAATGAACAATGAGCTAGAGCGAAAACAAAGTGGGGAGCTGTCTAAACGGTAACCCCCACCTTGTCAAAATTGGACGAAAATTGTGTCAATCGTTTGTGCAGCAATGTGCAACACAAATTTTCGTTTGTGCAACAATGAACAATGAGCTAGAGCGAAAACAAACTGGAAGGTGTCTAAACAGTAGCTCCCCCACCTTGTCGAAATTGGTCGAAAATGGTGTCAATCGTTTGTGCATCGTTTGTGCAGAAATGTGCAACACAAATTTAAGTTTGTGCAACAATGAACAATGAGCTAGAGCGAAAACAATTTGGGAAGGGCTGTCTAAACGGTAGCTCCCCACCTTGTCAAAATTGGACGAAAATGGTGTCAATGGTTTGTGCATCGTTTATGCAGAAATGTCCAACACAAATTTTTGTTTGTGCAACAATGAACAATGAGCTAGAGCGAAAACAAAGTGGGGGGTGTCTAGACGGTAGCCCACCAACTTATCAAAATCGGTCGAAAATGGTGTCAATCGTTTGTGCAGAAATCTGGAACAAATTTTCGTTTGTGAAACAATGAACAATGAGCTAGAGCGAAAACAAAGTGTGGGGCTATATAAACGGTAGCCCCCCACCTTGTCAAAATTGCACGAAAATGATGATAATCGTTTGTGCAGAAATGTGCAACACAAATTTAGGTTTGTGCAACAATGAACAATGAGCTAGAGCGAAAACAAAGTGGAGGACTGTCTAAAAAGTAGCTTAATACCTTGTCAAAATTGGACGAAAATGGTGTCAATGGTTTGTGCATCGTTTGTACAGAAATGTGCAACACAAATTTTCGTTTGTGCAACAATGAACAATAAGCTAGAGCGAAAACAAAGTGGGGTGTCTAGACGGTAGCCCCCCACCTTGTCAAAATTGGACGAAAATGGTGTCAATCGTTTGCGCATCGTTTGTGCAGAAATGTGCAACACAAATTCTCGCTTGAGCAACAATGAACAATGTGCTCGAGCGAAAACAATGTGGGGGCTGTCTAAACGGTACCCCCCCAACTTTTCAAAATTGGACGAAAATGGTGTCAATCGTTTGTGCATCGTTTGTGCAGAAATGTGCAACACAAATTTTCGTTTGTGCAACAATGAACAATAAGCTAGAGCGAAAACAAAGTGGGGGCTGTCTAAACGGTAGCCCCCCCCACCTTGTCAAAATTGGACGAAAATGGTGTCAATCGTTTGCGCATTGTTTGTGCAGAAATGTGCAACACAAATTTTCGTTTGTGCAACAATGAACAATGTGCTAGAACGAAAACAATATGGGGGCTGTCTAAACGGTAGCTCCCCACCTTGTCAAAATTGGACGAAAATGGTGTAAATCGTTTGTGCATCGTTTGTGCAGCAATGTGCAACACAAATTTTTGTTTGTGCAACAATGAACAATGAGCAATATCGAAAAAAGTGGGGGGCTGTCAAAACGGTAGCCCCCAACTTGTCAAAATCGGTCAAAATTGGTGTCAATCTTTTGTGCATCGTTTGTGCAGAAATCTGCAACACAAATTTTCGTTTGTGCAACAATGAACAATGAGCTAGAACGAAAACAAACTGGAAGGTGTCTAAACAGTAGCCTCCCACCTTGTCAAAATTGGACGAAAATGGTGTAAATCGTTTGTGCAGAAATGTGCAACACAAATTTTTGTTTGTGCAACAATGAACAATGAGCTAGAGCGAAAACAAAGTGGGGAGCTGTCTAAACGGTAACCCCCACCTTGTCAAAATTGGACGAAAATTGTGTCAATCGTTTGTGCATCCTTTTGTGCAGAAATGTGCAACACAAATTTTCGTTTGTGCAAAATGAACAATGAGCTAGAGCAGCGTTTCCCAACCGGTGTGCCGCGGCACACTGGTGTGCCGCGAATGGGCCGCTGGTGTGCCGCGAGAAAATCGAAACAAATTATTAATTCTATAGGAACCAAATTGCAAGACATAGGGGAAAATGTATATTTGTATTTCACATTACTATGAACCTCTACTATAAATCTACACTTTTAAGTTTATAGCCTACTATGTTACTTTTCTGCACATTTTTAATGCTGAAAAACGTATTTATCATTGTTATGACCATTATTGTTTCATTATTGTTGCAGACTATTTCGTAACTTGAAATTTTAACATATCATTCAATAAATTCAACAAAGCAAACATGCATAGAAATTGCCTACATTTGTGTTTTAAAGGTACAGGAGATTTGTTCATTTGTTCGTTATTTAGTGATCTTCCTTTTTAGTGAAAGGCTAGATACAGTTTTCGAAAGAGAAGGTGGATTTTTAAAAACCCCAGTCCTATATTTCATTGTAATTGTTTTCTATTTTAAAATTAGAATGAAAAATAAGCACAAAGGTTTACCACGGGGGGAAACCAGTGATCGAGCTTTCTTCTCTCTAAGATCAGTAATCACAGAAAAATACCACGGTATTTTATATTTACAAATTATATATATATATATATATATATATATATGTGTGTGTGTGTGTGTGTGTGTGTATGTATGTGTGTGTGTAATATGGGTGTGCCGCGAGAATTCAAGTTACACCTGTAGTGTGCCGCAAGTTGAAAAAGGTTGGGAAACGCTGAGCTAGAGCGAAAACAAACTGGAAGGTGTCTAAACAGTAGCTCCCCCACGTTGTCGAAATTTGTCGAAAATGGTGTCAATCGTTTGTGCATCGTTTGTGCAGAAATGTGCAACACAAATTTAAGTTTTTGCAACAATGAACAATGAGCTAGAGCGAAAACAATTTGGGAAGGGCTGTCTAAACGGTAGCTATCCACCTTGTCAAAATTGGACGAAAATGGTGTCAATCGTTTGTGCATCGTTTATGCAGAAATGTCCAACACAAATTTTTGTTTGTGCAACAATGAACAATGAGCTAGAGCGAAAACAAAGTGGGGGGTGTCTAGACGGTAGCCCACCAACTTATCAAAATCGGTCGAAAATGGTATCAATCGCTTGTGCAGAAATCTTTAACAAATTTTCGTTTGTGAAACAATGAACAATGAGCTAGAGCAAAAACAAAGTGTGGGGCTATATAAACGGTAGCCCCCCACCTTGTCAAAATTGCACGAAAATGGTGATAATCGTTTGTGCAGAAATGTGCAACACAAATTTTCGTTAGTGCAACAATGAAGAATGAGCTAGAGCGAAAACAAAGTGGGGTCTGTCTAAACTGTAGCCCCACCTTGTCAAAATTGCACGAAAATGGTGAAAATCGTTTGTGCAGAAATGTGCAACACAAATTTTTGTTTGTGCAAAATGAACAATGAGCTAGAGCGAAAACAAACTGGAAGGTGTCTAGACGGTAGCCCCCCACCTTGTCAAAATTGCTCGAAAATGGTGTCAATCGTTTGTGCCTCGTTTGTGCAGAAATGTGCAACACAAATTTAGGTTTGTGCAACAAAGAACAATGAGCTAGAGCGAATACAAACTGGAAGGTGTCTAAACAGTAGCCTCCCACCTTGTCAAAATTGGACGAAAATGGTGTAAATCGTTTGTGCAGAAATGTGCAACACAAATTTTTGTTTGTGCAACAATGAACAATGAGCTAGAGCGAAAACAAAGTGGTGAGCTGTCTAAACGGTAACCCCCACCTTGTCAACATTGGACGAAAATTGTGTGAATCGTTTGTGCATCGTTTGTGCAGAAATGTGCAACACAAATTTTCGTTTGTGCAACAATGAACAATTAGCTAGAGTGAAAACAAACTGGAAGGTGTCTAAACAGTAGCTCCCCCACCTTGTCGAAATTGGTCGAAAATGGTGTCAATCGTTTGTGCATCGTTTGTGCAGAAATGTGCAACACAAATTTAAGTTTGTGCAATAATGAACAATGAGCTAGAGCGAAAACAATTTGGGAAGGGCTGTCTAAACGGTAGCTCTCCACCTTGTCAAAATTGGACGAAAATGGTGTCAATCGTTTGTGCATCGTTTATGCAGAAATGTCCAACACAAATTTTTGTTTGTGCAACAATGAACAATGAGCTAGAGCGAAAACAAAGTGGGGGGTGTCTAGACGGTAGCCCCCCACCTTGTCAAAATTCCTCGAAAATGGTGTCAATCGTTTGTGCCTCGTTTATGCAGAAATGAGCAACACAAATTTAGGTTTGTGCAACAATGAACAATGAGCTGCAGCGAAAACAAAGTGGAGGACTGTCTAAACGGTAGCTTAATACCTTGTCAAAATTGGTCGAAAATGGTGTCAATCATTTGTGCATCGTTTGTGCAGAAATGTGCAACACAAATTTTCGTTTGTGCAACAATGAACAATGAGCTAGGGCGAAAACAAAGTGGGGGGCTGTCTAAACGGTAACCCCCTCTTTGTCAAAATTGAACGAAAATGGTGTCAATAGTTTGTGCATCGTTTGCGCAGAAATCTGTGACACAAATTTTTGTTTGTGCAACAATTAACAATGAGCTAGAGCGAAAACAAAGTGGGGGCTGTCTAAACGGTAGCCCCCCACCTTGTCAAAATTGGACGAAAATGGCGTCAATCGTTTGCGCATTATTTGTGAATAAATGTGCAACACAAATTTTCGTTTGTGCAACAATGAACAATGTGCTAGAGCGAAAAGAAAGTGGGGGGTTGTCTAATGGAAAGCCCCCCCACCTTTTCAATATTGGACGGAAATTGTGTCAATCATTTGTGCATCGTTTCTGCAGTAATGTGAAACACAAATTTTTGTTTGTGCAACAATGAACAATGAGCTGCAGCGAAAACAAATTGGGGTGCTGCCCAAACGGTAGTTCCACCACCTTGTCAGAATTATACGAAAATTCTGTCAATCATTTGTGCATCGTTTGTGCAAAAATCTGCAACACAAATTTTTGTTTGTGTAATAATGAACAATGAGCTAGAGCGAAAACAAAGTGGGGAGACTGCCTAAACGGTAGCACGCCACCTTGTCAAAATTGGACGAAAATAGTGTCAATCGTTTGTGCATCGTTTGTGCAGAAATGTGCAGCACCAATTTTCTTTGTGTTACAATGAACAATGAGCTATAGCGAAAAAAAGTGTGGGGCTGTCTAAACCGTTGCCCCACAACCACCTTCTCAAAATTGACACCATTTACGACCAATATTGACAAGATTGGGGGCTACGGTTTAGACAGACCTTAGTTTCTTTTCTCTCTAGCTCTTTCTTCATAGTTGAACAAACGAAAATTTGTGTTCCATATTCCTGCACAAACGATTGACATCATTTTCGACAATTCTTGAGAAGGTGGAGGATACGGTTTAGATAGCACCCACTTTTTTTGCTGTAGCTCATTGCTCATTGTTGCACAAACAAAAATTTGTGTTGCACATTTCTGCACAAACGATGCACAAACGATCGACACCATTTTCGTCCAATTTTGATAAGGTGGGGGGCTACCGTTTAGACAGCCCCCACTTTGTTTTCGCTCTAGCTCATTGTTCATTGTTGCACAAACGAAAATTTGTGTTGCACATTTCTGCACAAACAATGCACAAACGATTGATACATTTTCGTCCCATTATGACATTGTGGGGGGCTACCGTTTAGACAGCCCCAACTTTGTTTTTGCTGTAGATGATTGTTCATTGTTGAACAAACGAAAATTTTTGTGTTGCACCTGTCTGCACAAACAATGCACAAACGATTGATACATTTTTTTGTCTAATTTCACAAGGTGGGGGAGCTACTGTTTAGACACCTTCCACTTTATTTTCGCTCCAGCTCATTGTTCATTGTTGCACAAACGAAAATTTGTGTTGCACATTTCTGCACAAACAATGCACAAACGATTGTCACCATTTTCGTGCAATATTGACAAGGTGGGGGGCTACCGTTTATATATACCCACAATTTGTTTTCGCTCTAGCTCATTGTTCATTGTTGGACAAACGAAAATTTGTTGCAGATTTCTGCACAAACGATTGACACCATTTTTGACCGATTTTGACAAGTTTGGGGGCTACCGTTTAGATAGCCCTTCACTTTCTTTTCGCTGTAGGTCATTGTTCATTGTTGCACAAACAAAACTATATGTTGCACATTTCTGCACAAACGATGCACAAACGATTGACACCATCTTCGTCCAGTTTTGACAAGGTGGGGTGCTACCGTTTAGACTGCCCCCATATTGTTTTCGCTCTAGCTCATTGTTCATTGTTGCACAAACGAAAATTTTGTTGCACATTTCTGCACAAACGATGCACAAACGATTGACACCATTTTCGTCCAATTTTGACAAGGTGGGGGGCTACAGTTTAGACAGCCCCCAGGTTGTTTTCGCTCTAGCTTATTGTTCATTGTTGCACAAGCGAAAATTTGTATTGTACATTTCTGCACAAACGATGTACAAACGATTGTCACCATTTTCGTCCAATTCTGACAAGGGGGGCTACCGTTTAGACAGCCCCCCACTTTCTTTTCGCTCTAGCTCATTGTTAACTGTTGCACAAACGAAATTTTGTTTTGCACATGTCTGCACAAACGATTGACACCATTTTTGACCAATTTTGACAAGGTGGGGGCTACTGTTTAAACAGCACCCTACTTTGTTTTCGCTCTAGCTCATTGTTCATTGTTGCACAAACAAAAATTTGTGTTGCACATTTCTGCACAAATAATGCACAAACGATTGATACATTTTCGTCCCATTATGACATTGTGGGGGGCTACCGTTTAGACAGCCCCCAACTTTGTTTTTCCTGTAGATGATTGTTCATTGTTGAACAAACGAAAATTTGTGTTGCACCTGTCTGCACAAACAATGCACAAACGATTGATACATTTTTTGTCTAATTCGACAAGGTAAGGCGCTACCGTTTAGACAGCCCCTCGCTCTAGCTCATTGTTAATTGTTGCACAAACGAAATTTTGTTTTGCACATGTCTTCACAAACGATGCACAAACGATTGACACCATTTTCGACCAATTTTGACAAGGTGGGGGCTACCGTTTAAACAGCCCCCCCACTTTGTTTTCGCTCTAGCTCATTGTTCATTGGTGCACAAACGAAAATTTGTGTTGCACATTTCTGCACAAACAATGCACAAACGATCGACACCATTTTCGTCCAATTTTGACAAGGTGGGGGGCTACCGTTTAGACAGCCCCCCCACTTTGTTTTCGCTCTAGCTCATTGTTCATTGTTGCACAAACGAAAATTTGTGTTGCACATTGCTGCACAAACGATGCACAAACGATTGACACCATTTTCGACCTATTTTGACAAGGTGGGGGGGCTGTCTAAATGGACGTTGGCTTACATGCTGCGCACGTTAACGTTCTGGCGGTCACTTTGTTTGTTGAGCAATGGAACGTTTGTTGGTATTCTTACCTAGATCTACTCACCGATGAAATGTGGTGTAAAATCATATAAAGATTGGTCTGAAACATGAAACTGACACTAGATGGAGTTCAAAAGCAGAAGCTTTAGAGGCACTTTCTTGTCAATTGGATGACGTCTGTGAAGTTGTCCCGCCCACCTAACGAATTTTTCTTTTTCTTATCTACATCGTTCGTTTATCGTTAGTTTACGTTAGTTTTGCTATAATTATCGTTAGTTTCGAAAAAAATAAAATTTTTATTCAACAAATGGGCAGGCCAACTTCACGGTTCCCCACCCACAATAAATGGGCAGGCCAACTTCATGGTTCCCCCTCCACAAACGAATTTCAAAAGTTTTTCGTATCACATTGTTAGTTTTTCGTTAGTTTACGTTAGTTTTGCTAAAACTATCGTTAGTTTCGCAAAAATAACGATTTTATTCTAGAAATAGTTTCCCGCCAACTGTGAATTAGCCCGCCCATATTGAATTCTTTTAAAATTCCAACTCATATCGTTAGTTTATCGTTAGTTTACGTTAGTTTTGCTTAAACTTACGTTAGTTTCGCAAAAATAACGATTTTATTCTAGAAATAAAGTTTCCCGCCAACTGTGAATTAGCCCGCCCATATTGAATTCTCATAAAATTCCAACTCATATTTCGGGCCGCGGTGGCTCAGTGGTAGAGCGTTCACCTCTGGTGCTAGGGGTCTCGGGTTCAAACCCTGCTCTCGCCAAGTAAACTTTGTGGTGGACAAACACCGTGTGCTGGGTTTTCTCGGGGTTCTCCCGTTTCCTCCCACTTTCTTCATTCCACCATATCATTCATTTCTCATCATCACCGTCTCCTTTAGCCTAACCGGCATAACCTTAAGACGTATAACTCAAGAATTTCATTTCATTGTTTTTCCAACTCATATCGTTAGTTTATCGTTAGTTTACGTTAGTTTTGCTAAAAGTATCATTAGTTTCGCAAAAATAACTATTTTATTCTAGAAATAGTTTCCCGCCAACTGTGAGTTAGCCCGCCCATATTGAATTCTCATAAAATTCCAAATCATATCGTTAGTTTATCGTTAGTTTACGTTAGTTTTGCTAAAATTAACTTTTGTTTTGCAAATATAACGATTTTATTCGAGAAATAAGGTTTCCCGCCAAATGTAAAGTTAGCCCGCCCATAAAGAATTATCATAAATTTCCATCTCACATCGTTAGTTTACGTTAGTTTTGCTAAAACTATCTTTAGTTTCGCACAAATAACGATTTTATTCAAGAAATAATGTTTCCCGCCAACTGTGAATTAGCGCGCCCATATTGAATTCTCTTAAACTTCCAACTCATATCGTTAGTTTAGGTTAGTTTTGCTAAAATTAAGGTTTGTTTTACAAAAATAACGATTTTATACGAGAAATAAAGATTTCCGCCAAATGTAAACCCTAACAGCACAATTACATAGCAGTCATATGCCTATCCTCTTAAGTCAGGTACACTGGAATGTGTCCATTATGTCCCTAAGGAAAGTAAAACTAACGTAAACTAACGATAAACTAAGGGTGTGAAATGGAAATTTATGATAATTCTTTATGGGCGGGAAACTTTACATTTGGCGGGAAATTCTATTTCTCGAATAAAATCATTAATTTTGCGAAACTAACGATAGTTTTGGCAAAACTAACGTAAACTAACGATAAACCAACCTTGTGATATGAAAAACTTTTGAAATTCGTTTGTGGGTGGGGAACCGTGAAGTTGGCCTGCCCATTTATTTCTAGAATAAAATCGTTATTTTTGCGAAACTAACGATAGTTTTAGCAAACCTAACGCAAACTAACGATATGAGTTGGAATTTTATGAGAATTCAATATGGGCGGGCTAATTCACAGTTGGCGGGAAACTTTATTTCTAGAATAAAATCGTTATTCTTGCGAAACTAACGATTAGTTTTAGCAAAACTAACGTAAACTAACGATATGAGTTGGAATTTTATGAGAATTCAATATGTGCGAGCTAACTCATAGTTGGCGGGAAACTTTATTTATAGAATAAAATCGTTATTTTTGCGAAACTAACGATAGTTTTAGCAAAACTAACGTAAACTAACGATAAACCAACCTTGTGATATGAAAAACTTTTGAAATTCGTTTGTGGGTGGGGAACCGTGAAGTTGGCCTGCCCATTTATTTGTTGAATAAAAATTTTATTTTTTCGAAACTAACGATAATTTTAGCAAAACTAACGTAAACTAACGGTAAACTAACGATGTAGATAAGAAAAAGAAGAATTCATTAGATGGGCGGGACAACTTCACAGACGTAATTGGATGAAGTAATTAATCTGTTGGAAGATCTGCATGACACTTCGATTGAAACGCGTGATACTAGAGGAGATGCTGGTCTTCTTCTTGCAAGCATCCAGTCATTTAACTTCATCGCTTTACTATATTTCTGGTCTGCAGATATCTCATATATTGATCGGATCCAAAAATTTCTTCAATCTCAGGATATGAGTTTCAATCAAAGTCTTATTCAGTTACACAACCTGGTTGACACCATTGATACCTGGAGACTTGAGTTGAGCAAGGAAATCTTATCCGCAGCTGAAGGTAGTTGCAGGGTATGGAACATAATTGTACACACAGTAGAAGAAGGAGATGCATGCCTGGAGAAGCAAAGAATGAACCCCTGACTGCACATTCGGAAGTGAAGCGCTCTATCAATGAAATTCTAGATGAGATGAGACAACAAATGTAGAATAATTTTAACTCAGATGCATGAACTGAAAGACAGATTTGTATTCCTGTGTTCCATTGCCAACTTTGTCCAACAGCTAGATGATGAGAGCAAGGAAAGTCTAAAACCATGTTGCTCTGATTTGGCTTTGTTCTACCCGAATGACTCGGATGGCTTATTATTATTTCAGGATTGTAAGGATTTAATCCGTTCACTAAGGTGTGCTCAGAAAGCTGAAGAACAACTTGACTTTTCCCCACAAGGCATCCTGAAATATGTATCTTCAATGAGGCTTGAAATTTACGAAAGATTGGCAACCGCTCTTCAGATTTTGATAACACTGCCTGTATCTGTCGTATCATGTGAAAGGTCTTTCAGCAAAATGAAATTGATAAAATCATACTTGCGTTCCACAATGAGTCAAGAAAAATTCACGAATCTGGCCATTCTTTCCATCGAAAATGAATTAGCATCCACTTTGGAGTTTGATAATATAGTTGAGACTTTCGCAGTCACCAAAGCAAGGAAGGTATCATTCTGAATGTTGGTGGAACACAGGCGAATATGGTAGGGAAGTACTGTCGAAAGTAGTTTCATGTTTCAAGTAAAGGCAATAAAAATACAAAAGTACCAAAAGAGTAATAAAAAGCCGTCAAGATCTATCAATTGACTGGTGATACGTGGTAATGAAAAGTAGGTTGGAATAACCCGTAGAAGAATTCTGTGCTCACACATTTAATCTATTACATATCCCCAATTATTCAATATATTCAGGAATTTTTGTTATAATATATTGTAACACTAAGTACGTTAGTAAGTGGTAATGGAAATAGTCATAAGTGACAGAATATAAACATGACTGAGCTATTAAATACAAAATAATATAATCATAAAACAAGTGTAAAATCTGGAAACAATAGTAAAAAGGACAAGCAAGAGAGAAATATTCTAGTGCTTCTCTATTCACTGATACTTCGGCAAAAGCAGTGGGACTAAATAGACCGTACATTATCACTGGAGAGAAACCTAGTAAAAGATGAATGAAGAAGACACGCAGGGGAGAAATCTATTCTATCTATTATTTACAGTCTTGGGAAGTAACGTAACGCAAGGTAACGCGTTACATTTTTCCAAAGTAACTGTAACGGTAACGCGTTACAAATTTTTAAGTAACGTACCTAGTTTGCGTTATTTTTTATCGCGTTACATTTTGGATGAGTAACTACAATATATGTAATTTTTTTTCGTAAACAAATGTTTCTTTCCTGTAAGTGAATTTCTCAGAATGAAATAATCGAGCATGTCAGTGACCGACAGTCACAGACACACAGAGAAACAGATAAGTTCGTAGTGCTACTTGCTGCTTTTTGATGATGAGGACAGCCTTAGGGAAACCACGTGTACTGATTCCAAGCACCTGGAAGATTTTTTTCGTAGATTTTGACAGCTCCAAATCAATACATTCAGTGAGTGAACTCGGAGTGCAATGATACCGGTAGTCTATTTTACTTTGATTGGTGTTGTTTTTATAAAGACGGAGAACGAAAATATTTTACCGTTCGAACATTTGAAAGAATACTTTTTTCTTAAGAGCTGAGGATGATGGTGGACAGAATTTAAAAGTAAAGTGTCTGAAGTGCCCCGGCGGAAAATATTTATCGACAACTAGGGTGCCATACTTAACGTCTGATGAGCAAGCCTACTTCATTACTAGAAAATAGTTTGTTGATGGTATGTAATATTAGAATTCTTTCAGATCAGTTTGCTTATCCTAGAGTCCCGTTGATTATAGAGTTTGAAATTAGCTTTAAAAAGCATTTATCGATTTTAGAGTTACTGACAAGTTTTGATTCACTCCCAGTTCATGTGTTCTCATTTTATTAGTTGTAGTATAATGTTTCTCTATATTCTGTATGTTTAATTTTACATAACAACATTGTTATTATTATATGATTAGTTTAGCAGAATAATAATAAGTAACAATTTTGTCTAACGCATAGGGATGAGCACGAGTCAAGCTAAAACTCGACTCGACTCGAATTCAAGTCGAGTTTCGAGTCAAGTCAAAGGTGATATTCCCGAGTCGACTTTCGAGTCCAGTCGAGTTTGATAAATGGCTCGTTCGTTTTAACTCGTCTTGAAATCATGGCCTGATTACACTGGAAAACGAAAGCCATGAGAAATGTAAGCTAAACAGTAATATGAAATACTTTTAGTGTTGCTCACGAGAAGGGACACTGCTCACATCTCGTCTCGACTCGATAGCGAGACCACAAGAGATGTTTTATAACAAGCTCAGCTAGGCTAGGCTTAACGGAGAAGATGGCTCGAGCAGGCTCACTTGGGGTGAACCATCGGCTCGAGCTGGCTTGTAGGGATGAGCCATCTGCTCGGTTCGGCTCAACTGAGCCGAGGGCTCTAGCCGAGTCGGTTGGGTGAGCTGTTGGCTCGGCTCACTTCTCTGTTCGGGTCGATAGTGAATGAGCTGTGAGCCGAGCTGCTCGAGTCGTTGACAATTCTAAACCCAGGCCGAGCAGTTTTGAATATATTTGGCCAGTGCCCTATAACTTTTAACAGTGTTTGGCTCGAGCCCAAATTCAGCTCGAGCCCAAATTCAGCTCGAGCCCGAGACCCTCAACCCAAATTCAGAAGCTCGTGAATAATGTCCTTGACTCCTAGACTTCACGACTACTGAGGTTGGCAATCAACTAGGTTTTAGTATTCAAATACAAACCGCCTATCTTTTATTTTTATATACAGTGTTGTTATAATTAGTTTAATAATAATAAGTTGTAGTAGTAGTAGTGTCACTGATAATGATTATACTGTCTATGTAATATATTGAAGAATGTACACGAAACTATATACCGGATTTGGCTCGACTCGACTCGAAACCCGACCCCAATTCGAGTCGAGTTGGAGGAAAGTTTTCGAGTCGAGCTCAAAGATGTCTGTTTCCAGTCGAGTCGAGTTTCAAAGAGAACTCGCTCGTGTATGTCCCTACGAGTAACGCAGTATGGCATTTTATCAATGTTACATTATATGAAAATGTTCATATATCGAGTAAAAAATTGTCCTTGCATTTATATAATGCGATTCAGAACGTGGAATAATAATAATAATAATAATAATAATAATAATAATAATAATAATAATAATAATAATAGCGGTAGTAATAGTAGTACGGAAAATTGAAGTTATAATTTTTTTCACATTTTTAAAGTTTCGGACCTAAAAGTAACGCGTTAGTAACGCGTTACTTTCGAAGTAAAGTAACAGTTACTTTTTGGGGGCAAGTAACGCGTTACTAACGCGTTACATTTTAAGAGAAAGTAAAGTAACTTGTAACGCGTTACATTTTTACAAGTAACTTACCCAACACTGATTATTTACGGATAGTTCGGTAAAGAAAAAAATATTTGATTATTGTATTTACCGAATGTTAAAGTGAACGGGGCTAATTGTAGAAGAAAAATCTAATCAAATATCCATCTAGCGTAAATTCAGACAGGGAGAAACTATGAATAAACAACCATATGAGAAATTGTGCAGGAGAAACACCAAAGGCGAGAACCAAACAAAAATATTCTAGACGACATAGAACTTACATTTAGAAATCGCATCGGTTATATTATTATTTGAAATTTTTGCAAAATCAGCTCATTGTAACGTTCCGTACGTAAATTTGACTCTAAATGTATTGTTAGGAGCATTACTTCCACTATTCCATCTAACTATAGTATACGTTGATACTAGGCTAATATAGGGTAGGATTATTGATTGTTACGTTTTGTTTGTTCTTAAGATTATGCTATTTTTGTCGTGGGTTGTAGTTTCCGTTACACTTGTATCCCTAATCCTTTCTCTATCGGGTCCTTTGTTTGAAAATGAATAAAAAAGAAAAAATATGCAATGATAGCCTGGTCCAGTTTTATTTTTAAATACCAGCCTGAAAGCGTTTCTAAGTATTTGAAAAATAGACACAGGTTCTAAATGTCACCCCATTTGTTTAATATATCCCAGATTAAAATGATCTAAATACACACACCAACGGGAAAGGGAGAAGAGTATACAGAAGGAATGGTTACGTAGATGAATATCAAACGTAGAAGTGTATAAATCACGATTGTTTGAAAAGGGGCCCCGATCTACTTGACTGGCCCCGGGCCCCAGTTTGCCTTACGCCGCCACTGGTTCCAATTCATAAGAAAGGCGACAAAACTGACTAATAATTATCGAGGCATTTCTCTTCTGTCAACATCCTATAAAATACTTTCAAATATTCTATTAGCAAGATTGACCTCACACGTACATGAAATTATCGGAGATTATCAGTGCGGATTTAGACGAAATCGATCAACTATCGACCAAATATTTACCATTCGCCAAATACTCGAAAAAAAGAGGGAATACAATACCCCGGTACATCAACTATTTATTGATTTTAGAAAGGCATACGACTCGGTTAGGTGAGAAACATTATACAACGTTCCTACAGAACTTGGAATACCGAGAAAGCTAATTAGATTAATCAAGATATGTTTAAATGAATCCCAAAGTAAAGTCCGGGTAGGAAAATTTTTGTCCACGAGCTTTCACGTCGAAAATGGCCTGAAACAAGGAGATGCGTTGTCGCCATTATTATTTAACTTTGTTCTGGAATACGCTATAAGAAAAGTCAGAGATAGCAACCAGGGTCTAGAGTTGAACGGTATTCACCAGGTTATGGCATATGGTGATGATGTAAATTTAATAGGGGATGATAAGAGAACAATAGAAAGAAATGCAAAGATCTTATTAAAAGCTTGCAGGGACATGGGTTTAGAAGTAAATGCAGAGAAAACTAAATACATGGAAGTGCGTCGGGACAGTAATACAGCAAATTATGGATGCGTTAAGATATTAAATAATACTTTGATAAAATAGATAGTTTCAAATATCTATGATCAGTATTAACAGAGGAAAATCATATTCACGAAGAAATTAAATGTCGACTAAAAGCAGGGAATTCGTGTTATTATTCGGTTCAAAATCTCTTGTCGTCGCGAATTCTGTCGAGGAATTTGAAACTTAAAATATACAAAACGATAATCATGCCTGTAGTTCTGTATGGCTGCGAAACATGGTCACTTACTCTGAGGGAAGAACATAGACTGAAACAGGGCCGTAGCCAGCCCCAAAATTTAGGGGGGGCCCGGCTGAAGTTAGGGGGGCCGATCCAACCATATTACCACATTATAGTTCATTTGCAAGCCTACCGTGAAAATTGTAGGGGGGCCAGCCAAAATTTAGGGGGGGCGGCCCCCCTAGACCCCCCTGGATACGGGCCTGGACTGAAAGTATTTGAGAACAAGATCCTGAGACGAATATTCGGACCCAAGAGGATCGGGAATAGGGAATGGCGGAAACTTCATAACAAGGAACTACATAAGTTATATGGTTTACCCAACATTGTTAGGGTCGTCAAGTCTAGGAGGCTTAGGTGGGCGGGTCATGCAGCTAGAATGGAAGAAAGTAGAAACGCTTTCAAAGTCTTGACTGGAAGACCAATCGGAAAACGACCATTAGGAAGACCTATGCGCAGATGGGAATATAACAGTAAGACAGATTTCATAGAGATTGAAATACAAAGTAGAAACTGGATGCAGTTAGCTAAGAATAGAAGTCAGTGGAGAGTTTTTGTGAACACGGCATTGAACCTCCGGGTTCCATAGGCCATGGAGTTAGTTTATATTCAATTGAGAATGAGGAAGATACTTTGTAAAGTTTAAATATCCTATACCTATAAACTCAGAACAATGTTATTTACTATTTCTGTTTTGCTAAATATAGAGATAATTTAATTGTTGAGTTTAGACAGCTGTCAAAACCAAATAAACCCAGTATATTCAGACCTTTTCACCCCTTCATACGAAAGTAATTGGTAAAGGTCATTTTCGGTGTTAGACCAAACTAGCTTCTATCTTTTAAAAAATCTTACTTACACGAATAATGCTTTTGACCGCAGTATAGGCCATTTCCCCTTGTGGAAATTAGACCATACTTATAATATGTTTAAGGCTCAATTTTTTCGTCCCATCTTCTATAGATTAGTATATTATTTTTAATTACTAATTATATACTCTCTTAATCTCGTACTCCCGTCACAGCAGCCAACGTTTTATTTTTCTTTAGGTTAAGTGACTAGGGATTCTTTCGAGTAACGTTCGTTTTCTTAGGTGTGAACATCCAGGTCAAACGAAAAAATGCGCACTCTAATGTGGCATGTCGGTATATACAAACCAACAACAGAATAGATTTGCAAATAGCGGTAATAGCTATTCAGTGCTTCTAAATGCACCTTATCTTCCTCAATTTATATTCCATATGGAATATACACTACAAATCTGCTTCTCTTGGGTTTGATTCATATTTAAGTTAGCAAAATATTAGCTGTAGAGATTACTGACCTCTAGTTCCTAGTACCGTCGCACTCTGTGATGCTAAGATTGAAATATTATCGAGAGAAAGACTTCTTCAAGAGATAAAGATTACTTTTTAATATTTTTCAATACTTAATTCATATAAAATATAATATGAATAACTATTCTGAATATAAATAATGCTATCAATATATATATTTACGTATCGGAATGATGCTAATAAAATGTCAAATTATTACGTAATATTGTCCTCAAATTTGATTATCTGTAATATAAATATACCATGAATATTTACATTTTAGCAAGCAAATTACATTGGTGGGGCTTGCCCTTTACATCTTAAACTATCTTCTCCTTTAATTACATATTTCTGAGTTTAAGCACGAAGACAATGTTAACTGGGTAACGCGAATATGGTGATATTAAGGAAACTAAGCCCTTAGTCGTACTTGACAATCACAGATACAACAAATCTATATATATAAAAGAGAACGTACAAAATCCTTTGTCCGCTCATCACGCTAATACGGCTGAACCAATTTCTTTCATTTTTGGGGGGTTATTAGGATTTGGACCCTAGATGGTTTTTATCATATCACTTTAATTTTTAATTACCAGTGTCTTGAGATAATTGACCATTCAAGTGTCCATAACGTACAAATCCTTTGTTATTAGTTCATCATAGGTAAAAATAAACGTATTTATATGCAACCCGCATGACCGTGTCACTCGGCGGGTTAACATAAATGACAGGCGATATACAGCGGAAAATAGCTTGAATCTTCTGTTTAAAATTTTTTAATTGATTTGCTTATTTTTACAGACACTTTTACAATATGCCAGCACCGGGATGACCGCAGCGAAGCGGGGCGGGTTAACATAAATGACAGGCGATATAATGTTAAGATTTACTGCAATCTTCTATGGTTTTTATCATATCACTTGAAAGCGAAAAAGTAAAAATTATCTAAGTAACAAAGTTTATTGCGTTCCGGGGTGACCGCAGCGAAGCGGGGTGAACGCTGCTAGTTGATTATATAAGCTCCTAGTACCTAAACAATAATCAAGCATTCGATTAGGTTTTACAGAAGGGTGTTAGAAAAATGTCTGTACGTATCCTAACCTACATTTGGTGTCCAAGGGCAAAACCTTAACTCAAGGAACTATTTCTATGGCTTTCTTTGGTGGAGAAAAGACCCAAGCATTGTACAGGCATGAGCAAAATTATTGACGTGTTTCTTTATTTTAAAATAATACTGAACACAAATATTAAAAACATGTTTGTCATTAATATTTCTGGTGCGGAAGCCAACCCTTCCAAAATTTTGAACATACAAAGAAAAGGGGATATTTTCAAGCAACGTCAGATTAAAGAAATTAGAAGCAAAAAACCTTAATTTGACCGAAATTACGAAAATTACTAACTCTGTTGAAAATTGTATTTTTCTAGGCCGGGATTGATTTCTGCAATTCAACTCTATTTGAACATATGGATTCACACCCACAAACAAAATATTTAATCAAATATTTCTAACATTTCTTATATCTGCAGGCTCCATATAAATAAAGCAAACAGTGGAAATTATCTATCAAAAGGGACGAATTGGAACATGATCGTAATGGAAATCATGTCTTGTAGTAGAACAGACGTCTAACTTGTAAGAAATCGGTAGCACAGTTGGTTAACCCGAGTCTGTAAAATCAATCCATAAATGATTGAAGGCGGTTCGAGCCTCGTATGCAGAAGTTTGCTTACTATTAAAATTGTTTATTTTGTTGTTTCCGCATATGAAAAACTATTAAACTACTATATATGTTTAAAAGTCATGATATCAAATTAAACAATATCAAAATAAGAAAAATAACTGTCTTGTACCTGTGTTACTATTCTTCATTATAATTTGCAAAGGTTTGGTAAGTATCGTTTGTATGCTCATTGATGCATAAAGAATGCTTTCCAGTAAATTCTATTTATTAAAAGCAGTAATGTAAGAAATTTGATAATCAATTTTCACGTTACGTATCGTCTCAAAAATTATATGAATACCGCGTCTCACGGAATCACTATTTAATTAAATGCACTATAGAATATCCCTTCTATCTACTTGTTTCATAACAGACTTCACTATTAAATGTTTAATTTTCTCTGTAAGGATTTATTGAGGTTAAAGTTTTATAATGCATTTATTTAAGTAGTGGTACTTCACGAGACGGAAAGAGTCGAAATTTTAAGCTATCTCGGCTCGATAACGAGCGGAGACTTCGAGATACGACAGACATACAATTTTCGAGATGAGACGGCGTTTGTACATACATATCTTACAAATATAAACTAATGAAAACATAGACTTCACTTTTGTATTTCTCGTAAAATTCTAGCACAATTTGATATATTACATGACCCCCTTCCCATTTAAAAAAAGTCGAGCCAGATACAAGCTGTCTAACTTCAGGACGGTGGCCATAATAAGAATGCCCTTAAATAAATGTCTACTTTAATCAGGTGTCGATTAATGTGTTTTTGTTTTTCATCCATTTACCCGTTTTACAAATAAAATAATATTTTCAAACTTGAAACATATTGTTATGGCTTATTCTGATTTTTTTTCCACTGCGTTAGTCTTTATGGAAGCATTTCAAATTTTGTTTATGCTCGTTTCTTGATATTCCACACTTCTCTGCCAAGTTTGGACAAGAAACTAGTTTTCGACATCGATAGGTTTACTTGTAAGAGAAGAAAATTACGAAATACTGGCACAGAACCTTCTTGAAAAATTGCGAGAAACAAGGGTGAAATATGTATTTTAAAATTCATTCACTGTCTGCATATCTATTTGATTTACTTCTCTGAAAAATTAGGTGCTGTAAGCAATGAACAGGGTGAGAGTTTTCACCAGAAGATTTTGTAGATGGAAAGACGTTATAAAGGGAAATGGGACCCTTGACAGATTTGTCCATGGTGCAGATTTATGTTAGTTCCTCCTGAAAGAGGACTCCGCAGCATTGAAGCGGAAAAATGTTTCGAAATTGTCTTTGCCGTTAATCATTTTTCCTAATCAAGCTTATATGTAAACATGCAGGGTGTTCCGAGGATAAACTGACAAACTTATCATATGTGTTCACAATCTCAATACAAGAAAAATATTTTCTGTGACTTTGATCGGAAACGCTTAATTACGAAGAGAGAGCTAATTAAAAGTAATTACTGGAATTGGTTGTTCCTCTTACCCTCTTATTATCCCTATCTCCATAATTAAGTGGTTTCAATTAAAATTGCAGAATTTTTAGTTATTATGATGCATTTAACACGTCATTCTCTTATATTGTGCACAATATAAGGATTGTTGGTAACTTTGCTAAATTTTTAAAACATGTCTTCAAGTATAATTATTGTTGTATGCATGGCCACACGCATGGTGGGGCAAGGGAGTCACCTGTATTTTTGGAAAGTGTTCAATTCTTCGAAATATATGTCAAAACTTCCCCATGCCGTAAACGTCGCCAACACCTAATGGTCCACTTGCCGGTAAATGTCGATCGTCGATATAGAGAGGTGTCAAAGGATTGGCGCTAGTGTGCCACTAGTGACGGGGTTTCGTCGAGTCGAAACAGATATCTAGAGTCGGAGTGTTGAAGTTACCATCGCATAGCAGCGAGGACTTCATTTTGGTCCGCGGTCCTTCGATTCGTCGCGGAGAATCGCAAAGGGACCAACACGAACTATCGCCATTCATATGCATGCGGTCATTATTACATATTATTTTTTCTTGACGAATTGTTATCAAAGTGTGTTCCGGGGATCAAGAGTAACCCCTGCCTCTACATCATGAAGTAAAGAATCTTGAGATACGTTTTGTAGATGGCATCTGTCGTCAATCATTAGAAAGTGTATATGGGAGAACTATGAAATAAAGTAAATAGATGCATCTCATTTTGCTATAAAATTACATGGCGAATGCACTTTATATGATCCCAAACAGTTATCGTCGAAGAGACACGGTTAAAGGAGCCCTCTGATTGGCCAAATTAAGAAGACCTCCTACAAACCTCCTACGTCTCTACAGACGATGTTTCCTTCATCACCTCCGTGGCGAAGTCGGAAGAACACATGGTTAGTAATCATAATATTGGTGGTTCGCGTCCACACCGGAGTACTTGTTTTTTAACTTTTTTAAAAGTGTTTTTTAGACTCATCTTAATGTAAACAAATCACGCTATAGGCGATTTAACGTATTTTGGGGGAGTAATTTTGTGGTTCATAGGCGTTCCGTCGCGTTTCTGCCGCCAGTGGGCCTCTGGTGGTATAGTTTTCAAAACGAAAAGCGGGGCACCGCGGATCGCAGCTGCAGGACCGCCAATTTTTGGCGAGCTGTCGCTAGTTGCCCATCGGTGGTCCACCGATGCTTAGGGCATGGGGTTGTTAGATTGGCTTGTTGATACACTATTGTATTTAATAGATTAGTATGAAATTCTATAGTATTATAGATACAACCTTTGTCAAAAAAGTTCTAGGACAAAGGTCGTAAAAAATAGAAAATTTGCACTTACCAAGTATGATCCTAGCCAGGCCCGTCGAGAACGAACTTTTGCCCCAGGGTTGAGCTATCATCGGGCCCGATATGAAAGCTGGCAAACTGTATCTACAGATAATACTGTATATTTACTAGTTACATTATACTAATTGCATTAAATGTATATACTAATTACTAGGGTCCTTAAGTTGAGGAAAAATCCTCTTTTTACGAGTACCCGAAGACGAGACTTAACATAATATGTGTTCATTTTGAGTCATTGTAGGCAAGAAAATTGTGGATTTTATTTGTCTTTTTTTGCCTTTCTCCGCTTTTTTGTTTATTGGTCTTTTTTTAAGCTTTTAACACGTCTTAACGTCTTTTTTTTTTGTCCTTCATCTTTCGACAATAAATTTACTGGTCATTAACTCGAATCACCACCACCTCTTAAACATCTTTTCTTTAGTAAAGAAAATTCAGATACTAAGACATTCTTCAACGACTGGACTGATAAGACCACATCTGTAACAATCAGAAGTCAGATAAGGAGGCGTAATAATGTCCCCCAGCGGGGGGGGGGGTGAGGGGGAAGTTTTCTAATTTTAGTTTGTGCTTCAGTTTATGGAAGAACGACAGACCGTTAGCCTACCAGAAGCTTCTCTTTCTTGAGCATTATATTCAATTAATATGTAATTCTAATTAAATTTGGTCTTATTTTTACGTCCGTTTTCCAGTTTTTAGGTCCTTTTTTTTTTAGATATTTTTAGGTCTGTTTATAGGACCTTATTAGACAAATTTTTAGGTCTTCAACTTCCGAGCAGTACTAATAACATTTCTAGAGTTAGACTTCTTAATTTATAAAACAACGTTTCTTGCTTTCCTGCTAGCAAATGTATTTACGTTACGATATTACTCAAGTTTAGCTGACGAGCTGAAGTAGACTCCATTATAAGAGTTGCCAAGAAGGATAATCTTTTTTATGTCATCGATAACCTAAGAAGATTCTTTACTCTTGCTAGTGCACTAAACGATCTTTCAGCCTCTGCCACAGACACTGGTAGAGTACAAAAAATACGAAGTGCAAGAGTAACGTTCGAGAAAATGTTGAACATAGTTTTTGGTCAAGAATTGTGTTGAGCAACTGAAATGGTGTCAGAGCAGCACTGAAGTTGGCAGATTGAATCGCTTGCAGATGAACCATTTCATTAATGGTACAATCTGATACATTATAGCTGTATAGTTCTAACCACGTCCTTACTTCTCCCTCAAGTGCATCATTGCTTAACGTTGGATACTTCCACAAGAAATCCGTGTTTAGATCATATACTGCCTTATACTGACATTTAAGGTTAACTCTAACATAATCCATAATAACTTAAACCAAAACAAACTGACTGTTTGAAAATTTCTTCTTTGTTCATGCTTTCTTGTTCTTCAACAGTTCCGTCTGCTAAACGTTTCTTGATTAAGCGCTTTTCTGGAAAATTTGAAATCATTCCTAGATATCTGCTCACAAGTTTACAATCTTGCAAAATGTTTTACCATTTACTGCATAGTAGTATTAGATTTTCTATCAAATTTGTGATATTGCCAACGTCGACATCCAAATTTATCTCTCTTGCAAGACAACGTTTCTGTAGTTGATGGCTGCCAGTAACCATATTGATGACATAAGTATACAATCAAACGTGTTTAAATAACTTTCAATTGCGTTTATGTTATACAGAGTTTCAGCACTCAGTTTGAGCTCTTTCAGTTTCAGCACTCAGTTCGAGGCATACATTTATTTACCTCCGGAAAATTAGTTGCAAATGGCTTCACGCATGCCACGCTTGCAGACCAAAGTGTATCTGACATGCTTTGAAGATAGCATGCAATAGCTTTTTAAATTAAATCCCATCTCTGAGGACTAGAACTGAATACATTACACAACTTTTGAAGTATATAAAAAATTTAAAAGTTTTAGGACAACTTTCAGCTGCCTCAACACCACAAAGATTTAAGGTATGGCATGCACAAGGAGAGAATAAATCAAGAGGATTTTTCTTGAGTATCTAACTTGGCGCACCCTTGTACTGTCCATTCATATTACTTCCATTGTCATAACCTTGACCTCTGCAGTCACTAAGTGGAATGTTATTCTTTTCTAGGGTAACGCAAATAAGATCTGCTACTGCATCTCCAGTTTTCTGGTGACAATCCACAAAGACTAGGAAACGTTCTTGGATCTATACTTTTGTTTCTTCCGTTCATCAATCACCAAACTCAGAAACTGTAAAATGAAAACTGTCTATTCAACATGTGAGAAATCAGGGGTTGCATTAACAATTATAGAGTAATATTTGACTGCTTGTCTCTCTTTAAAAATAACTTGAAGTACATGATCTGCACAACACTGAATGAATTCATTCTGTATCTCTGGCGACAAATCATATACCTGTAGTCGACGATGGTCCATCTGTGAAGCTTTCACATTCATCAAATGTTCTTGTAGCACGGGTCATAGTGGCTTATTAATTCCAAAATGCCTAAAAAGTTACCATTTTTTGGATCACCTGTTAGAACGTTATCACCCCTTAAGGGTAACCGCCTTAGCCCCAAGAAAAGAATAACATCTGGTTCTGGTTAAGATTTGTCTCCACCTTGCACTTTCCCTTTTAATGTTTTCAAAATTGATCATGTCAATAGAGGTCTAGTCATGTAGGCATTTATCTAAATTACGCTATTCAACATAGCACATCTTATGATTTACGCTGTTTCCATTAGAGGAAATTCTTTCCCATAGTTTTCTCCAATTATTTGCACAAGGGTATCCAGTTGGATATTCTAATAATGATCGAGATGACTCTGGAATCTTACAGAATAAACGACAAGGAAAGCAAATAAACATTAAATGATATCGAGGTAAATATGATTTTAGAAATACGGAAAATATTTGTTGCAAATTTCTCTTTAGCACAAAGGTTATAACACTTTCTGCATTCGCCGCCCCTCAGCAGTCCTGGCCCCGGGGAAATAGCCTCGGCTCCCCCACCCTCTCGTCAGGCCTGATTCTGGCTTCTATCGAAGTAATTCCCTTAGCTATCTATACACAATTGCCAATCTCTATGAAACTTTTGAAATGAAATGAAACTATTTTTTTCTATTTGACGTCCCAGGATTTGTTCTCAGGAGATGGATGATTAACGAAAATCATTGATTAAAGAATTAAATTTCGTGTGTTATCCCACCGGGAATCGAGCTCGGGACTACACGCCACAGGCGCACGCGCTAACCACTAGACCAATAGGGAGAGCGCAATATATATATTGGTTCTTCAGACCTTGGTGCAAGTTAGTTATAAACCTGGGGCCCGGCATAATGTTCCCAAACGAGTCCTGCACCACCTAAGGCCGGCCCTGGTTTCCTTTCCGCAGTATTTTGCATCTTCATCAGTCAGGAACTATCCCTATTGTAGTTTTGTTCCCAGAATTATATCATTATTAACGTTTCCAGAAATACACCTTTGTGCGGTTTCATTCTATGAAAAGCAAGAAAAACAAAAACGTAATACAATAAAATAAAGCTCCAAATCTAATCAAATAATATATCATTGTAGTCTCAAACCGTGATGACTTCACATAAAACTAAGGTTATTAACCGCAATTGAACTGAAGACAAGCATGTTTTTGAATATCTATAATCAATTATCAAAATTTGAATGTTGATTAGTATGTTGGTTTCATTTCTATTCCCAACCGTCATGAAGAGAGCTTTTGTAATGATAATACCTTCTTTGGGGTTCGTGAATCATTAAGTGACGTGCTCTCTTCTATTAATTTCATGCATCAACAATTCAATGTTATTTCAACATTTAGTATTAATACCCTCAGTTACAATTGCAATAGTTTTGACATTACTTACCTATTAGATATGGCCTGTGAGGCGGATGATCACAAATTTTACCTGACCCAAATCAGTAGTCAGTTTTAGGATAAGTGGACACGTTAAGAAGAAAGCTCAAGGGTTCATCATTACAACAGCAAATCCACAAAACTTCCTGAAATTCTGCCACCCATATCGCTCGGAAACATACATCAGAGCGCTAAAAGATCACGCGTCTTTGCAAAATAAAACGGAAATTGCAATATTCGGCAAGTTTAACTGTATAGTCTAGGCATCAACTTGAAAGTGCTCTCCTTTTCGAGTTTAAGGCAAATCATGTAACAATTTGGCATCTGATATTTTTTTGAATATATACTCATCACTGATTACAAAAATGCAGGATGCCAGAAGAAACACCTCACGGGAGGGGAGGGGAAGAAAGCGGAAAATTTAGCCGTTTCTATAATTCACTGTAACTCCGTAACTATTGAAGCTAGAGCATCCAAACTTTTTTCATTTTGTTTGCCTAATGGTTTTCTTGTTATTTTCATTTATACTCAGTTTTGGTTGCGCGTGACGTTAGTTTTTTAGCCACAGATTCTTTACAAGATGGAATTCGAAAAAATGTTTCCTCTAAAAGTTTTTCGTCATTTTATGCTCTTTCAAAAAATGCACGCTTATATTAGTGTAGAACTAATAGTGCCTGAGTTATAAGCGACTTTATTCTGTCGTGTGTGAAACTAATCACGGCACGGCCCAAAAGTTACCTTCCCACAAATGGTAGATATTAGCAGCTAATGATGATTAATATAGAATAATATATATAATCTTGTCTGGCTGCATGTATATAATCTTGATGATTAAGTCTGTCTATAATATCATTAAAAGTATCCATTTTTAATATCAATGGAGGAGCTTTTCGGAAAATAACCCTTCTCAAAACACAAAATTTCTCTGAAGAATGGAAAGAGAGCTTTCTCTAGTACATAGTATAAGAAACTTTGCAAATGTTTCTTTATACGTGTCTCTGATACCTACTAAAACATGCCCAAACATGCAGCTTTCTATTCATTTTTCTAAAAAAAATATCTTGTTTCAAGAAGGGCTATTTTTGCGGTAAGTCCTTCGATTTACGTATGTACGTACTATAAAGATACTGCGCGAAATAGAGCAGAAACCAGATTTCAAAAGAGAATTATGATCAATTTGTCATCCATGTTTTTTAACGTTTAATCCTTAATTGGTGACGTGAAGTCCCACAGACACCATACACCATTTTTTTCTTCTCTCTCTAGCAGACGATTAATCTTGGATACATGTCACTCCTAGTACCTTTCTTGCTCGCAGTTGGCTACAAGTAGCTATAGAGTTCGGATGTCTTAGCATCACTGTTACGTTTCCTTGCAGTTAGTGGAGTTCCAGGGACCACACGTCACTAATTGTGTTAGTATTTTGTTCGAGGGCAGTGGTCATAAGTTGAGCTGATTTTGAGTTTTCACGTTCATTTCAGCAGTGAGGCTATATGAGACGGGACCTACTGATCAACGTGGAATCCGGACCATATGAGCTCCCGACAGGAATCAAACCCTGGTCTCCCACGCCAAAAGCGCGTACACTAACCGCTTAGCCGCGAAGGAGCTCGGCAGTGTCCATATTTTATACATTTTGAAAACTTCATAATCACTTTTTCTCGTTCAATATGTTTGACAAACCTGGTCCATCTAGTGAGAATGTGTATGATTCTGAATTTACAGAAAAAAATTAATTACATGTTTTTCATGTCAGAAAGTGAAAGTGATACAGTGAGAAGTAAGGTAGAACGAACCTTTGCAAAATTGGCGAATTAATATATACTTCAAAAATTTTACAAATTTGTAAATGTCTTGCCTTCCATTGACAATAATTTTGAGGAGTTTGTTTATTATAATTTGCATATCAGTGTCAGTGTAGCCATATAGGAAACTCTCTTTATTTACATTAGACAACATACACCAGACTGGTTTAAGCATGTTATATCCATGCACATTGCTATATTTCTTTATTTTATCTATGGTGCGTTATGTCCTATAGCTACAATGTATAATTAAAACAAGTTCATATTTCAAAAGTAGTTGTGCTCCTTTTTATGTTTAATTGTGCTCCTTTTTATATTAATACCTCACGTCACTAACTATGCACTAAAACTTCACTATACCAGTTGAGGGTCAAACTGTTAAATCTTATTTATAGAAGAAGCATTTGCCTATTATTAAGATTGTGTACAGTTGATATAATACTGTACAATAAATCTATAATAAGAAATGTAATAAAAGGAAACCATGTGCTTAAGAAATCTCTACATAAGGGAACAAATTATTTGATTTCTAGAATTAGTTCTCAGTAATGTTATGTCACTCTTATATCCTAAAAAGATATTGAAATTTGTGATGTCTTTATTGCGTTATTCAGTCTTCTTCATTACTCTGTTCATTAACTGATATTGAATTTTTGCACTCACACTTACCAGAGTTTCCCAAATTGGTGTTTGGTAAGGGGATTTCTTTATGTCTTGTTTCAGAGAATCATTGGTTGGAGGTTATCTCTGCAGGCTGCATTTTATTAAAAGTAAGAGTCCAGATTCATCACAGATCTTCACATTAACCTTGAGGAGTTTTGTGAAAAACAGCTTTGCAGATTCAATAGCCTTTACTGATAATGAATCTGTCCAAGAGGAATCACAGTTCTCTGAGTAAGTATACCGTAAGTGGAGAATGCATTGCAGGAATTATCACCTTCAAAACTCTTTGTGGTTGTTTCCGTTAGTTTTAAAGACCAGAAAATTGTTAAGTCACATTTCGTGGTCGATGTTCAAAATCTTAAAGGGAAGCATGAAAAAGCAGATTCTAGAATGATACTTCATTTTGTGAATCACAATTCAGAAAGAATTGTTGTGATGAGTAGAGACACCGATGTATTCCTGCTGTTGATGCACCATTATGACAGAATTTCTTGTAAAAAATCGTATATGATGGCGGAATTTCAAAACAAGAAGGTTTATTCCAGTTCACCACCTTTGTCACCAGTTATCTGAGAATGAGAAGAGAGGTAATGGTTTATCATGCTCCACTTGGATGCGACATAACATCAGATTCAGTTGTATCATCAAAGATCAAGAGCTGTCTACTTACTCATGTCAGAAAACGGCGCCCTTTTATTTTTCTTAGGACAGATTCCTTTATCAGCAAATGCTATTGAAACTGCAGAACTGTTTTTCTCAATGCTCCTTAAGGTTAATGCGAAGATCTATGATGAAGTTAGGCTCCTACTTTTAGGAAAATGCAGCCTGGAGAAATTATCTTCAACTAGTGATGCTCTGAAACAACATATAAAGAGATCCCATTACCAAATAGCAATTTGGAAAATGCTGATAAGTGTGAGATTGATCTACCAAGGCCCGAAGACTCCGGATGGTACTTGCAGGAGCAGATTCTGAAGCCAATTTTGAAAACACTGGAATATATTCCCAAGGCTTCGTTAGAGATTACCATGTGTCAGAAACTAGAGTGTGTAAGTTTGAAATGCAAATGTAAGAATCGCGGTTTCTTGTGCATTCCAATGTGCAGTTATCCGAGAGAGTACAAAAATTCAATCAGTTAATGAACAGAGTGATGAAGAAGACTGAATGATGCATGAAAGGCATCACACATTTGTTTATCTTTTTCAAGATATACAGGTAACCAATAAAGTTCTGTAGTTTTTCGTGGATGTCTGTGCTACATTGGCCTTCATACTGTGAGTTGAATGCAAATGGAGATAAGGCCAAGGTCAGTTGTTGGTGTAGGTATATCCAATATACTACCTGGTTGTGGTAGTTTAGTTACACCGTGAACTTGCGTAAGGACAGAGTGAATATGGGACCTCCACAGAACGTCATAAGGGCGTGTATGCTGCAAGAGTTCAAACGGATCAAACGCTGCTGCAGCGGGACGCAGGATATGCCAAGCTTTTAGGAGGCTGTCATGACTACGCGGACAGTGCAGTGGTGGTTTAACAAGTTTAAGGACGGTGACGAAACACTCGAAGACGCACTACTTACTGGAAGACCAACACATGTACAAAATGAAGATCTCCAGGCAGCAATTGGGGCAAACAGTGGCCAGACATGTGAGGAATTGAGACTACAATTCAGTGTGAGTGGGAAAACCATTCGGCAGCACGTCCATCAACTTGGGAAGCACCACAAGTTGGGACGATGTGTCCCACATAATTTGACTCCGGGCCAGAAGGCAACGCTTGCAGATACGAGTATTTCGTTGCTGTCTCGTGTAAGAAAGGAGCCATTTCTGGACAAGTTGTAGACATGTGATGAGAAATGGGACCTGTACGAAGCTCCACGGCGCCGTCATCATTGATTAGGATCCCATGAACCGGTTCCAAAACAACCGAAACCAGCACTGCATGAAGGTACTTCTATGTGTTTGGTGGACTGCTGGCGGCATCGTGCATCAGGAACTGCTACCAACTGATCACATCATCAATGCGGTTGAGTACTGACAGCTCAAGCAAAACTAAAAACTCTGAAACCAGCACTTCTAAATCACAAAAAGGTCCTCCTGTTACACAACAACGCTAAGCCCTAAGTGGCTTGGAGACCCGGGACACCATTCCATGCGTTGGATAGGAAACACTTTTACATCCACCATACTGCTCAAACAATGCACCTTCCGATTATCACTTGTTCCATTCCTTGGTCAATCACCTTAGAGGACGCCAGTTCAAATTCCTAGTGGAGGTGCAAAATGCACTTGATACTTTCTTCGCTTCACGGCCCACCAAGTTCTATCGTGATGGAATCCATGGCCTTCCAGAACGTTGGCAGATGTTGATCAGGACTATTTTTGATCTTCCATGTACGTCTTAGAAGACATGTCGATGTTCAAAAGTGGAGAGTGAAAAAGCGACAGAACTTTCTTGGTTACCTTTATATAAGAATGGCATAATATTATTAAGAAATAATTCAAGAAATCAAATAGTTTGTTCTCGTGTGTAGAGATTTCTTAAATATATAGTTTCCTTCTATTACGTATCTTATTATAGCTTTGTTGTATTATAGCAACTGTACAGAATCCTAATAATAGACAAATACTTCTTCTGTAACTAAGATTTAACAGTTTAAACGTTAGAAAACATGGATGACAAATTGTTCATGATTCTCTCTTGAAATCTGGTTTCTGCTCTATTTCGCGCAGTATCTTTATAGTACATGCATAAATCGAAGGACTTATCGCAAAAAAAGCCCTTCTTGAAACAAGATATTTTTTTCAGAAAAATGAATAGAAAGCTGCATGTTTAGGCATGTTTAAATAGGTATCAGAGACACGTATAAAGAAACTGATTTTCAGAATTTCTCATACTGTGTACTAGAGTAAGCTCTCTTTTCATTCTTCAGAGAAATTTTGTGTTTTGAGAAGGGTTATTTTCCGAAAAGCCCCTCCACTGATATTAGAAATGGATACTTTTAATGATATTATAGACAGACTTAATCATCAAGATTATATACACGCAGGCAGACAAGATTATATATATTATTCTATATTAATCATCATTAGCTGCTAATATCTACCATTTGTGGGAAGGTAACTTTTGGGCCGTGCCGTGATTAGTTTCACACACGACAGAATAAAGTCGCTTATAACTCAGGCACTATTAGTTCTACACTAATATAAGTGTGCATTTTTTGAAAGAGCATAAAATTACGTAAAACTTTTAGAGGAAACATTTTTCCGAATTCCATCTTGTAAAGAATCTGTGGCAAAAAACTGACGTCACGCGCAACCAAAACTGAGTAAAAATGAAAATAACAGAAAACCATTATATTCACCTCAAAAATGCACTAGAATTAAACTGTAGAAAACAATTAGGCAAACAAAATGAAAAAAGTTTTGATGCTCTAGCTCCAATGGTTACGCAGTTACAGTGAATATTAAAAACGGCTAAAATTTCAGCTTTCCCCCCCTCCCCCTCCTCTCCTGTGAGTTTATTTTTCCTGGCGTCCGCCATTTTTGTGATTAGTGATGGATGTATATTCAAAAAATATCGGATGCCAAACTGATATATGTTTTGCCCTTAGAACTCAATTTTTAAGCCCCGATGCCTAGATTAGTATTAAAGAATGCTTCATGAGTCAAAGTCCGGTTCCGATTTTCTGATCAGTCTCCAGTAAGTTGCACCAGTTTTTGCAAATTTATTACTTTTATAGAAGCAAAGGAAATAAATCTGAACGCCTACAACAAAGCATCAATATTGAATGAATATTCTGCAGGGTTTATGTTCATTCTTTACAAGGGATCGTTACGGAAAATATTTGAATTCCCATTAAAATGCTTATTTGGTTCGAAATAAAACAATAAATACTCAGCTCGTGTCAAATGCTATGTTCAAAAACTCATTCCAAACGATGCAAACGTAATTCTCTGTGAAAAATTTAAACTCTCCCCTCTTAATCTAACCATTTCAAGCAGAATGTAATGATAGAAACCCAGGATAACTCAAGTGTTAACTATGTTCAGAAATTTATTTTAAACGGTTCAATCGTTTATTGATTTCGAACATCTTATGAAATGTTATTTAACACTATACTATAGCAGAATGAAAATACTAAAGAAATTGCTCCTTTCTCCCGTTTAGAAGAGGAATTTAAAAAAAATCGCTAGAAATGTTTCAACTTCTTTTTAATATGGAGTTCGCCAAGTTTCAACTCCCTAACTTGAGGCTCTCATGAAATATTATTATAATTTTACCATATATTTTGAAGTAATATTCCTTTCCTAGGATTCACATTTTAATGAAAATGACGTGGTAAATGCCCAGATTAAATCAAGGGCTGACTATGTTGAAAATTTCATTTCCAACGGTTGTGCCGTTCCCCAATAATGATGAGATGGACGTCAGTTTATATGTGGAATTAAAAAGAATATAGGTACTATAGAAGTGGGATTTTGAAAAAAAAAAAACTCAGACACTTCCCACTTGTGTATTTTTAATGAGTTCATATACGGAGTTTCATCTCACTTAAGGGAACGCCGGTATGCCCGGCATCCCCTGTTAATAAGAAAAAAATACGTATTTCATTGTATATAAATTGTTTGCTTGTAATTATCACAATTATTTCCACTGCAATCTTCTGGATGTGCTCTCTCGCCTTACATTGATAAGCGGAACCTACGCATGCGCGTCACTCAGATGCACATTTTCTGTCTTTCCTCTTGTCATATGCTATCACTGTTGCCACATTTGGTACAATTGTACCAAATTCAGCCCTTTTTGTCATTCAGCGCCCGTTGTTACCATGCTGGTATTTTCAGCCCCTTTTGTGAAAAAGTTGGTACAATTTTACCCAATTCAGCACTATTTAACAAATATTTGTCACATTTTCAAAAGTGTAAGATTTTTCCTACATCTCACGTTACTCATACTCTGTGTTGGACTCTTAAAATGCGTTAAACATTCATTCAGTAACGTGCACTGTATAACACTACGAACTTCGTAATTCGTAATACGTATTCGTAATTCGTAATTCGAACTATACCGGGAAACAAATGACGCTAGATGGGCGCATGAAGGAGACGAGAAAGAAGCAGTGTGATGGAAATTTTAGTTTGAAATCTTAAAAAAAAAAAAAAAAAAAAAAAAGCGTTGAATCAAGTGTTGGAAATTCTGAAGAAGACCAGCGTGTGCTCAGGTAAGTCTACAATTTATATATCGTTGCACAGATTCTACACCAAAAAATAATAGTAACGAAAAAATACATTGACGTAGTTGCCGGCTTACCGGGATAAGTTGTTTGCTAGTGACGCTATATTGACGAAAATAGAGACTTTTTGATTTGGACTCGTAGAAGAGGGGGAGAGTTTTCTAGAACTTTACCTTTTATAGTTTCGTGTTATAGAGCCATGCATTACACTGGTATAAAATCATGAATTCAGCCCTTTTTGTTTCAATTTGGTACTATTTTTCAGCCCACTCCGGAGCTAAGACTGTGGCAACAGTGTATGCTATGTTCCTTGAGCATTCAGGCCTACTGCAAGCAACGGGGTTGTCGTCTGCTTTCTGCCGAATGCGCATGCGCAACTACTTGCTTTCTTTCTTCATCCCTTGCAACTCTACATTTTACTTTAGTTATACGCAGGCCCATTCAAGTATTTCCAACTCTACATATTTAGAACTAAGTTATAGTTTCTGTACAGAAGGTACGAGAGCTAACATCAAGGAGATAGAAACAAAACAGAATTAGCTAGTTCAATGCCTTTTTCAAGCATGTCGGTTATGTAAATAATAGTATAAAATAGTTATGCTTTAATCATGATTAAATACATCGTAATTGTAATCGTAATTAAAGGCAAACTATTAATATTCATCATAAATACATAGTATATCCAGTGGAGTGGCCAGAAACTCTTTGAGGGAGCTCACACACACACAAGCATAAATATAAAACATTCTGTAGAATCACGGTCACCAATCTGGTAGGCCAAGAGAGCCAGCACTCCCCGCCCCTCGCAAAGATTGCTTGGGCCCTTCAGTCACTGGCACATATCCCGGGGAGACGAGGGGAACATGTCCTCTCCAATCTTGGAACAGGGGGACTGTCTCCCACAATAATCCGATTTGAAATTGTGATGATTTGTATTCGACTGCCACAAAGGAAAGTGAGATGAAATTGATGTCCCTTGAGTTGTTTTATTTTTTAAAAAAGAATCGTATTCTTTAATATGGCATTGTCATTAATTATTGTTAGTCTATCTTCAACTATTTGTTTAATTCCTGTAACGATTCCTAGAATGCTACTGTGTTCATAATTTTGCTCAAATAAGAGTATTCTTGCGCCATACATAGTTGATTTTCTTTCATAGTTTTGGGGAAGTCATTATTTAAATTATTATAAAACAAGTGTTCTAAAATTTTAATATAGATAATTGTGGATGCCTAAGTAGAAACATACCAATTACAAATATGAATGTATTCAGATTTCAGAATGTGTTTACGGCACTAATTTGTAATACTGATATGTACCACAATTTCATATACATTGCCTGATATATAATATACAACAGGTTCACCTCAGAAATCAGATTCATATACCGTAATATGAGTCTCATCTCCCCTCCCCCCAGAATAAGTCTCAAATTTGCCCTCCTCCTTCAAATCTACGCTCCACCCAATGTTGAAGACAACTCTGCTCCCCTGATCCTCCACAGCATTGTTTATCAACTTCATAAATATTTTGAAAATATATTGAAACGGTGTTACCCATGCCCCGAATGTTGAAGACAAATTTGCTCCCCTGCCTTCAGTATCTGGATAACTGACAACGAAATACATACGCAGAAACAGGCCCCCAGAGTCAGTTTAAGTGCTTTCTCTTTGCATCTTCAAATGATATACGTATACACTCAGTCCCATATTCACGAATAGGCGTCTGATTTCCGGACTCAAGATGACAAATTTCTAGGGGCGACATTTTAAAGAACGAGATTGCAGTATGCATAGGCGCCGACTTGAAGAAAACATTGGGGGGGCCAAAACAATGAATAAATATATCATCATATTCAGCCGTTTTCTTTCAACCGCTTGATGACCCTTCCCCCCCCCCCGCAGTTCTTGGTAAGCTGCATCCACTCCGCTGCATCCAAATTCACGACCTAATGCAAATTTGCCTAAAGGCTTTAAAACAAATACAAGTTCAAAATTTAGGAACTTCACTGCAAGTTTGCGCTCACATTGATCTTCACTTGTCATATCAGTGCTGCCTAGTGTTGTAAACTTTCCGGAAATTTTGAACCGGCTGGTAAAAAACCGTTTTTCCCGGTTTCTTTCCGGAAAAATTGGGAAAATAAAAAAATATTTGTATTAAATTAATTTTACTAGTAATGGAACAGTTATTTTTTGAACGCATGAAAAATGTAAATTTCAATATTGTGAATACTTTAAGAAAAGAAGCATTCTAAAATAAAACTTGTAATTATTCTTGAAAATTAATAGTCTGCACTCATTTCCTTTATGTGCCTTTTAGTCGTTTACTCCTGGTTGTGCATTAATTACAAACTTTTACAATTGCATACACATCTACTATCATGAAGCGTTTCTGTTGCAACAAATAGGGCTCTTGAATGAAACTGAGTTCTTAATATACTCTTTGATCTGGTGAAATTTTGTTAATTTTAACTATACCACTTCTTAAAACAAAGAGCAGTAAGCAAATTTCACTAATATTCATGCACTAAGACATATAACTATTATTTAATATTCAAATACAGACATTAATATAAACTTTATGTGCAATGTAAACAATACCTGTTTTCTAATGCGACAAATTATATACATATATAAAATGAAAGTAACTATATTTGCAACTTAACAACTCTTGAACCACCGGACTGATCTCGATAAAAAAAATTCAACATAGATGAAGTTCGGGCCTGGGATGGATTCGAGACCTTTGAAAGTGCAACTTGGAGAAAGTGCGGATATATATTGAAAATTACCGATCTTAGTGTCGAACTCATCGTTTTCGGAGTTGCTGAGATGAACAGTGATATTTCCGATGCTGTTTAAATAAAAAATCAGGCCCGCAACTTAAGGGAGGGGGAGGGGAAAGGGGAGATATATTTATAAAAATGATTCAAAATGGCCGATATCAGTGTCGAATCCATAGTTTTCAGGGTCGCTGAGATGAACAATGACACTTTCGATGCCGTTTAAATCCAAATATATGCCCGCAAACTGGGGGAGGAGGAGATATATATAAATGATGCAATATGATCGATATTGGTGTGAATCCATAGTTTTCAGGGCCGTTGAGATGAACAGTGACATTTCCGGTGCAGTATAAATCAAAATTCAGCGCCGCAACTTGGGACAGGGAGAATGGGTGGATATATAAAAATGATCGAAAATGGCCGATATTAGCGTCGAATACATAGTTTTCGGGGTGGCTGAGATGAACAGTGACAGTTCCTATGCCGTTTAAATCCAAATTATGCCCCATTAGTTACTCATAATGGGGGATAATGACATGTAAAAGTAACTGAAAATGACTGATACTAGTATCGAATTCATAGTTTTGGGGGTTCCTAAGTTCATTGGTGACAGTTTTGGTGCTCTTTATACCCAAAATGAAACGCATTCTCGCCGTGCGAAAAACGGGTATTTTGTTAGTCTTTAGTAATAACGAAAGGAAATTTCAAATGTTAAATTATTTAATATATTTGTCGCTGCCCAAATTTACGCACTTGTGCGGTATATGCGTATATATATAAATAACATCCTCTCTCTTTTTGAGTTGTTCGAAAAATATAAATACAAATAATAAAGAGGGATTTTTATCAGAAATCAGAAAACTAAAAAGTAAAATTAAAAGCTGTTACTTTAAATGTTTCCTGCTAGCGTAATACGTTGTATACGTATATGCTGCAGACACGTTACAGAAAATAAGATTAGTATCAGGCGAAAAAATAGTTTTTAAATTATATTTTCTGGGTTTTGCCAATATTTCCGAACAAAATATTTTCTCTAATTTCCGGAAATTTCACACAGCACAAGGACAATACGTATCTCCATAAATTGTACAGGGTGTTTCGAAACAACACCGACAACGTTTGGGAGGTGATTTCTGACACCAAGATAAGAAAAAAAGTATAGACCATCCTGGATGCACAAATGCTTCCTTTCGGAGTTATAGGATGCGAAAAACATGAAAAAATGAACTTTAAAGGTTCATAGCTCCAAAAATATGGGACCTACCGTAGTCGAGTCAAGATTTCACTTAGAAACTAGTATGTGCCCTATCCAAATATCCATGTTTCAGAATCTTGTGGTACTTCCACAACAATTTTTATAGAGGCAGTTGCAGAGTACTTCAAATTATATGCCCGTAGCCAAACTCCCTCTATAAAAATTGCTTCGTGAGTACCTTAGCATTCTGAAACATGGATTTTTGGATAGGGCACATATTAGTTTCTAAGTGAAGTCTTGTCCCGACTACGATAAATTCCACAGTTTTGGAGCTATGGACCTTCAAAGTTCATTTTTTTTCATGTTTTTGGCGGCCTATAACTTCGAAAAGAAGCATTTGTGCACCCAGGATGGCTATACTTTTTGTCTTATCTTGGTGTACGCAATCCCCTCCCAAACGTTGTCGGTGTTCGTTGTTCTTTTGAAACACCCTGTATATTTGATTTTAACATACTGGTATTAACTAGAATGATTCTGGCCCTGTTACTTAACACTTTCCTGCCATAAAACGGTAACTTTATAAGATTACTTAAGATAATATAAATACGTCTATATTAATTATTCTAACTAGTATTACATTTTAGGATCTTTTGTTGCCATGACTCCATTCTATCACGGTGCAAAGGAATGGTACAAATATATTTGTTGCCACAAAATATTCCTATTCTAATACAAGAAACATAACTACTCAATGATCTTAATCGTAAACTACTAAATATCAAATAGTTTTCATTTTAAAAGCATAATGTAGTAAAATATTCGAAAATTTCAATTTTTCCCAATTTTTCCGTTTGTTTCCAAGCTCGGGAAAAAACGGTAAAAAAAATTTCCGGTTTTTCCAGGTCTTTACAATACTAGTGCTGCCAGAGTGTTGGTTGAAGCTTCAGTGCTCCATTCTATAAAGTTTTGAAAATGGCGTTTTTTTATCGAATAAAAAGGTTCTTCCTATATTGAATTAAAAGCACGACGAAGTTTATGACAGAAATTCTTGCTCCTCTTTGTTAATTCTTCCTCGACTGGATTATATTGGAGGGGCGAGGACCCCACCTATAAATATTGGGGGGGCCAAAATTGTCTTGCCCATCCAAAGTCGGCGCCTATGGCAGTATGGCATGCAGAGAAAGAAGCTGCCCACGAGAAATAAATAAAGGGAACTATACTGGAAACAATGTTCAGACAACAGTGAGGCCGAGATTTTTCGTCACAACGGCAGTGGCAAGAAGGAGCTGAGACAATCGCCTATTGGCTTCTAATGTAATCCATGCATTTGCTTCTGTATGCCCCACTAGGCCACCAATTAGGGGGACCTCCCTTCTAAATTTTTACAACCTTATATTTTCCCTCGGAATAGCTATGTTGGTGATTGGAATAGTATTGTATCGCACAAGTGACTAACTTTGGCATCCCCATTTCGGAATATCACGCTACGCTAGTGCTAACTTGATAGGATCGTGAGATACAATGTTTTTGACGTAAATTTTGAATCATTCTTCCTCCTTAGATTAAGCATTTTAAATGCAGTGACACTATGGAAACCCAGTTCGAGGTAGGCACTACCTGATTCAAAATCAATTTCAACCAGTTCAGCTATTTTCCCGTAATAATGTAACAACGACGATTTCATTTATATATTTCATTTATATTCGTTATTCTTAGATCCCTATTACATTAGGCCACTGGTTGTTCCATAGGATGTGCACATTGCACATCCGGTGGCACAACCAGTGAACGGAGAACGTGGCGGGGCATTGAAGTATATTAAGCCTATTACACTAGGGCAACTGGTTGCGCCACCAAGAATCGGTTGATGATCTCAGCAGCTAGCCGGGCAACCATTGGTGGAGTAGGACACACTTGGGCCTTCGTTCTTAATGTAGCGTATTGCACTAGGTCACTGGTGGCGCTACCAGTATCAGATTTAACCCTTTTAGGATATATGGTAACATCTGTTACCATGCACAGTGGGCCGAAATTGGCAATTGTATGCGCATAATTAATGTAGGTATTGTCCAATGATTGTGATTCATTTTATATGGTCAAAAATGAAAGAAAATGAAGAAACATGGTGAATTAGATTGATTTACTGAAAATCTGGCATTTTAACATGCAGAAAATCGTACGAGATAGTTATCAAATATGTGATATAACGGTATGTGAAATGACAATATTTGAATCAGTACTACAAGGCAAATAGATCAGTGGACTCTAGTTGTACATAAAATATATACGAAAATATAAATTGAATAATATCTGAAACCTATGCTTGTGGTCAGACATCACGCAATACTTTCACACAAATACAAATGTTATGCAGGAAAAATGTTTATATATACAATTCTACTGTATAAATCTATGTAAGTTAGACTGCATATACCATATTGAATTATCATAAGTTAATCATATGTATCACCATGTTCTCACTATCAGTAAGTGTTATTTCAGTCATTACTATCTTTACTGTCACTGACAGAACTGTCGCTGTCTTATGCTGCTTGTGCTGTAATGTGAGAAGGTTCCACCAGAAGACTTAGCATTGCTGTTGAAAGTTTGTTTCTATTGCTTTGCAGATGTTTCATTGATGAAATGACAGGGTCCCATGTAGTAAGTTAAATAGCAGATCTTCGTTTGTAGCATATTCTGAGAATTTTCTGCAATGATGCTGCTTGAATCGACGCATGTCTTTATATCGTGCTTCCTGAGCTTCTTCGTTCAATAGCCCAATGGGAAGTAATGCAGCACAAATTATAGAAGGACCATGAAGCAAAAATTTATGCACACACGCAGGCATGTAGTACCACGGGTACTTCTTGACAAACATCTTGGAAGTCTGAAGAGCATACTCATCGAATGCAGGAACATTTATGTCAAATCCGCATGAAATAAAGTAGACCAGTAGCTAAAAGTGGTCAATAAAAGAACAGCAGGGGGTCTATTGAACTGGTACTTGACTATGTCCTTGTCTGTGGGTCCGTACCGGCCCTGGGTAAGTCCCTGGGGAGGAAGATTTATTACCTGGGCAATAGAAGGGGACGAGGTGGTTCCTGGAAAGTTGAGTGACCTCTTTTCCTGTAGAAATATAATCCTACACGATTCTTTAATCAAAATTTTAAAAATTATAACTAAAATTAAAAAATTGTTTCAGATTATTAGAACTTCAGTATATGGCTTAAAACGCGATCCCTAGATCTGAGAAACTTTTTCCCCTTAATTTAATTATGATCTTACTTAAATATTTAATTTGATCTATCAAAATGATGTTATTTATTTTAATTTAATTCGTTCTCATTAAAATTATTTCCTTTATTGAAACGTTGACCCAACAGAAGATTGTGTACAGTTGGCCAACCAATCAATAGACGAGTGTGTGCCAACCATGGAGGAGTTGGGCCAACTAAATTCCAACAAAATGCCAACGAGAAAATCACAGTTGGCTAACGATCGTTATCCTACAATCAACCAACTATGGTGTGGTTGGGCCAATGGAATGCCTACAAAACATCAAAGTGAAAAAACAGTTGGCCAACGATCATTATCCTACGAATTCTTCACAACGGACATGGAAAGTGAAGTCTTCACAACGTTGTAAGTTGTCTCTCCTTTCCCACCTTCAATCGAAGCGTGAAGTCTTAAGGTAAGAGAGTTTTGAACATGTATGTGAATTGTTCAAGTAAAAATTGATTCTCCTGTATCTTAATATTCTGGTTTTGAAAATTTATGCCCTGATGTAATCTCACTCTTTGTGGAACGAAAGGCCGTGGGGGGAGGGATCATAATTTCTACGTGAGATACTGGCACCTGACTTTGAAATTTTGCATCATATATATATATATATATATATATATATATATATATATATATATTCCAAGTAACATTTTCGTTGTCGAACGGTGTGCCAACTGTTTTCTATTTGTAGGATCGTTGGCAAGGCCAATATCAAAATGCCAACTCGACAATCCATCAACCGTCAATGCCAACAAGCGAAAACAAAACAGTGGTTCAACGTAGGTGCATCGTTGTTTCGGCAACGCAACGAAAGCCAATGTTCTATTTTGTTGTCACAATGTTGGCATTCCGTAGGATAACGATCGTTGACCAACTGTTTTGTTTCACGTTGATGTTTTGTTGGCATTCCATTGGCCCAACCACACCATAGTTGGTAGATTGTAGGATAACGATCGTTCCCAAACTGTGATTTTCTTGTTGGCATTTTGTTGGAATTTAGTTGGCCCAACTCCTCCATGGTTGGCACATTCTCGTCCATTGGTTGGATGGCCAACTGTACACAATCTTCTATTGGGTCAACGTTTCAAATAATTGTTGTCATAACGATTTGCAGTACCGCCAAAACCAACTATGGTCGGTTGGCCCAACATTTGCCTACCATATGTATAAGGGCTGATCAAAGGATGATCATCAAAGGCGGAGTCTCATTATTGTATACAGGACTCTAAAAGTGCATTACCACTTGCAATGGATTGGTTGCAAATTCGAAAGGCGTTGCACAAAACATCAGTTTAGTCACAAATATATGTGTGCCAAACTCAAATAAGAGAATAAAACAAATTGTTAAGAATGTCAATTTTATTATTGTGACGGAGTTGGATGACATCAAAATTACAAAAGGACTTACTTAAGCAGTTCAAACAAGATGAATGGTAAGAGACAGATATCAGAAGAAAGCATTTCTTTCTTTCCCCCACCCCACATAAAAAACTTATAACAAGAAAAACTTGCATAATATAAAGGTTTCATATAAATGCCTAACAGCACAAAAACAAATATCTACACGAAACGAAAAAGAGACAAACTCAGAATAGGGAACGCCAGTGGAGTAGCAGGCTTGCGGCCCTCAAATGCAAGATAAAGAGATGGGACCCTAGTTGTAAACCCCATTGTTATAATAATAATAATAATAATTGTTATTATTACTATTATTATTATTATTATTATTATTATTAAAAAGTCGTATCCTTTTCAAAATCTCTGACTCTGCTTAAAAGCATGAATGCATATAGCGATCATGTGTGCACATTTTGTCAATGAGCGGTCTCAAAGGCCAAAAACTAACTAACTAACTAACTAACTCTATGACCTATGGAACCCGGAGGTTCAGTGCCGCGTTCACAAAAGCTCTCCACTGACTTCTATCCTTAGCTAATTGCATCCAGTTTCTAATTTGTATTCCTATCTCTGCGAGATCCATCTTAATATTGTCCTCGCATCTGCGCCTAGGTCTTCCTAATGGTCGTTTTCCTATGGGTCTACCAGTCAAGACTTTGAAAGCGTTTCTACTTTCTTCCATTCTAGCTACATGACCTGCCCACCTAAGCCTCCTAGACTTGACGACCCTAACAATGTTGGGTAAACCGTATAAACTATGTAGTTCCTCGTTATGAAGCTTCCGCCATTCCCCATTCTCGTTCCCCTTGGGTCCGAATATTCTTCTCAGGATCCTGTTCTCAAATACTTTCAGTCTATGTTCTTCCCTCAGAGTAAGCGACCATGTTTCACAACCATATAGAACAACAGGCATGGTTATCGTTTTATATATTTTAAGCTTCAAATTCCTCGACAGAATTCGCGACGACAAGAGATTTTAAACCGAATAGTAACACGAATTCCCTGCTTTTAGTCGACATTTAATTTCTTCGTGAATATGATTTTCGTCTGTTAATATTGACCTAAATATTTGAAAGTATCCACTTTATCAAAAGCATTATTTAATATTTTAACGCCACCTCAATTTGCCGTATTACGGTCCCGACGCACTTCCATGTATTTAGTTTTCTCTGCATTTACTTCTAAACCCATGTCCCTGCAAGCGTTTAATAAGATCTCTGCATTTATTTCTACTGTTCTCCTATCATCCCCTATTAAATTTACATTATCACCATATGCCATAACCTGGTGAATGCCGTTCAACTCTAGGCCCTGGTTGCTATCTTTGATTTTCCTTATGGCGTATTCCAGCACAAAGTTAAATAATAATGGCGACAACGCATCTCCTTGTTTCAGGCCATTTTCGACGTGGAAGCTTGTGGACAAAAATTTTCCTACCCGGACTTTACTTTGGGATTCACTTAAACATATCTTAATTAAGCTAATTAGCTTTCTTGGTATTCCAAGTTCTGTAAGAACGTTGTATAATGTTTCTCTCCTAACCGAGTAGTACGCCTTTCTAAAATCAATAAATAGTTTATGTACCGGGATATTGTATTCCCTCTTTTTTTCGAGTATTTGGCGAATGGTAAATATTTGGTCGATAGTTGATCGATTTCGTCTAAATCCGCACTGATAATCTCCAATAATTTCATCTGCGTATGGGGTCAATCTTGCTAACAGAATATTTGAAAGGATTTTATAGGATGTTGACAGAAGAGAAATGCCTCGATAATTATTACAGTCAGTTTTGTCGCCTTTCTTGTGAATTGGAACAATGATTGATTCTTTCCACTCTTGTGGCAATTCTTCCTTGTTCCAGATAAGGAGAATGAGTTTGTGTATCTTGTTCCACAATTTTTCGCCTCCAGCTAAAATTAACTCAGCCGGAATTTCATCTACACCCGGAGATTTGTGTTTCTTCAATTTCTTTATAGCGGCTTCCACTTCTATTCGATTGGGTTCTGGAATATACGGTTCTGCGGTGTGTATCTCCTTTTCTCCACGCACATTAGTTTTTGGCTGCGTGTTCAGCAAATCGTCAAAGAAATCTTTCCATCTGTTTAAGAGGCTATCCGTATAAGTGAGAACTGTTCCGTCAGAGGAATGGAAATCTCGGAGAGAAACAAAAAAATTTCTTATGGTAAATTCTACTTCTAAGTTCGAAGCACTTGCTTTTGCACGTGATTTTTTGTTTCTTTTTTCAGGGAGCAGAAAATTTCTGGCGCCTAACAAATTACACCATATAATATTGCAAATTTGCAGGTGGATGTATTTGCATTGCGATTTGTGGTAATAGAGATATTATGATCAGAAAACACTATTGTAAAAAGTAAGTTTAATTTCTTCATCCATCGGAAGTCTCAGGGGCCCCTTATACCTCGCCGCCCCCCTCCGAATATCAATATCGAAAATTTAGAATGATATATTCATGTCCATATGTTTGCGATATCGAATGTTGATATATTATAATATAGATATCGACAATAGCGATATATCGACATATCACAGGCCCAAGTCCGAGAAGTGATGCTTGAAATATACTGAAATCAACAATCACATTTTAAATAAGTTCTCCATTTCTGTATCCAATGTTGAGGGGGAAGGGTGTGAACCCGAATAGAAATTTTAAAAAAATGTTAAAATAAAAGTAGGTTTTCCCTTTCTCCTTGAATACAAAACTATTAACAGAAAACTATTACTGTAATTTACCTTTTACTTCCGTTTCTGATTGTCATTACAAATCAGCGAGAGTACACATACTTACATAATACACCAATACACTCTATAACTTTCCACAACCAAGCAAGACGAAAGATGAATTTTCTGTGATATTAAAGTGGAATGTTTTACAAAATATTCATAATTCATTGTCCTTATTTCTATCAGTACACTTGCCACAGACTCAGAGCTACAAGACTAACAGAATTAGAAATTTGAGATTTCATTCTTTTTCTCCCAGACTAAAAGACTTCTGCTTTCTCCTGAGATTTTCATTTTCTTAATATAAGTCCCCTATCCTGGGATAATTCTGGCTACCGCGGTTCCGAGGTAATCGGTACCCGAAAGAGTAAAGTTTGTCGACTATCAAACCTCGACAGTTTGTGAAAAGATATTTCACAGTTCATGTTGTTATTTCTTCGTTACAAAAACACTTCTAGTTGTCTCTGTTTATGGTGAATCACTGGACTTAAACATTTAATTATTGAAAAATGAATAATTATTTTTAAACATAAAAAGTCGTTACAGTTCAGTAGAATGCAGTAGTAGATGGAAGTGATGAAAATATTGTTTATTTGTTGAGATGTGCAAACAGAATGTGAATAGTAAGTGTTCATTCACCAATACTCTTGTCCAGAGGCGGATCTACGATGGACTTCTGGGGCCTCGGTGGTTTGTAATACTGCTATTTAGAGCTACTTTTAAGAGCTCCAAACTCTGGAATGGGTTTTTTATATACAAAATACGAAAGATTCCCCTTCTGGGGGGCAATCGCCCTGATCGCCTTCTGGACCCGCCCCTGCTCTTGTGTAGCAGACTTTGAAGCCATTTAATTCGTGTCTGCTCCTGATGCTGCTGATCGTGCTTTCGAGGAATTGGAAAATGCAAAGTACAGCAAGTTTTATTTGAAATATGACACGAATCGAAAAAGATTCTCCAATTGAAGTACAGTTACTTAATGTAATTTGCATTTTACCGCAATAGCTTTGTTTTTGTTATGTATTTTTTCGGTGTTCAAAAGAGAAGGAACTTACAACTAACACATCCGAAGTGTAACACACCGATTTTGATGAAATTTGGCAGGTAGATACTACACACAAAATAATCGAAATAGTTGTTTTTATTCTGCGGGAAAACCGTTTTAGGGGCAAAAGCCTAACCCAAAATTTTAAAAGTTGACACCCGAATAGCAATAACAAGTGAACCGAAGTGAAAGAAATTCTGCACAGATTTTTCAGACTGAAATGAAGGAACATGTGTTTCGTATTTTCCTGGAAAAAACGGTTCCGTGGAGCACAGGCCCCTCCAAATCTTTGATCAAGAAATATGAAAAGTGCTAGTGTGACGATGGGGCAGCTCTCAAGTTTCATCTTGCTCGTTTTTTTCATATATTTGGAGAACTGCTGACGCTAACACTTAGCGGTTGTAACAAGAGAAAATATTGGTAAACACCAAGAGTTACTTGGGAATAATGGAAACTTAAGTCTAGGGGTTGAATAAAGGCTATTGTTAATATTAATTGAAATTTATTTTAGATGGTTAATTATGCAACATACAGCTTATTACTTGATTGTCATTGAGTATTTACTATTATATTTACAGTCAATAATTCTCTGATTTATTTACTTGATTGATTAAGCAACATACAGCTCATAACTTTATTGTTATTAAGTATTCACTACAGTTTTTAATATCAACATTTCTCTGAGGATAGACGGCGAAATGCAAATATACGACTGTCATTCTCAATCGTGAGAGCTTCATTGTAGGGAGACAAAACACAATTGAATCTGATATGACATCCCCAATACAAGAAAATGGTACTATATAAATCTTTGTTACGTACCTTGCTGAATTCTCGTAAAGCTGAGTGAGTTGCTACTCCGATGGTCGTCGCACTCACTGTGGAACACCTGAGTGCTGGCTCTCGAGTCACTGAGGGCTGGGGATCCTAAGACTTTTAAAGGATATCGGGTCCACCTAAATCTTGTAATCAGACCATAAATTGAGTGAGATTCCTAAATATGGAAACCTATTGCCCTTTTTGCCTTCTCATTGGTTCTCACCAACTGCCGCAACCATGATACGATACACATGACACATGTACACGTGTACAATATCCGACGCATAACGCAATGTCACGCGTCCAAGCATCCGTAAGCACTGACTAAATTTCCTATGTTACTGTGTAGTTGCGTTCATAGTTCAATAACAGGTTGCTAGCTCTAAGCAATCCAAGAGAACAAAAGTGTCTGAAGAAACCCATTAATTCAACTTTCCTCAATTAAGGGCAAAAGATAACCATACTTTAAATGTATCTCCACATTCTCACTGCATCATAATTTTCGACTCTGAAAATTACCAAGAAGTGAGCGAGGCATAGTCTGAACATGGGGACCTTACTTTTTGAATGACCCTAGTACGTGAGAATTTTACTATGTAGGTAACACTGTGGATTGAAAGAAAGGGGGATTCAGTTGGTAAGCGAATATAATCATATAGTAAGGGAAAAGAACTTTACAGTCGTATGTACGCATTTCGTCTTCACCAAATAGAACGATTAATATGTTTGTAAATCATATTTGACAACATATGAAGGAAATAATGATAGTGTCTCCGTAAAGCTGAAGTACAAGTCATAACACATGGAATGAGACACAGGTGAAACACATTGAGACACAGTTGAAACACATTAAAGAAATTACGGTATAGTGAATGAAAGTAATAGTTACTAAATTCCACTTGGTATTTAGTACATGAACGTGCAGAAAGCAAAATACTCGCGATACACAAGACTTCAAAAGAAAGCAAGTTAAATCATAACAATGTTCAATTGTAGTAATTGGTTATCATCAACCAAAAGTAATCATCATTAGTAGAAACTATACAGAAAACCAGAATAAACATACCAGAAAACCAGAATAGCACTGAATTAATTTGTCACATGAAATATTTACATCACTCATTGAAATGTTATTACAGTTATACTAGATAAAGGATTTGACTCTACAAAAATCACAGTACTATTTTCAATGGTTTAAGGGCAAGGTCGTATGATTCACAACTATATGGAATGTTTGAACATTTAGTAGGTCGAATATTCAATGAGTTTGTCAATGAGTGTTAGCATGGTACATGCAATAGAAACAAACAAAACTGAGGTGAAACAACTAAGAAATGAAGATTTGCTAAAACAGACCATGGGTTAAAAAATTAATTACAATTGTTAATTCTGATTAATAGTAAAAGATTAAAATTTGAAATGTTAAAAGAATAAAAAAAATAAAAGAACGAAATAGGGTTCCGATACCTAGTAACATAGTGAACTCTGTGAGATAAATTCAAAATTATATATATACTTAGCATTTACATGAATCTTGGCTTGAAACATGAAATCAATTTTCAGTGTTCATAATTGCTGGCAATTTAATTTGTATTACACAAATGAACGACATTTAATGTAGATATATATATGTTGCTGTTGTCCCATAATTTCTAATTACAAGGGAAGTGAAGTGAAGTGATATTGAGTTTAACGTCCCGTTCAGCAGCAAGGTTATATGAGACGTGGACCTACTGATTAACGTGAAATCCGAACCACATGAGCTCCCGCCAGGAATCGACTAATTACAAGGAAGTCAAGGAGTTAGATTTAACATCCTTGTGACATATACACAACAGTTTGTGAGGGATCAATAGAGATCAACACCAGTTTTTATGTTGGGTAGGGGCGGATTTGTCTTCATTAATGGTACTAATCATAATACCATACTACCATGCGGAATCAAAGGTAGGACTGTTGTCACTTCTTGTAGATATTATATATTTTTAAATGAATTTAATAATTAAGATTTATATACATATTTTTTAAAAAAAGAAACATCAATATCAGAACTTGTTAAATGAAATTACTATCAGTCTGGGCTTTGAATCAACATGCCAATGAAACTATAAGGTTGGAATCCTTTTTCGTTTTGATTGGTTTCGTCTCGAAACCAGGATAAGTAGTGTTCTTTCTCTCTTTTTCTCTTTATAAGATTAGGGAGTGTACTCAGAAAGGAGTGACGAAAGACAGAGAAATTGTTACATTAATTCTCATCCGGGGAATCGAACTGATATCTATTAAGGCATGGAACTTCGATATCTAGTGGTGATAAACCGAATTAGCCAAATGGAGAATATGTTAATCATCTATATTTAGTTTCATTAATTTCTTGATTTCAATACAGAATTTTGCCGTGGACACCCAATCCTGATATGGGTTTGATATGGGTTTCCTGTTTACCAGTTATAACGGTATAACAGGAAACGTGTGCCAAATCACTTACGAAAGTGTGTACAAGATTTCCATCTAGAGTAGGAAGTTTCTTTCTTTCCTCGTACTAAATTTCTTTCTTTTCAACTATAATCCTTTTCTGCTTTTGGATTCACACAAGACGTACGGCTTAATAGTGAGAATTTATAGAAAATGTATTGGGTTGGATACTCATTCCTCAGAACATTGCCCCGTGCATGATGCCACTCTACATATAAGGAAGGCAAATAGTGTATCGAAATTTTATTGGAATTTAGAATTCGGCGAAAGGGTTAGGCAGGAAACTTGCTTGAATTTTGAAGACAGTGGAAGGCTTTTGACCACGTATTTCATCCTAACTAGTTCGCGGGACAGGATGCTATTCCATTGTGTCGCGAAATGTATTGTTTGTTTCTGTTTTGTGTGTAAGTGCGTGTGTCGGACGGAGATAAGCAGTACATAATTACGGTGTGTGAAAGTGATAGATATTATATAATTAAATGTGATACGCGATGAGTACTGTAATTAAAGTTTTGTTGTTGTTCGTGTCGATCTGCAATTCGTGTCGATCTGCAAACGCTGTTCGTGTCGATCTGTAGTTCAATTAATTAACTGTGGAGAATTGGTGGCGGTTCAACTAATAGGTGTTGTGGTAAGTAGAACTTTTTTTTCTTTTATCTGATTCTTTCTCATGAATTTTCTATGATTAAGAGTAAGCGTATTAACTGGGTCCTCTTATTAAGACGTATTAAGACGTATTAATAAAACGGATCAGTCTTCCAATTAATACATAATATTTAAATAAGATACCACATTTCATCTGCGAAAACACTTGATAAAACAGTTTTAAGAAAATATTAATTTTAATTTTAAGAAAATATTAATAAGATTCCCAACTCAATTTAATAAGACCAAAAATAATTGCTAACAGAACAATTTCAAAAACAAAATGAATTTATAGTAAACATAATCTACTCATCGATATTGTACTCGTATTAAAATTAATTAGGAAACTAATTAGGAAACATCACAGGAAACGTACTAATTAGGAAGTATCACAGATGGTGAGTGTAGTAATATTAATTCTTACAAATAATGAGGGTAGTAATAGTGAGTGTATTCTTGCAAAATTTCCCGCAATAATTAACGCGCTAGCGTTAAAAATAATGGGTTAAGAGTTAAACGAATGTTATATTACTTAGAATTTTTTTCAGAGTATGTATTCAATGACCTTCCAATAGTACAAGGTAGCGAATTCGAATAAGCTTAATTCAACTGGAAAACTGTAGGTGAAGTCAACAATTATTCTTTGATAGTGGTCCTGCTGAAAATGAACCTGAAAGAATCTAGTATATTAATTCCGATTTTATATAGTTCGAAGGACATAAGGTAGAACTTATATATATATATATAATTATAATTATAATTATTATTATTTAACATAGTTGGATGTAAAAAGTAAGTATATATATATATATATATATATATATATATATATATATATATATATATATATATATATAGATAGATAGATAGATAGATAGATAGATAGATAGATAGATAGATTATTGTTATTAGTACTAATGCATGACAACTTTTTATTTTATTACGATTATTATGAATGGTACTCGTTTGTTTTGTCTAATTGGAATGTAAAATCCTAAATGAGCATGATTTGATATTACATTCATGAGGAGGTCATCAATCTCATTTGTCTTAGTTTCGTTTGTGCAGTGTTAATTTATTTTTATTTTTATTTTAGCATGCAAAACGTGAATGAAGCATTGCGTACTCTTGTTTGTGTGTGTTTGACTGATAACAGTTAGTTGAAAAAGTAGATAGCACACATCCGGAATTCAGAATGCTATTCAAGATGACATACAATTATATAATAGCTTACATTTACGAAATATTACTGAATGTTATTGTTATTGTTAGCGCAATGATGAGATTGCATAACAAGTATGAATGACATTACAAAATCTTTAAGGCTTTCGATGTAGGTACAGAACATAGTATGTAGGTGACATTGCAACTTTATGTTGCAGGACTAGACCGAAAACGGAGAAAAAAGAAAAGGGAAAGAAGGAACCATGGCCTTTTGATAGAGTACTATCCCGACATTCACAACTAGTTGATGACTGACCTGCATCAGCCAACACAAATGTATTCTCAACTCGAGAATATTAACTTCTCATCTGTGATATCCTTTAATAAAATAATGTATGTAATTGTTTCAAACAATTTAAACAAAATTGTAAAAAAATAATCTAAAATGTAATTACTCACAAGTGAAGGCAACAAGAAAAGCTTATCTGTAAATCAATCAAAACATGATTATAACAACACGTAAGACATAAGATTTTTGAGAGTGTTAAAACTTATGAATAAAGTGAGTGGTATTCTCCCAAATGAAAAGAGGAAATATAATGTTACAGAAAAGGGGGATTCAGTATAATTCAGGATAATTGCAGTAATGTAGGTGCCTAGAAGGAATAATAATTTTAGAGCTTCTAATTTCTCACTGCTTCAGTATGAAACCTGTATAATAGGATAATAGGAATATAATTAGGTGTTTGGAATATAATAGAATTACACTAAAGTCAACTGGAGGATAGAACGAACCAAGAAGGATGAGAAGAGAGAGAGCATTGACTAGGACTGTACACAAATTGAAGAGGATTCAAGGGAATTGACATGGATGACTAACGGCTGGGGGTGCTCTCAAAGCAAACGGGGATTTTTAACATCGCTTGCTCTGGAAGCACCTCCCGAGGAAAGGTCAATACTTCCGAGCCCTGACATGTGTTTCTCCAAGTGGAAAAGGAGAAGATTGTGCGAGCTTCCCTAAGCAACACCCTGACACCTAAAATATTGAGATGGTCTGTACTGGGTAGGAGCAATGCTTGAAGATCATTTGGAACCCTCAGCATGTAACATGAAGCATGAACATGGTGTATGTAGTTGTATTAAATCGCATGTAGCATGATTGTAGAGTATGTAACAGCATCTTAAAGACGTGTTTGGAAGATTATATAAGGAAATTAAGTAAATATACTTTTTACATATTGCATGGTCTTAACTGTACTAATAGCCCGTATTGCATTCTGGGTGTGGAAGAAAATGTAGCGCAGTGAGTACACTAATCACAATTAGTAAATATGGTCAAATGAACAATACCACACAACAATAAACTATAAAAATATACACTTTAAGAATATATGGAAATGAATATAATTATAATAATAAATAAATATTACTTGGATAAGTGAATATTACTTGGATGTAAAAATATGTGAATAATATACGTTTCTGAAGCAAAAAAGTATATAGCTTATATTTATATACATAACATAAGAATAATATTGCACATTAATTATTAATAATGAACGTGAATAATATGAAATAAACTATATATATATATATATATATATATATATATATATATATATATATATATATATATATATATATATATATATATATAACATTGCTGGTATAATATGACTGTTAAATTACTGTAACATAACCTACGATATACCCATCTAAAAACACAAATACGGGTAACCTATGTTTAACCTATATGTATATACATAAGAATAATATTGCATAGTAATTAGTATGTTCGTAAGATATGTCTATAGAATCTATAATATATCCTACTATACATATAAATATGGATGCATGCATCCCTAGGATACTATTGTATACATAGTACTAGGGTAGTTATATTGTACCAGTGCATACTTTATACAATATTTACTTATTAATAAACAAAATTAAAGCGAATAAGTACATGTAAACATAGACAGCATGGCATTTATTTCCTCTTTTTTATGTCAGCAGAAAGGAGAGAATAACTTATCTAATCTCGCACATGTCCTATAATAGAAAAGGATTATAGAACTGGCAAGTGTGTTATACTCATATGCAGTACTCCTAGCTCTTAATGTGTGTGTATTCAGAGTTGAGGGAGGAAATCTAAGATTGGAAATTAGCCGTCGCTTAGCCCGTACGAAGGCGCTCTGTGCATAAGCACTGGTTCTCAAGAGGGCCTTTTTCGGTGAAACTACTATTAACGCTCGCTGATTGTAGAACTTTAGACTTAGAATTATGTTTTCAATCGTAACAATTGGGATAGGGTACACTCTGTAAAGAAAAAATAGCGACACTTGCTCGGATATGGTTTTCGCAACATACTTTAATCAATATGATTTTTTACATGAATTCCTGATAATATTACAATGCATATTCTTAATGAGCAGTTCATTCTTAATACTTGCGCCAGAGTTTCAGGCTTTTGACATGAATTTAATGATTTTATATGCATATATAAGAAGCTGTGTGTGTTTTGAGCAAAATCGTTTATAGGAAGAGTTATACATAAAACTGAAAAAAGATCAACAACAATAGCAGAAAACAAGAAATGGAATTTCTTGAGGGTAAGACATATTATGTGCAAACATCGGGAAGTACCATACACCAAACTAGTATTTTGTATGTGCACCATGGGCTTTCTGCAGTGCAGCGAATCATCGGAGCCCTTTGGTAACAAGGCTATTGCAAAATGCAACCTCGATTTCACGGAATAACACCCGGATTATCTGTTCCTTGAATTCCATTCTGTTTGAGATAGTTGTCTATTTAATCTTCTACTCATATTGATCCACAAATTTTCAACTGGATTCATGTCAGGTGAGTTTGTAGGCCACATGAGTTTCTAAATAGTCATATTCTTGAACCGATTTTCGCTCGGTGACATGAAGCATTATCGTCCTGGAAAAGGAAGTAGTCCAAATTTTCTTCAGTAAAGTCGTCTTTAGCTGTTGTAAGAACTTTACGTACCAGAATTTGAAGATATTTTCGTGCATCAAACAATCCTTCACATATATCAGTTGTTCTGACGTCTTTAACGATGGACCAAGCCCATACCATAACTCAGTAACTGAGTATTTGCATCTTTTAAACAAAATCCTTGTCAAGTTCCTTGCTTGTTCGTATCCACTTCACACCACCATCGTTTCCGTCTATTCTAAACTTCTTTTCAACGAAGAAAACGACGTGCTTCCAGTTGTCATAAGTCCAAGTTGCATATCAACTCACAAAACTAGATGTTGAAATCCTCTGTGTTTTGTCAGTTTGGACTTTCTACGCGGTTTCTTCTTTGTAATATCCTCTTCATACAATCAAGACAACACAGTTGTACGAGTAATTGCAGTTCCAAGATCATGTCAAACTACAGAAGCGATTTTTGGGGAAATCACTCCTGAAATCGGCAGTGCTATTGATTTCATTTAGCAATCTGCTCTGGGTGATGCTTTCATTTTTCTTGCACACTATTGACGAAGGGACGATTGTTATGCTGTTTCCACTTGTGGATTACTCTTCCTGCCGGAGAATCATGGATTTTCAGTATTCCATCTATTCCCTTAGAGATTTGCCTTAGCTGCGCAAAGCAATAATTATGTCTTGTTCACACGGCAACAAGTCACATTTCTTACCCATCTTATTTGTTTACAGTCCACATTTAGCAACAATATCACATACAAACAACGCTGCACAACAACAATTTTGTCACTTGACAAGCAAAGAACAATCATAAAACGCTATTTACCTCAGCCTATAGATCACAAATGAAATACAAAATTCTCACTACAATAATTTACGAGACGCACTCAGTGCCATCTAGCGAAAATATTACTGATACACAAACAATTGGCAAGCGATGTCGAACACCACAGGTGTCACAAATAACGCAAATGAACTATCCCACTCTTCATTTCCTTCTATTCCTCTTCTAACGGGCTGCAACTATGGTTTTCTGTGTAAGTTAGCTTGAGAATTGAGGTGTCGTTATTTTTTCTTTACAGAGTGTATTTGATTGTTAATGAATCTCGTCATAGCCTAGATCAGATAGTATGATAAAGGCCAGTTTGTAGGAAACATTTCTTAGTAGGAAGAACAAAGCAGACAAAAGTCAGAAACATGGAAGAATGTTTAAATAATGTAGAGATTTGTTTTAAAGCATACAGTTTCATGCCGAAAGTGAAAATGACATTTCTATTGACCCTTAAGGGTTTAAGCTCAAGAAAAAATCCTTCTTTTTAGAATTCATGATATTCTTTGCTTTAGAAAAATCCTGCAGACAAAAACAAGAGAATACTGCTGTTCATTTTACTTCTGGAAATCCATATGTAAATATACTGACAGTTAATATTTATCGCCGAATCGTGTAACAGTATCATTTAGTTCCAATATATTCTTTTACATCCTGATAAGGGCTGTCTACAAATAACACAGTGTTGCTTTGATGCAGCACAGTGTGTGCAAAAAGCCAAGTGGTTACAGGGTAACGCCAACATATTTAGTTCATTCTGAAAACAAACCTTACATTTGAATTTATTACAAGAATCAGAGAAATTTTGACAATCTGTATGGCTCATTGGTATCTCATGGTTTTTAATGGTAGATTTAGTAGTCATGACAAAAGCGACTACTTACGGAGATTAACCTTGAAGAAATATATTAAGTCTCCGTTTTTGCGTTTCCGTAATATTTTGTTAATCGGAACAATCTGAAAAATAAATAGCCTAATTAAAAAGTTTGATGAGAGTTACGCAAAAAAAGAGTGTCGCTATACACGTATATTTACATATATACTCCAGGTTTATTCATATTAAGAAAAACTCGTTTAGAGAAGACTCAGTTAATTTAATGTGGACTAATCCTTAGAGGGGTCATCAGCTGATATGGTTTCAGGTAAAATATTTTGATCAAAATTTTCAAATTCGTATTGTTCAGTGATAGCCTGTTGATATGTGAATTTTGTGAGAATTACCACAGCCGATTCATAGAGAATTGGTGAGTAAAAGGGAATAATACATAATCCGCCATGTGCTAATGAATGAATTGGTAATGATTGAATTGGGTTATGGATGACACAAAGTCCAGTTACTAGTCACATGAAGTTGTGGTTACTTTAACTGATGGATTAGTTCCTCTTCTAGTCGCTCTAGGGGTAGCCAATGGGGTAGCTAATGATCTTATTGAGAAGGTGCCTCCCATAATTTCTGGATCAGCACTATTTTGAGGTTTTATTTAAACACATAGGGCGAATATGGCGACAGATAAGAGAGTTTACGATATATATCATGTAATAGTGTTGCCTATTGCGGGTCTTGTCACCAAAATAAGGGTGGATAAAACTTGAAAATCCGGGGGTATTATTAGCTTCACATATCTCTCAAGAATACCTCCAAAACTTAATCTTAAGATTTCCTCTAGCCAATTGAGGACGTATCATATAATAGTTCATGGTAATCCTACAATACAAGGATATAATAATAATAAGGGTATAGTAACGTTCTTTCTAATGCCAATTAACTAAAGTTTACTGGTACTTAACATAACATTTTTGTTTTTATTATATTTTGTTTTTAATAAAGCCTTGTGTAATTACTTATCTTAGAAGAGAGAGGGTACTAATATGCACCTTATTTTTGGGCATTATCGGAAGTTTCTATATTTTGTGGCTGAGTTAATTATTTCAGTGTCTCTCCCTATTAGGGCGTCTTCTAGGACGTTGTGCTCTATTATTCGGATGACCTCTATTGTGATAGCGATTTCCACGACGGAATTGATTCGATTGATTTCGATATTGACCTTGATTTTGTCGATTACGACACTCAGGGCCATAGTGTCCGTATTTACCACAAGAAAAACATTGTACCTCATTGATATTCATATTTTAGAATTTTTGAATTAAATTAGGGCGGGACCTCTTGATCCGCGTCCTATACGATTATAGAATCGCTGTCCTCCACGATTTACTGATTCAAAGTGTCGACTGGATTCTAATTTAGGTTGATTTAAGGATTCTAAATTAGGGAGTTCCAAGGGAGCATCAGAGAGGGCACGTAAACCTGCTTGTACCTTTGCAGATTCATACAATTTAAGTAGTCTATCTACTTCATCTACACTATCTCACTCACGTGTAATGACAAATTCATGAGCACTGCGGCCCAACCCCTTTAGTATGTGTCATTTTCGTTCAGTTTCGCTCATGTTAGGATCTACTTTATTGCATAAACTTAATACTGCATAAATATATTCGGGAAAACTTTCATGGGGTGTTTTATTTCGTCTTGACAATAAGGCAAATGGTTCACCAAGCTCAGCGGAGGCTGCGAAGGCCTTTCTTAGTTGACCTTCTAGATCTTCAAATTTCACCAGAGTCGATAGCGACTCCTTTTTCATATGATACCAATCAGGAGCATTTCCTTGCAAGTACGCTGGCAAATATTTTCGTTGTTCCTAATCACTCCACTGATATAGACTACAGCAAGTTTTGTACGCGTCAAGGAATTGAGATATGTCCTCATGCAGTTTCCCAGAAAAGGGGGGAATGGTGGTAGAGGGTAATTTATTATTTACCGTTATCCCAGCCACTTCTGAGCGTACTTCAGTTTTTATATTAGGCGCTCTCCTTTTCACGTGAGAAATAGAAGGAAAATGATTTTCCAAACACTGCTTATCAGACTTACTTCCCGTCCTAATGGGACTTCTGGTAGTGTTGACTCTTTTAACACGGATTGAAGTATTATTGATTCTATCTGGACCTACAAAATACGAAAGGAGTATTCCATTTTAATTACATTCTCATTAACGCTGCTCATGACTTATAACCTTTCAAACGGAAGATTGATTTTAATCCTTTAATCTCTACAATTCTCTATTTACCCTTTTTTCACTTGGTGTTTTTTGTCTGTCAGTCTGTCCGTCTATTGGTCTGTCTGTCTACACCAGGAATGTAATACTGTAACGTAATCGACACATAAATGGAAAAGTTGTAATAATAATAATAAGAGAAGTATATGTTTGATGTGGTTATAGAATGAGGACGCTCACTCTCACCTGTAATACGAACGCCTCTAGTGGCGATTCTCCGAATTACAAAACCTTCTTGCTTCATGCGGAAGGAACGTCCGCCATTGCGGATTATGAACTGGTAGAGAGAACAGTGGTGGGAATATCTCTCCTCAACAAATTATGAATTTACTTAACTTTCGGCAGAAAATTGCTCAAAAAGCATGCAACTCTTTGTAAAACAGGTTTGGTAAAGTGTAGAAAGTAAGTTTTGGACGATGCGTTTGGCTGTTTAGAAAAGGAGAGAAAAGAATTCACGTAAAATTTCTCACTCAATTTTTGTGCCATGTTATATATATATAAATTACGTATCTTAGTCCTCACTTCTATAACTCGTATTTATCAATGATTATAAATGCTTATTATTATATGTCTTGTGTATATACATATGTTTCTTTGGTGCTAGTAACTCTACAAAGGTGATTTTGGCTATTTAAAAATTTTCTTGTAAAACACGTTCGAACATGTGGTAATCGGTCAGCTTTCGTAAGCTTTAATGGCTGTTGATTGGACTAATGGAAAGGAACTTTTGGAAGTGCAATTAAATTCTAAATTGAACTAACCTAAGAAAAATACTCTATATTTTAGTGTTGTGGAAATTTAAAATTGAACTTGTTTAAATCAAATCGAAACTGAATTACAGCCAAAGGAAAATTTTCATGAATATTATATATTTAACTTGTTGTTGTTTCACATATATTTTGTTACTAGTTACAATAAAATGTTGACTAAACTTATATAGTGTTAATCAAAGCTATTTCCAAGCGTACCTCATTCCGCCACAACTATAATTTGTATGAGCATTTTTTTTCCTTTCGAAGTATAAACCTCTAAAACTGCTACATACAAATTATATTTTAAGTTCATAATCCGCAATGCGCCTAGTGATAGCTTTGGTGCAAAAGGGCTACACATTGTGCGTGCATGGAAATAGAGAAGAATTGGCTAATTATATTTAAAAAAGGTAAAAATTATAGGAGAGTAAGGTAACATGGCACAGTGTGACAATTTACCTATAGATTTTTCTGATGATAGTGAGAACATGTTCGAATTTGAAAGTACGGTAGAGGGATCTGAATTGAGTACAGGTAAAGATGAAGGCCGCCGTAGAAAAGAAACTATGGAAGGTACTTGTAGCATAGGAATTCAAACTGCATTGCCAGTTTCGGAACATGTGTCGGTAAGTTTGTATGTGAACCATTAAATTTCTTGAATCAGTGTGAGAGTAATCATTCAGAAGGGAGTTCTTTATTTTGTAACGAAAGGCAAATTACTGGGTGCGATTCTTCGCCGCATTTGTTACGGGCTATCCAATATAAACCTCATAAAATAATGTCTACATTTTCTCAAATGCAAATGGGTGCTCATGCTCAAACATCTAATATTCTGCAAGGGCAGAGAGTTAGCATACGTAAGGTGGGTTCAATTAAGAAATCATACGTAAGAAATCTTCACTATCCTGAAACGCAGTTTCATTGTTTTGTGCTGTCGGAATTTGACTCACATTTTCCAAGATTTAACTTTGAAAGAAATCAAAATTTAGATTCAAACGTAGACGTTAATATACCTCGTGGCACAGATGTACTTAGGGGTGACACTGCTGAAACTCACATAAAGCAACCTTATGCTGATATTAGAAGTAGTAATATATTACAAAATCATTTGTACGGAAGTAATAATCAAGGGCGTAATAATTTTGAAACTGGTAGGCCTATTTTGGGTAATGATAGTCTTGGTTTCACTATGGCTAGACCTGCTTTAGCATGTGACTTCCGAAAGCATGTATCACAAAGCGCTTACATAGCATTACAGAAGCAAATACATTCTTTACCCGTAGTAGACGGAACAGAAAGTCATTCTTCCTTTATATTTCTTGTGCGTCTTGATGAAATAATTAGGCGGAAGGAAATGACTGTCGATGTAATTTTGGTCGCTAGTTTAGAGCAAACACGTGGCGAATTTAATCGTACTTTATATTCCTTCTTAAGTATATCTAATGATTGGGGACACATTTGTTCAAGTTTACTTGCAAGGTTTGTATCGACAATTAGTAGGACTCAATTTGTGAGTCGTTATTTTTATAGAATAATGCTAGAGCATGAAAACATGTATACTTTCTTGCAAGAGAAACTAAGTATTGCCAATGTCTTAGGCCTTCATTATGAAGATCAAATATTTTGCGACATAGTAACTAATTTAGTTCCTCCACATATTTATGTTAAATATTTTGCAAATCAGATTCCTACTTCCGTACCTGAACTAATGACCATTGCACAGTCTTGTGACCACTTTAATCGCTATAATAAGGATTATTGTAAATTAATGGGTAATGTAAAGTTTGCTCAGGGTATATTGAACTATTCTACACCAATGGATTTCTCGGATAAAAACTTTCCACCTCAAAAATCCCGCTTAGAAAGGAATGTTAAGTGCTTCCGGTGCAATCAAGTTGGACATTTTCAGAACTCCTGCCCTTCCTTATCTAAATTCACGTCTCAAGAAAAACGTTTACCTCGAACTTTGATAAATCATCTTGAAAGGGACAAACAAGTGTTATTTATTCCTGTTACAGTGGATGGTGTTTCGAACTCCTGTATATTAAACTCGGCGTCTTGTGTCAATCTGATTAGTAAAAAATTTTTGAACCTTATACGTAATAAGGTAGAGGTAAACATTATACCCACCAATTTTATTACAGTGGGAATAGGTGAGACAGCGGTAACACTTCATCAAAAGGTTAAAATTACCATCAAATTTATTAATACAGACTTTCACTTGTGGTTTTATGTGACAAAATGAACATATTTCGATCTTCTGTTGGGAAATCAGTTCATCTTGGATAACAAAGTTATTATAGACATATCCCAAAAGAAACTTGTTATTACTACGTTAAACCTTACAGTGCCTTTACACTGGAGGGAAGATTTAGTGCCTTCTAAAACTGTGCATTCAGATATTTCTTCCAGTAAGTCCAAAGTTGTGCATAATCAATCAGGATCCACCTATTCCAAAACCAAGGCGCCTGTCCAAGGGAAAAGGAACAATACTGGTCATACCATACCGAGTTTGAATGAGGATCATTGTAAGGAAGGAAGGAGGGAGAAGGAGCAGGTCCTACTACAAACCGCAGGTAGCACCATTCATAATAAGTTATGTTGTTATAATAATGTTTTTAATTCCAGGGAATTATATAAGGACACCAATAAAAATAATAATTTAGTTGAGAATGAGAATAATGAGGTAGAGAATATTGAAATTTCTTCTAGTTTGAAAAATAAATATCCAGAATTGGTAGAATATGTTCAAAATTTATGTAATTCTTATCCAGATGTTATTTCAAATTCTTTGGGCTAAATTAAGGATTTTACTTATGAGATTGAAAAATAAAATGAAATCTTTGAGTTTTACGTCCCAAGGTTATGCCGGGTTAGGCTAAAGGAGACGGTGATAATGAGAGATGAGTGAAATGGTGGAATGAAGAAAGTGGGAGGAAACGGGAGAATCCCGAGAAAACCCACGAGCACGGTGTTTGTCCACCACAAATTTCACTTGGCGGGGGCTGGGATCGAACCCGGGACCCCAAGCACCAGAGGTGAACGCTCTACCACTGAGCCACCGCGCCCCCTACTTATGAGATTGAGATGGAAGATCCCACCCCCCGTTAGACTTCAACCGTACCAAGTTACAGGAAGTAAATTGAAAGAACTTGAAGCCCATATTGATGAGTTAATAAAGGAGGGCGTTTTAGAAGAGGTCCCCTATTCTCCTTATTCGTCTCCATGCTTTTTGGGGACGAATAATGATAAATCGAAACGTTTAGTTGTTGCCTTCTCGGAAATTAATAAGAAGGTTAGGGTAACCAGCTTTCCTAGTCCACAAGTAGAGGCTACTATAGCCAATTTAGGCCAAGATACCCTGTTTTCCCGGCTTGATATACGGAAAAGTTTCTTTCAGATGAATATCTCAGAAAAAAGCAAAAAAATATACTACCATTTGCACTCCCACACGTTTGCTTGTTCATCGTAAACTCCCGATGGGGTTTAGATGTAGTACATTCGTTCTAACAAGCTTTATGCATAAAATCTTTGGCGATATGATAGGTAAGAATTTAGAGGTGTTTTGTGACGATTTTCTTATACACACGAAAGATGTAGGAACTCACAAGCAAATATTAGAAGAAGTTTTAGAAAGACTGCGTAAATGGGGTATAACAGTGTCAAAACAGAAATTATCTTTTATTTCAAATTAAGATAAATTTTTTAGGGTGTGAATTTGAAGGTGGCTTTACTAGAATAGATCCTGAGCGTGTAGAAGCAGTGCAAAATTTACCTCAGCCTAAAAATAGGAGGGGCGTTAATCGTATTTGTGGTTACTTTAATTATTATAAGAAGTATATACCAGATTATGCCGAAATTATGGCTCCTTTACATAAGTTACGTTCTGTGAAAAATAAATTTCATTGGGGACCACAAGAGCAGGAAGTCTCGCAACGAGTAAAACAGGCTTTTGTAGATCATGTAATTTTGCATGTGCCTGATATGGATAAACCTTTTGTTATTCACTGTGACAGCTCATTTAAAAGATTTTCTGCCATTCTCTCACAATATGATGAGGAAAAACTTTTACGACCTGTAGCATTGTTTTCTAAGGCTGTTCCCGAGTCAGATTGGTCTAGAAACATTTTCGAGTTGGAACTGAAATTTTTATGTATGGCACTTCAGAAATTTGAAATGTATTTAATTAAACCTTGTACTATTTTTTCTGACAACTCTTCCTTAACATGGTTATTGCGTAATCATAAAGGAATGAGGAAATATGGAACTTTAATCGAAAAAATATCGCGATTTCAATTTAAAATTATTCATTTAAGGACGTCCCAAAACTTTCTGGCAGATCTCTGGTCTAGAGTTAACAATGGAGTGGAGTTTCATTATTTTGATGATCAATATCACGAAATTCAGGAATTTAAATGACAAACCGTAAATTTATCTTTAGCTAATTTTTGGAACGCACCTGTGTTAAGTCGTCCTCTTAAGGAATTACAAAGCGAAGATCAAGAAATAAAGCGAATTATGGAACAAGTTAAGCAGGGTCAGCTTGCTGATAAATACAAAATAAATGACGGTATTCTTTTGTCAAAACTAAAGAACGGAAGAATCAGGGATGGAGGATTTAGGTGCCTGAAGACATGAAGCATAGCATTATGAAGCTCTTTCATAAGGATGAAGTGGGCGGATGTCACACCGGCTTTTCACGGACAGCAGCCAAGATTGCCCAAAGATGCAGTTGGAGAAATTTATTCCTTGACGTTCGGAAGTATGTCCAAGGATGTTTGCGTTGTCAAACGTGTAAAGATGGTAATAGGAAGAAACAGGGTGTTTATTACTCCCGTAAACAACTAGACCTAACCATTGCTGGTATTTTGACACCGCTGGGCCCTTCCCGAACTCAGGGCCGTTTCGGCATTTATTTATCGTTTGTGACGCTGCGTCTAGGTTTGTTATGATAGAGCCATTAAGATCTTTGAGCTCCAAGGTTATTTGCAGTGAGTTGGAAAATCTTTATTTTCTTTTGGGAATCCCTAATGAAGTCGTCCACGATCGTGCGCAGATCTTCACAAGTTTCTACATGAAGCAACATCTTTTTAGCCTTGATATTCAGGACATAACTACAGCTCCCTACTCACCTAGCAGCAACCAGGCGAAGAGGCAGATACGATCGATTAAGAACATTTTGAGAACATATGTTAATGAGCATCAATCAGATTAAGCCCAATACATCAAGAAAATACAGTATACGCTCAACATGTGTGTCTCAGAATCAACTGGATTTGAGCCGGCGGAGATCTATCTTGGTAGAGATAATGGCGAAACTTGTAGAGAATATTGATCGATCTTGGCAGAGGAAACAGAAATGTTACTCTAAAACCAGAGACTTGCCAAATTACCATAGAGATCAGTTAGTTTTAGTAAAGAAGTTCCAAAAGGCCTCAATTACTAAACATTTTACGCCTAAGTTAAGTCCTTTATTTGAAGGTCCCTTTAAAGTATTGAGCAAACCCAATTTGAATACATTGTGGTTACAAGATATTGCTAATCCTAAGCGTATCATTAAAAGAAATGTAAATCATGTTAAACCTTATAATCAGCAAGCCAAACATAAAATGTAAATGGTTGAAAAATTATTTTGAAATGTAACAGTAAATTCTTGTGCAGTTATTTTGTGTGTTTCTTATTTTTGTATTTTGCAGATATCTGGGAGTAAAGTGTTCAGTGTCTTAGTGATTGTGAGAAGCGAAAGAGTGTATCATCCTATCATAATACCGCGGTATTTCATTTCATCTAGGTGTTGTGTGTCCATAAGTTGTAAGTGGTCGTCGCTGAATTTTCTGTATGTATTATTTTCTTGTTTCCTGGCAATGGTCTTAGTTTATTGTCCTTTATGTGTCGATTAACTTACTGTAGTCAAAAATATATATGTATTTATACATATATATTTTAAACGGGGACAGGGAATTTTTATGTAACGTAATCGACACATAAATGGAAAAGTTGTAATAATAATAATAAGAGAAGTATATGTTTGATGTGGTTATAGAATGAGGACGCTCACTCTCACCTGTAATACGAACGCCTCTAGTGGCGATTCTCCGAATTACAAAACCTTCTTGCTTCATGCGGAAGGAACGTCCGCCATTGCGGATTATGAACTGGTAGAGAGAACAGTGGTGGGAATATCTCTCCTCAACAAATTATGAATTTACTTAACTTTCGGCAGAAAATTGCTCAAAAAGCATGCAACTCTTTGTAAATCAGGTTTGGTAAAGTGTAGAAAGTAAGTTTTGGACGATGCGTTTGGCTGTTTAGAAAAGGAGAGAAAAGAATTCACGTAAAATTTCTCACTCAATTTTTGTGCCATGTTATATATATATATAAATTACGTATCTTAGTCCTCACTTCTATAACTCGTATTTATCAATGATTATAAATGCTTATTATTATATGTCTTGTGTATATACATGTTTCTTTGGTGCTAGTAACTCTACAAAGGTGATTTTGGCTATTTAAAAATTTTCTTGTAAAACACGTTCGAACATGTGGTAATCGGTCAGCTTTCGTAAGCTTTAATGGCTGTTGATTGGACTAATGGAAAGGAACTTTTGGAAGTGCAATTAAATTCTAAATTGAACTAACCTAAGAAAAATACTCTATATTTTAGTGTTGTGGAAATTTAAAATTGAACTTGTTTAAATCAAATCGAAACTGAATTACAGCCAAAGGAAAATTTTCATGAATATTATATATTTAACTTGTTGTTGTTTCATATATATTTTGTTACTAGTTACAATAAAATGTTGACTAAACTTATATAGTGTTAATCAAAGCTATTTGCAAGCGTACCTCGTTCCGCCACCACTATAATTTGTATGAGCATTTTTTTTCCTTTCGAGGTATAAACCTCTAAAACTGCTACAATACCTTAAGGAAATCAAGTAACTTCCTTAGTTGTATATATATATATCCCTTATATATATATACAATATATATATATATATATTGTACATATATATCCCTTATATATATGGTGTTCGTGTCTCGCAGTATTGTAAGCATAACAGGCTTTTCTAACGAATAGGGACCAATCCCGTTGCGAAGTAGACACATATTTGCTCAAGTAATTTGCCAGAGTGTGATTATATTTTTCCATTCGTGAATTTGTCCTGGGATGATAAGCTGTACTATTTTTTTTATTTATTCCTAATATAGATGTAACTTCACGCGTCACTTCCGCTACAAAATTTCATTCAAGATCGCTTAGAATATTACGTGCTGGGACAAAATAACAAATTATATAATCAAATAGATACTTCGCAACAATTTTGGCTGTTATAGTTTTTAATGGTCGTGCTACTACATAATTTGAAAACATATCGACAGCGGTAATGACATATTTATAACCATAGGAGGAGGGCAAAGGACCGAAAACATTCAAATTTAGGGTATAAAAAGGTTCAATGGGCTTGATGAATTCATGCAATCCTAATGGTTTAGTGGTTGGGTGCTTTCGTTCTTGACACTCCCGACAGGTCCTAATGTAATTTCTGATAACGGCTCTCATCCGGGACCAATAAAATCGCTCATTGACACGAGAGAACACTTTGCGCTCTCCAAAATGTCCACTTTCTAAACATGATGTATGTGTGGCGTATAAAACTTCTGGGACCATGCTTCGGGGAACACATTGTTTTAATTCCTTACCAGACTTTCGATATAACATATCATCCATTAATACGTAAGGACGGGCTTCATTATGAGTAGAATCGGTCTTTACTAAATCGCGTATCCTACCAAAATATTCATCTTCCTGAGCCTTAATTACATCATTAGCGTCAATTGTCATAGTGTTTATACAGTCCTTCTCGATTCGTATTTTCTTCCTCACTTAAGGTCTGTGTGGGGTATCTCGACATACAATCACTATGCCGGTTTGAAGGGTTACCTTTTTTGCTGTAATTGTGAAATTATGTTTCTAGCCTAATTAAATAAAGCAAAAATTTCCCTTTTAGGTTTTTCATATTTCTCAAATAACACAAACAGCAACTGTCAGTGAATGCTGTAAAGTAAGGCAGCCCTATTAAATATTCATGAAAATGCAACACAGCCTGCACTAAAGCCATAGTTTCTTTTTCTGGGATAGTTAAGGATTTAGCTTCATGATCGGAGATTTTTCTACTATAATAAGCAAATGGTCGTTTTTCTCCTTTGTTGACTTGCATTAATACAGCACCAATCCCCTATTCGCATGCATCTACAAACAACTCGGTATCATCAGCTTCCGGATTGAAGATGGCTAATACAGGAGCAGTGACCAACTTTTCCTTAAAAATATTGAATACTTGACATTCTTTGTCTCGAAAATGAAAGGATACATTTGACTCAGTTAAATCTATTAGGGGCTTCGAAATAGCTGAAAAACTTTTGATAAACCTTCAATTGTAACTGGTCATTCCAACGAAGCTACGTACATCACGAACTGATTTTGGTTCTTGAAATTTAGTGATAGCCTCAATTCGTTTGGGTTCAATCTCCACCACGTCCTACTATGAATCCTAGTATCGGTAATTCAGAGTACATGATTTGAGATTTTGACGGATTTAACTTTAGATTAGCTTCCCGAAGGCGTGTGAACACCTTCCTAAGTCTGTCCAAATTTTCATCTATAGATTTTCCAAAGATATCCAAATCATCCATGTAGCATGCCATTATGTCAAATTTTAGCCCTGCAAACACTGTCAATCATTATTTGGAATGCTGCTTAGGAAGTGGAAAGTCCTTGAAGAACAACATTGAAGGCAAACAACCCGGCACTACAAATGAATGCAGTCTTCAATTTATCCTCTTCCCTCAACGGGATTTGAAAAAAGCAGAACTGAGGTCCATTGAGCTTACGAATTGGATATTTGTCAATAAATCTATTAAATCGTTGATTAGCGGGAGAGCCTAACAGCCAGGAGATATGATAGAACTCAGTTTACGAAAATCCACTACTAACCTCTTAGAATTATCTCTTTTATTGACTAAAATGACAGGAGACGTATAAGGAGATCTACAAGGAAAAATAATGTTTTGTTTGAGCAACTTATCAATTTCTTCCTTCATGACCTTAGTCTCTAAAGTCTCTCTATAAGGAGGTGAAGATACAGGGATATTCGAAATTAATTCTATGCTATGCTCATATTCATGCGTCACCGTCATATCTTCTATAGTCCATGCCATAATATCTTGAAATTCATTTAATAGTTTTACAACCTTTTCCCGATCTTCAGGGGTAAGGTATGGAGAAATGTAAATTTCCTTGTCCATCTGCTGTCTTTTTAGTTTCGAATCTTCAACCTTCCCAGGGGAAAATGGGGTGGCTTTTACCATGTTTACTCTCGCTTCTGATACAGGAATACATTCTCCCAAATGTTCTAAAATTTGGGATTCGTGCATAGTTACATCCCTTTTTCTAAGATTGAAGACTGGAAGTTTAGCAAACCCTGTTTCTTCCACATAAATTGTGGGTGGTATTAAGCATTTATGAGATCTATGTAAGGCATCATTCCGTTCTACGTAATAGTCTCCAACAATGGGGTTGCAGACGCTGACGTTTATTAAACAAACCTTTCCAGCCGGTATTTGCATACTCTCTGCAGTTCTAACTGAATTACGCGATGGTTGTCTTCCAATGCAATTGATTCTCAAAATAGGACATTCCCTCAACAAGTGCTGAATAGGGGGCACTTTCAAAGAAAGAGCCTGAATTATTGGGCACTAAAAACTTCAGTTCGTGTTAGATTCAGTACTGGGGTCAGATGTTGGACAATCATTTTCGTTTACTCTAGGTTTACCATCCTTATTATAGAACTGAACATGTGTCAGATTCAGTACTGTTTGTTCTTTTCGGTTTGGCAAATACTGAACATTAAATCTTATGTTTGGCTGCTTTTAATTTCCTTTAATAATGACAGATTGTAACCCTATACCATACGTATAACGCTTAATAAAATCTATTCCTAGAACCATTCTTTCATCCAATTGAGTTTGCTTAACTAAAGCTACACTTAACCATAGTCGACGAGATCGTCTACCATAGGTTCCTACCTGAAAACTTAACCGAACGACAGGAAGTGGTTGAGTTAATTTATCACCCAATGTTCGTAAACGGATTGTAGCACGCAATCGCTTAGCTATAGAAAAATTTAACAGAATCACCTCTTCTGCCAGCACTGAGATTTGAGATCCCGTGTCCAGTAATGCATTAACTTGTTTATTAAAAATCCTAATGGGAATTATAGGCAATCTTTGATCACATAAATTTGTCCGAGCTCTTCTAACTTCAATAGGTTTACCATCTCTCCCAAATTCACGTTTACATGTCCATATTTTTTCAGTTTTTGTTCCAACTGACCTTTATATAAGTCATCAGGAAATGCTTGAGAAAACATTTCTTTTAAGTCTTAAAAATGCAACTGCTGAATGACATCCTTATGACATAGGTACCAATCAAGAGCCGCATTTTCGAGACAAGCTGACAAATAAATACTTTGTTTCCGTTCAGTCCAATCACAAGAACGAGCTATGGTTTGATATTTATCAAGAATCCTAGTGACAGACTCTTTAAAACTTCCTTTGAATTTTGGCAATTTCATTATTGGTATATTAGCTACTCGATCTAAAGTATCTTCCTTTGCTCTGGATACTTCAGGGTTTTGTCTGTCGCCTAATTGAGGTTCTTCAGGAGAGGGTGAATTAAGTTCTATTGCCTTATTTTCATCTAAAGTTATTGAATGTTCTGATGGAGTCCTCACATTATGGTTATCTAAAATTTATTGTCTAATATTCTCATATAACAATAGTGCAAGTGCATTATCAGCAGTGGGGGAATATTTCATCTAAGAAGGGCGAGAAACAACTTGAGCATATTTAGGGAAACTTGGATTTTCCTTACAAGGTTTTTCAACGAAAGAGGACTTGGAATTAGTGCGTCACGTGCAGTCTTTTCCTGATAGGGATCCTTCGTTGCCAATTGTTTAATTTCATCATCCGAATCATATTTACTTGATTCGGGTGGCGAGACTTCTGGCAGTTTACCTTCCAAGCGTTTTTCCACTTGAGGAGGTAAACCGCATGGAAAATAAACTTCCTAATCCTTCACCACTTCCGAGTCAATAATATGTTTCTTTTCTTCTTTCTTTAAAGGTGTTGAAGCTAATTTTGGGTCAAACTCAAAATCACTTGTAATAACACCGGGGGATTCTTCGGAAGAACAAGCTGCACTTTCATATGAAGGGTTAGCCAATCTTTCCTGCTTAAGGAAAATCGTACGTATCGCAACCACCGGTTTATACTGTGTATTATCTAAGGGAGTCAAGGGTGGTATTCCACTACAAGCTTCTTCAAACTTCGCCGAATTTTCTCTATAACGCTGCGTTTGCGTTATTGGCTGCCTATTCATAGATTCTGGTAAACTGTACTGCTGAGGATGGTCTTCCCGCGGTTCGCCTACTTTATGACACGTACTTGGCAAACTGGCTTGCTGCACAGACGAATCTGTTGCTGCCCTCATCACTGGACACAATTCAGAACGCAACGTCTTAGTGAGCGCGGCTTCCTGAGCAAAAGTTTTTCTACAATATTTGCAACTTGTTTCACCCGATATTGCAATATACCAATGATGAAGCTTTGGCGGAGACTTCTTAAATTTCAAAAAAGGGAACCAATGGAAGGACATCTCGAATGACTTCTTCAAAAATATAATCAATGATTAATTGCCATAAGAATCCATAACAACTTAAGTAATTTACTTAATTAATATGCACAATGAAAACTTTGAAACTTAAAGGTAGGGATGTCATAGCAGCACCGAACAATTTTTCGACCCGAAAAATGCAAAGGGAGAAAAGAAAATGGACAAGCCCCCATTTGTGACGATGGGCGAGCTCTCTTGTTTCATCTTGCTCGTTTTTCCCATATATTTGGAGAACTGCTCGCGCTATCACTTAGCGGTTGTCACAAGAGAAAATATTGGTAAACACCAAGAGTTACTTGGGAATAATGGGAACTTAAGTCTAGGGGTTGAATAAAGGCTATTGTTATTTTAATTGAAATGTATTTACATGGTTAATTATGAAATATACAACTCATTACTTGACTTTCATTGAGTATTTACTAATATATTTACAGTCAATAATTCTCTGATTTATTTACTTGATTGATTAAGCAACATACAGCTCATAACTTGATTGTTATTAAGCATTCACTATTAAGTATTTACTATCAACATTTCTCTGAGGATAGACGGTGAAATGCAAATATACGACTGTCATTCTCAATCGTGAGAGCTTTATTGTAGGGAGACAAAACCTAGTTGAATCTGATATGATATCCCCAATGCAAGAAAATGGTACTATAAGAATCTTTGTTACGTACCTTGCTGAATTCTCGTAAAGCTGAGTGAATCGTTACTCCGATAGTCATCGCACTCACTGTGGAACATGAGGGCTGGCTCTCGAATCACTGAGGGCTGGGAAGACTTTAAAATGATATCGGGTCACACCCAAATCTCGTGGTGATCACACTATAAATTGCGTCAGGTTCCTAAATATGGAAACTATTGCCCTTTCTTCCATTCTCATTGGTTCTCACCAACTGCCGCAATCAGGATACGATACAGATGACACATGTATACGTGTACAATATCCGACGCATGATGCAATGTCACGCGTCCAAGCATCCGTAAGCACTGACTAAATTTCCTATGTTACTGCGTTGTTGCGGTCATAGTTCAATATCAGGTATTCTGTTTTTGTATTATCAATTATCTTCACTGAGTAAGCTTCCTATAATATTGCGTCGTTGTGATAATATCAATTGTCTTCATCGTTTGCATATTTCCCTTCTCTTGTTGCTAGCTCTAAGCAAACCAAGAGAACAAAAGTGTCTGAAGAAACCCATTAATTCAAAATCCCTCAATTAAGGCAAAAAATAACCATACTTTAAGTTTATCGCCACACTAGTAACAGTATATCAGATGTTTGTAAAGGACATGAAGAATTGACACCAAACTTTGTGTATGGACATTACATAAAAATAAACGAATACGGGTCTTCTAGTTTTGCGGAAAAACTTTTTTGAAACTTCGCACCCAAAATTTTGAAAGTTGACGAATGAAAGGAAAGAAGAAGTGAACTGAAGTGAATGGAATTGTGCACAGTGAAAGAACACAATTTTCGTATTTTCCTCGAAAAAACGGTTGGGTGGGGCACGGACCCCTCGAAACGTTTCATCACGAAAAATGAAAAGTGCTAGTAACAGTATGTCAGATGCCTGTAAAGGACATTAAGAATTACAGCGAAACTTTCTGTATGGACAATACGCAAAAAATAAACGAGAACGTGTTTTTATTTTCTGCGGAAGAACGGTTTAAGGGGCAAAAGCCCCGACCCAATATTTTAAAAGTTGATGCCCGAAAGGCAAGAAGAAGTGAACCGAAGTGAATGAAATTGTGCTGAAATATTGCGGACGTAAAATGAAGAAATAAGGGATTAGTATTTTCTTAAAAAAAAACGGTTGGGTGGGGCACAGACAACTCCAAATCTTTGATCACGAAATATCAAAAATGATAGTAACAGTATGTCAAATGTGTTTAAAGGACATGAAGAATTGCTACGAAACTTTGTGTATGGACAATACGCAAAAAATAAACAAATACTGGTATTTTATTTTCTGCGGAGAAACGGTTTCAGGGGGCAAAGGCAACACCCAAAATTTTGAAAGTTGACGTCCGAAAGGCAAGAAATGAACCGAAGTGAATGAAATTGTGCACAGATATTGTAGACATAGAGTCAGGGAGTACGGGTTTCGTATTTTCGTGGAAAAAAGGACTGAGTGGAGTACGGCCGCACCAAACTTTCGCACACGAAATATGAAAAGTGCTAGTAACAATATGTCAGAAGTGTGTAAAGGAAATGAAGAATTGGAACGAAACTTAGTATGTGGGCAATAGGCGAAAAATAAACGAATACGTTTTTTTATTTTGTGCGGAAAAAGATATTAGGAAGCAAAAGCTCCCACCGAAAATTTTCAAAGTTGACGCTCGAAAGGCAAGCAGTGAGCCGAAGTGAATTTAATTGTGCACAGATATTGTAGACATAGAATCAGATAATATGGGTTTTGTATTTTCCTGGAAGGAATTTCTAGCTACGGCTCTTAGCTCCAACATTTATCGGTCTTTCAGAGTCTCACCCCTTACTTATAACAACGTAGTTTGATTAAGCTGTTATACCTGTGAGTGTGACTTATTGATAAATCTGCAATATATTTACAGAATTCTAGTCTTCAGTTTAGCAACGAAGCTGCCTTTAGGCGAAATATCACGTGGTTCTATACTTTTGTCTGTGCCTTGTAAATTGTAACATTGTCTTTAAAGGCAAAAAGAAACAAGGTCAGTTGTTTACTTCTTTGCAGAACAACTGATAAGTCGTTTTTGTTTTTTACACAAATCATTTTTGCCAAATTGGTGTTTGAAGCCTTTTTACATTATACATTATAAAACAACATATCCAGATTCAGAGAAACCCACAGAAATTTCAAAGAAGGGTGACAAAATATCTTTATTATTCAGATGCTTTATTATTATTATTATTATTATTATTATTATTATTATTAATATTATTATTATTATTATTATTATTATTATTATTATTATTATTATTATTATTATTTACCAGAGAGTAGAACAGTTTCCCTTTGATGATAAAAATCGTAATATGGCATTTATTAAAAGTAATGTGACTGGGTCTAGAGAAAGAAGAGAGAGGATCTTATTGCCAGATATAAAAAAGAGAACTTTGTTCAACAATGACTACGTATTAAAAAACAAACGTATTGATTGCACCTTTTTAAAAGAAAAAATAGTATAATTACTAAAAAATGCATTCATTGAAAATCTCTGGGGTACTAAGTGCACCCTCTTAAATCCGCTTGAGAGCGTTTGGGTGCAAATTCAAATAAAGCTAATATATGGGAGAGCCGAGTATATTCCCAGTGGGACCTCATAGGATTCGGATCCCACGTTAATCTGTAGGTCCACGTCTCATATAACCTCGCTGCTGAAAGTGACGTTAAATTCAAAATCAACTCAACTCAAGTAAAGTTAAAAGAATGATAAAGTTTTCAACTGTTTTGGCATATGAAATTCTACGTCAAATGAAACTACATATCTGATAATGGAAGCATCGTCAGAAATACAGTATCCAATAGAGCAAACATTTCGTGGAGGATTTCTCTCATGATAAATAAACCTATTGCAAGTTGTTAAAAAAGGTACGTAATGCAGAAGTGTTATGTTATCGCGTGTGAACTTGAGGCTTCTGGGAGCGCAAGTTGTGACCACACATATTCGCATCCTTGATCATCATAAAATAAAAAACAATTCATATTTCATAACATTCACAGACGGCACGATCAACCACTGAACCTATTGAAAGCCTACTACGTAATAATTAATGAGTGATTGCACTTTTTCTTTTGAAGCTCAGGGTATAGGCTATCATAATATAAATTCTTATCCATGTAGTGTGTGCTAATGTTTAGAAAGATGGATTTCTTTAAAAAGAAAAAGATTGAAAGAATTACGGTTGTCTCAAACTGCTGCCTAGAAGACATGTAATTTATTAACCTGTAACGCAATCCACTTTATTTTCTAAAGTTAACTGATGTACCGAACGTGCCTCATTAACTTGCTTATCTACTTATTAGTACGTTTCTACTTACTTATACTCGCTTTTTACTTGTTTAACTTGATTTTTCAGTAACGTAGAACGACTGGGACACGCACACAAAAACATCGAGGAGAGTTAAATTTCGAAAGCTCTCCCACATGGAATCTAACCCGGAACCCCGTATACCAAAGGCTCACGTGCTAGCCACTAGGCCAGCGAAGAGGACACCCACTCGGACACATAGTAGGTTATGATCTTTACACTTTTTCATGCTATCTAAAGTATACGCTAATCTTCAATTCACATTACCGATTTTTTAACGAGAATTCTTATATTGCAAGTTAATTTGGATGTAAAGGGCAGCGGTGGCTTAGTGGTAGAGCGCTCACCTCTGGTGCATTGGGTCCTTGGTTCGATCCCAACTCGCACCAAGTGAACTTTGTGGTGGATAAACACCGTGTGCGTGGGTTTTCTCGGGGGTACTCCCGTTTCCTCCACATTCTCCATTCCACCATTTTCTTCATTTCTCATCATCACTGTCTCCTTTAGCCTAGCCGGCATAAACATGGGACGTAAAACTTAAAAATTTAATTTCATTTAATTTGGATGTAAAATCCTGAGTTAATTAGCATATAAGGCCTTTGCAGTACTATGCCGGTAGGAGATGAAAGTTGCTATTGATTTCAATTTGTTGCTTATTTCATCTTCATTTCCCATTACTTTTGCATAAAATTTTAAAGAAATATTAGATACTAACTTCTTTCTCCCAAGAACACTCAAAGAAAAAAATATACGTAACGAAACAAAGTTATTACGGAAAATTGTGTTACAGTATTAGAGCAATTCTTCTTTTAAACAGTTGTACCTGGAAGATCTAAAATATTCCCCCTCAGCATCGACGAAATTCTGCCAACGTTCTGGAAGGCCATGGATTCCTTCGCGGTAGAACTTGGTGGGCAGTGAAACGAAGAAGGTATCAAGTGCATTTCGCACCTCTAATAAAGATTTGAATTGGCGTCCTCTAGGGTGATTGTCCAAGGAACAGTTCTACTAGGTTAATTATAATGTATTTCGGATCAGTACTTTTAATGAACACTACCGAATTTGCAACCGAACCACGCGGAAAGAAAGGATGTGCGTTAAACTTTTGGCATGATCCTAGATGTGACTCGTAACTCTAAAGTGTCATTGGAAATTGAGTATTTAATTTGACCACCAAGTTTACTATTCATTTTGAAAGTGACTTAATGAATCTTTCAAGCATTCTCTATATATTCCAATAGTTCTGAAAAGTATTTAAAAAACACTCTATTTCCATATTACTGATGGACTTCTGGAAACGGAACTTTATAATGTTAAGTTCTTTTACTACGTCGAATATTATCTGTGGTCCCTTTTCTTTCTCTTCTTCTGTCTCCTTTTCTCTCTCTGTCTCACTTCTGTACTTCTAACAGATATCTATTCGTTTTAATTTTTCATTGAGAAGTGTTTAAGTTTCTCCCTACATTAATTATAAATCTGGTTTTTATTCTTTTACTTTATTGATACTAATACATGTATATTTTGAAATTAGAATTGTGCTCATGTTGTTGTTGATTTTAATACGGGAGAAATGAAACGAGAAGAGAGAGGGGTGGTCTTTTCACCAGACACGATTACGGGATAAGAAGGGATATATTGGATGGTCTAGCTGCACGGTGTTAGTTGTCAGAATATTTTGTGTGTGTACAAGTTCAATAATTCACCATGAATATAATCAACCAAAAGTGTTTTTGTAATAAAGAAATAACAACATGAAATGTGAAATCTATTTTAACAAACTGTTGAGATTTAAGAGTCGACAAACTTTACACTTTTGGGTACCGATTAACTTGAAACATACAGTAGCCACAATTATCCCGAGATAAGGAGCTTATATTTAAAAGAATGACATTCTCAGCAAAATGCAAAAGTCTCTTAGTCTGAGAGAAAAGAAGGAATAAAATCTTTCATTTCTAGTTCTATTAGTCTTGTAGCTCTGAGTCTATGGCAAAATTACTGATAGAAATAAGGACAATAAATTATGAATATTTTGTAGAACATTTCACTCTAATATCACAGGAGTTTCATCTTCCGGTTTGCTTAGTTTTGAAAAAATATAGAGTATATTACTATACTATGTAAAGTACATGCACTGTCGCTGATTTGTGATGACTATCAGAAACAGAAGTAAAATGCAAATTACAGTAATGGTATTCTATTAATAGCTCTCTATGAAGGGGAAGTATAACTAGTTTATTTTAACACACTTTTTGCCTCAAAATGCTTGTCCAGTTCATCCTCTTCCACTTTAACGTTGAGTACGGAAATGGAAGAACATAATTAGATTTTGATTGTTGATTCTAGTATATATCAAGCATAATTTTTCGGGTCTAGGCCTGTACGATATGTCGATATATCGATATCGTCGATATCGATATTAACACATATCAAAGTTCGATATCGTAAATATATCGACATCAATATATCATCATCAATATATCATCATCTCGATCTTCGGAGAGGCGAGATAGAGGGAGTCCATAAGACTTGCGATGGATGAAGAAATAAAACTTAATTTTTACGATAATGTCTTCTAATGACAATTGACGACTTTTGTGCAAAAAACCGTCGTCTAAAAATAGAAAATGTAAAGGAGATATCTACACAAAGGATTCCCTTCATCCGATTTCTTTCAAACTTGGCACACATATACTAGACCGAAAATAAATTGAGATATATATTTTTTTCTTTCTTCCGGAAAATAGGTTAAAGGGGCAAAGGGCCCTTTTCAAAACGGGATGCACTTGATTAAAAGGACCACATTATAGAAACGAAACTCTGCCGATGCACAGATGATTTCAAAATACAAAATATGGGTTTTGTGGTGTTTGCGAGAAAAGGATTGCAGAGTTAATGCCCCTTCGAAATGCCAAAGACCCCGCACAATCCTGACGAAAATTGGATTTCGGTGTAACTGCTTGAAACCATGGTATGTTGTAGATATGGTGTTCCTGAGAAGTCTCAATGGGCACAACCACAAATCACTGACCGTTTGGCAACTACAGGGCCACATTTTTGCACCCAGCAGAATTTAACGTAATTTTGGATTTCGGTGGAATTGCTTGAAACCTGACATGTTGTAGATATTGTGGTCGTGAGAGAGAGACTCAATTTGCACAACCATGATTCACTGACCGTTTGGCCACTACGGGATCACTTTTTCAAAAGAGCTGAAGGTAACGGTATTCGGGATTTCGGAGGAATTGCTTCAAACGTTGATATATTCCAGATACTGTAATCCTGAAAAAAGTCTCAACAGGCGCAGCCGCTAATGAATGACTGGCCACTGGAAGGCCACCTGTTCTTTTATTTTTTTAATTAGAACAGCAGGTAACGATCCTCTGAATTTCGGTGCAATTGCTTGAAACTGTCATATGTTTTAGATATTGTGATCGTGAGAAAAACTTTCAATGGATACAACCACCAATCATTCGGTACCTACAGAGCCACATTTTATAAAACAGCAGAAGTAAGGATACTCTGTAATTTTGGTAGAATTGTATGAAACCCTAAAAAGTAGTATCCCACAACCCGGAAAAGAGATGGGGAGAGTAGCGACCAACATCATTCAAGAATAGACAACATACAGATATTTATCTTGCGGGACAAAGGAAAACCCTGGAAAGCCCTAGACAATTTTTCTCAGGATAACGACATCTACAACATATCACAGTTTTATTCATTTACACCGAAATCAAAATACCAAGCTGTTTTTAAAAAACCGGATCTGTAGTGGCCAAACGCTCATAATTCGATGATTGTGTCCATTAAGACTTTTTCTCATGATGAAATCATCAACATATCTTAGTTTTACTCAGTGTGCGAATTGAAAAATTTTCCCAGCGGGGGATGAATTTCACCCATATGCGCACCGTCCTCACACACATACACACACACACACAAACACACACATATATATATATATATACATATATATATATATATATATATATATATATATATATATATATATATATATTTAAATATTGTGTAAATATATATATATATATATATGTAAATATATATATATTTACTAACAAGTACAAAACAGTTGAGATGTGAGATGTTTCATACATTTTCACTCAAGCAATATCTAGGTTAGCTACGCAAAGTAAGAATTGTTCCCTTTTTCTATCTTCATGTCCATTTAAAAATACTCCAGAGGGGGAAAAGTCATCCCTGCCAGGGATAAAATTTTTCTTCTCCAGGGGGGAAAGATTTTTGTCAGGGGTGGAAATCCCTGGTATCCCCCCCGCCAATTCGCACCCTGGTTTTACTCAACCTTACACAATGACACCAATTGTGAATATGTATTGTTAGTATATATTTTTATATATAATAATACTGAAGTTTAATGTAATTGGTTGGGTATAAATTTCAAGTTTATAACATACTTAACAACCACTTTGTAGTTAATTTTACTCTCATCCAATACGTCGAGGATATTATAGGTGGCAAAGTTATCAAATTGTAAGAGAATGCGTAGCTTAAAAGCTTTATTTGCAGTTTGATTTAGAGCTATTGGCATGAATATTTAAGGTTGCTTGAATGTAGTTGCTTTTCCCAATAGATGGCAGCATAGTCTCTCTTTCTTCCCTATGTAAATTTTCTCATCCACGAAATTATTTGATTATTTGAATTTGAATTTATTTATAACTTTTAGGCAGTCAGGGCCGAGGATGGGGTAGAGGAGGGCAAGGATGTGAAAACGCAGCGACCTTAGCCTTATAGAAAGTTCCATCACGTTATTCGCCTGGTGAAACTATCAAGATCAGGGAAAATCAGTAGCTTGGTTATTATTGTCTGATTACAAACAGAGTCACAATAAGACCTTTAGTAAGTATCAATATACGCGGTGTTGCACATCAGGCAGCGCTAGTAATGATTGATGCGATAGTAATACCTATGTTCATTAGGTATGTATTGTTACAAATTTTCTAATGTAGGCCTATATCTAATCGAAAGGCAATATGTAAGAAGCATTAATTTACTAGCAGTTCCATATCTCCTTGTTTAACAATGGAAATAGCCAAGTTTAAAATTATACATGTTGAGTAATAATTAGAAAACACGTGAATTTGCAGTGTAATGCTGATTGTATTGTATTGTATTGTAGTGTGGTGCTGATTGTATTGTATTGTATTGTAGGATGATGCTGATTGTATTGTATTGTATTGTAGTTGTGATGCTGATTGTATTGTATTGTATTGTATTGTATTGTATTGTATTGTAGTGTGATGCTGATTATATTGTATTGTATTGTAGTGTGATGCTGATGCGAATATAAAAAATCAGTGATTCAATAGACGATTCTCATGTATTGTGGTGTGATACTGATGAAAAATGGAGATAATTACATATCTTTGTTCAAAATGGCGTGCTGTGAGAGAAAAAGTAATTTTTGGTGTCAGTTTGTAACAGTGTCTTCTCCGAATGAGTAAAAATATAAATCATTATATGTATTTCCGTTTCTTATTCAATTTATACTAAACATTGTTTACTCGTTATTCATTATCCTAGTAAAATGATACTTTGTTTTGTGGAACATAATGAGGTGCCGTCCAAAACATAGTATCAGAAATACGAACTCGTGACTAAAAATAAAACTTACCAGTGGAAAATCATTTAAAAAACACTGTACTGCTCCAAGGAGATAATAATAATAATAATAATAATAATAATAATAATAATAATAATAATAATAATTCGTATGGAATTAAGAATCACATTTTCATCTATATTTTACATTAATACATATACTTACCTTTGTACATTATCTCTTATATACCTACGTAGCATAGGTTAAAAACAAAATAATTTAGATATAAATGTTATGATGTAGTCATTGTATATTTATTTCAATATGTTTTATAATATAATATATTGGTTACAGTTCAAATTTGGTATTAATAATTTTGTATTTATGCAATACTTTATTATTAAATTTTTTAAAAGTATTATTTAGATTTAAAAAAATCTCATTGAGAATTATATATATATGAGAAATATATACAGAGGGAGTAGTAGAAAATGGATCGATCTGGATCAGTATTGGCGAACTCAGGAGCCCCTGGGAAATTGAGCACCTTACACCGTGAACCCACGGTCTTTTACGACCTCCATTTTAGGGGTGAATTTGTTCCCTTTTATGAGCACTTTTTAGGGGGTGTACTCGTTCTCTTTTATGAGCATATTTTCCACCCTTATTTTAACATAGCAGAAATTACGAACACATAGAAGATAATACTTAAGACTACGAAACATGGCAAGGGTGAACTCGTTCCCTTTTATGAGCATATTTTCCAACCCTTATTTGAACTTAGCACAGAATACATAAAACTAATCCAACCCCTATTTTAACATAGCAGAAATTACATAAGATTAATTCCCTTTTATGAACATTTTTTCAACATAGCAGACAATGAACATAGCAAAGGGATACGAACACACAGCTATTTAACATAGAGGGGTGTATTCATTCCACCCCTATTTAAACATCTTGCATAGCAAAGACTACTAAGACAATAATGAGGGTGTACTCGTTACCTTTTGTGACCCTCTTTTGTATTCGTTCCACCCCTATTTTAACATAGCACTGATTTGGTTCCCAACCCTTAATTGAACATAGCGCAGTATGGTTCTTTAATCAGACAGACAATACGAAACATAGTGAAGATTAAAGAGTGAACTCGTTTTCATCCCCTATTTTAACATAATGAACATAGCAGAGAATATGAAACATAACAGGGATGTACTCGTTTTCTTTTATGAGCACTTTTTAGGGGGTGAACTCGTTCCCTTTTATGAGCATATTTTAAACATAGCGCAGGGGGTGGGTTCATTTTTTTCACCCTTAATTGAACATAGCAGAGAGTACGTTCCCTTTTATGAACACTTTTTAGGGGTGTACTCGTTCCAATGTAACATAGCAGTTGGCCTATTTTTCCACCCCTATTTGAGCATAGTCCATTTATGGTGAACTCGTTCTCTTTTATGAGCACTTTTCCAACCCCTATTTTAACATGGCAGAACATAGCAAATTCGTTCAACCCCTATTTGAACATAGCAGAACTAATAAAAGAGTATGACTTACTTATGTTAACATACAGAGATTATTTTCTTTTACGGGGGTAGCAACCCCCCAACCAACCTTCTTTTTCATCTAGGGCTTGGGACCGGCAATGGCGGTGTTTAAAAAAATAGCATCATCATACTCTCATAAATGAATATAGCATAATATCATTAGCATCAATAGTGGTAAGTGAGAATTTGTTTAAGAAATCGGGCAGTGAATAACCAGATGCACGACATGCTAGATATAAAAAAACAGTAATGTCCACAAAATTGAGACAAATCACCTTGAATACTTCTATTATTCCATGTATAATACACACAATTTCGTTTTAAAAACCTGAGCTCCTCCGTGGCTAAGCGGTTAGCGTATGCGCCTTTGGCGCGGGAGACCCGGGTTCGATTCCCGGCGGGAGCTCATGTGGTTCGGATTCCACGTTAATCAGTAGGTCCACGTCTCATATAGCCTCGCTGCTGAACGAGACGTAAAACTCAAAATCAATCAATCAATCAATCGTTTTAAAAACCTTATATGATGTTGTATATAGGGAGGTATACCATAGGTATCGAAATACTCTCCCACACACAAATTAGATATATAAACAGCAACCCAATGTTCACCAGGCTTATTACTAGAATCAGTATTTATAATTATGGCGGCTGGAAATGTATGAATAAACAAAGGTAACTCATCTGCAGCATATACACCAATAAAATGATCTTTAGGTAAATTTTGTTGTAATGCTTCATAAAGTTCAATTGTATTTAACATTTTTTTAATTAATATATATTTTTCTCTGGAAATCAATTTCTTATTCTGAAGAGAATTCACCAAAAATAATTGCTGTTACAGGAGACGGCAGTGCTTCTTTGAAATGAACCCCTAGACGTACACTTCCTTGCCGTTGTGGACTTGTATGAAATGCAGCACTAGCACTAGAATCGGGAGTTAAATCAAACACCAGTAGAGTATAACCATTAGGATATTCGGCAAGTGAAATATCATTACCTTGATTAGAATAATAAATACCTGAACCTGTAAATAATGTAGAATATGCTTGTATATATATATTATTATCAAAATCAGGTTGTATTGGTTGTGATGGGACCGGCGTTCCATCAACATACAGTGTAAAAAATGACATATTAAAATGCTGAAAATTGAACGGATTTGTCAGATAAGTACCATTGAAAGCAGTATTACTAACAAACCCAATAATAATACGTTTAGGCACTATGCCTGAAAACAGATCTGCAAGTGTACTATCCATAATTCCTTGTGACAGAGTTTCTGTCTTCACCTGCACTTTTGTTATAGGATATTTTATTCTAAATTTAGGATTTTGTAATACTTTATTTTGTGCTATTTTAACTGCTGGTGATACATCAACCTTTTTCACAAGCAATATTGCATCTGTAATTACAACTTTTCCATCAGCATCTGCGTCACCCATTAGACAAAATGTAGGTTTAGCTGGAATTAGTTTAATACGCAATTGTACACCATTCAGTAAAAATTTCTCCTGATTGAAAATATCAGCATGAATATAACCCAATACTTCAAATGACTGACTTAAGGTAGTAAGAAGAAAACGCTGTTTAAATCCTAAATTACCATCGGCTACACTGTCCATATGCCCTGTAGTATCTTTAAACCACATTGATGTTTGAAGATGCGTTGATTTAGCATTAGCATTATAATTTAGTAGTTTTTCAATATACGATCGATATGGATATGTATGTGAAGAGTAGTAAATAAGTTGATTATTTAAATATAATTGCACTTCACTGAACATTGCAATGAGAAAATCATTTACAGGACCAATTTTCTTATCGGCAGAAGTTAAATTAGAACCACCTGATTTAGTAATTTAACTTTTAATACAAAACATTGTGTGCGGTAAGTATATATAGTCATCCCCATTAACGGGGACAACAAATTCTATTGCTCCATTATCAGATATTGAAGCCACAGGCTTATATGGAACTATTTTATTACCTATAATACTGGTTTGCGTGGGTAAACCAGCAAATAAATCTAATTCTGATTTCATACACTCACACTGCATTTTCGTCTTTTTCTTACTATTAATATTCACACATGGTAAAATTTACAATACTGTATTACGTCTACGAAAATGTAATTTTACACATACACTGCCATATTGGAAAGGAAGTGGATTACCTGTACTATCTCTTAAATCAATAATAATTTGATCAAATTGTTTACGTTGCACGGACACATAATGAGGATTGTCAAAAATATGTACATTATTAATACCATGCTCTGTAATATTTGTATTTATAATACGTAACAATGGAGCTATGGTGTCACCTACCATTTGTGGTTCTACAATATCACTGTAAATATACATAAGTCTAGGCAGCGCTTTTTGTAAATCAGGTGGATAACAAGCATGATGAACAACTGCAATATCTTCCTGCTGTATATGATCAAACCCTAGTATTCTGGCTAGTTCAGGAGATAGGCGTACTTCTATATGCTTCTCTTGATCTTTTATTACTCTATTAACCTCAATTCGTTTTACAGATGCTTTGACTTTTAATTGTAAATTTAATATATCACTTTTATGATTAATTTGAGATAGAATATCATCAACATGATAATAGTGGCCTGGTAAGATTTGAGTTATGTTCCAGTTTTTTGTATTCATGATACGGTAATAAATATTATTTGTATATTTGGAAACATTCTGAAATGAACTTGTATAATGTACTTCAACAACAGCTGTTTCCCACACTCCCTTCTCCAGTACAATAGGATGATATAATTTAGTAGTATAACAAGCAAGCCGTGAGGAAAATATTCCATAGAACTATTGCTAGGAAGTGTGAGATAGAAACTATCACTTTGCTCCATAATCAATCAAAAATATCTTTGGATCTTTTTATTCGTTTCACACCACTAAAATGAACTTTCTTTCTTTTTCTTCCAGATCCTTCCAACACCTGATTTAATTTATTTTGAGCTTTGTTTTTTAAATTTGTTTTAGCTTCTTGCCATCGATCTTGCAAAGACTCTTCAATAGGTCTATTATTATCTAGTACATCTCCTACCAATTTATAACAAACCATTTTCTTTGGTTATGTTTTAACTTAATGTTTAGGTTATGTTAGCTTAAAAAAAATCAGTTCAAGCATGCGCAACAAATTTTATCAAAAGATTCCAAATTCTTGTTAAGTGGCCAATCGAAATGAAAGAAGACTCAACGTCGTTAACTTAAGTTGAATAAAAAAAATATATCAAACCTACATATGCTTAACTCTATGAGCAGTATTCGAAATTATAAAATTGAGATTTGGTCGTGATTGTTTATTTGTGCCAATCAGTCAACAGTTACATTGTAATTATCAAGAGCAACAGAATAAAATCTGTTAAATATTTGCCTACATCGCCGTACATTAAAACAATTACGATATTATGTTACTACATTGACTTAATTTCAAGATTGTATCAATTTTTACATTTCAATATCTTTACAATACATACTCAGTTCGTGATCACTTAAGGATAACAATCCATATGCTCTAATTATTCATTTAACAAAATGACATTATCATTACTAAAATTATTACTAAATAGACGTTCACGATTCATAACCCTGTACATATCATTTGAGTTAGGCGACAACATAAGCCTACATGACTGCTACTACATTCTCATTGTACTCTAGAACAAGCAAGTAGCATGTATCAATCGTACATAATACATCTACAAAAAAAATCTACTATTAATGAGATGATATATTTACAAATGAAAAAAAATGCTCTACTTCTACTTCTCTACGCCAGGGTTTACATATTTTATGAGAGATTAGAACGTCATTATCAACATTATTATCACTTTTAACTTCACAATATAATGTCATTAATTTTCAAGAGCAATGGACACATAATAAATTTCAAATTGTGTTTAAGATCGACAAATTGAATAAATGTAAGTACGTATATGTTTATCAGTAAAGTTGAGCATCAGTTAGCTACGTTGACTTCCGATGAGGCAAATATGTAAGAAATTCCATGACGCGTGAATGGCACCTTTAAACTAAATATATGCACAAGACAGTCTTGCACGGAAGCATATTCGAACAAGATTTTAAATATATCTGAAATCTGCATAGATCAAGTATGCACTCGCATATCATGAGACAACAACAATGAAAAACCGGTATATTTACTATCCTAAATTACCAAAACCCTTTCACATTTAAGACCCGAGTTATATGTACGAAATCACTTTCAAAATATAATTTCTTAACCTACATAAAGCCCTAACCTACGCAATTGGAAATACATGTAAAAAAAATATCGCGAAACAGAATAACAAGACATTATTTCACCGTAAGCACACAAGTTCAATTTACGTAACCTAAGCAAGCAATCAAAGTATGTATTTTCCCAAAATATATATATCACGAGACAAAATAATAATAGCACATTATTCAACCGTAAGCACACAAGTTCAATTTACCTAACCTAAACACGCAATTAAAATATATATTCCCCGAAATATATCACAAGACAACACAAAAGTACATTATTTAACAGCAAGCACACAATCTGGTTTCCTAACCTAACAATCAAGATAGATGTATATTATAGGACACGTTAAATTTAAATCTTACCTAACCTAATCAACCTAAACACATTTTTTTAATAAGGCACACGTTAAAAATGACATCTCAGAGTGAAAAATATTACTTAATCTAACAATAAAGAAAAACCCTATCAATTCTCACATGGAAAATATTAATATCAAGCGGTGCGCTTAAAGTAAAGTTCACCAACAATTTTCGATGTTGATCACATATTCTTATGATATCATTCTATTGAGTGGTAACGAGATGAGCTGTCTAAACGCGTAACGCCTTTTACTTTAACTACACATATTTATTTCGAAACACTCCATTTGGTGAATTAGTGAGTCTGTTTATGATCGGAACAAGAAGAAAATAAGATAAAATGGATGAATGTTACCCAATTGGCTGAGGTTCCTACAAAATAGTCCTCTCGGTCCTTGTCACCTGGATCCCCGGCTTCACAGGACAGGATAGGTTAGCAAACCTATTTATTTACACGTTGCAATCAATCTCTTCGGGTATTAGTTCCACGTCCTATTGAATATGGGACTTGGTCCCGTTATCCGATGAGATGAACTCCAACTACTATACTTCCCGCCCCATTACTTCATATCACTCGTAATGGCGGAAGTAATACTCGATGGCTTTTGGCCGAAACTTGTTTCAGTGAATTTTTACTTCTGTCGGATTCCTCAGTATTCCTTTTCTTCCAAAATAAGTCAGGTTTTCCAATAAATGATTTGTACTAGGTTAACTTCCAAAATTCTACACTTTTGATTACGAAATTTCTGTTTTTGAGGAACCGACTTAAGCCATCGTTCTTTTTACACTGTAAAACGGCGTTTCACTGCGTCATCATCCTCGCGTCACCAGACCTTAATAAGCACGGATTTAATATTACATAGTCGATTACGAACTAAAACAAATTTATATCCCTTCTGTTGCCATACAAAACCCTATTCAAATAAGCAGTCGGTCTATCTATTCAATGACATTTCATAATTATCGGAAAAAACTACATAACATAAATTTCAAACTCACCTAATTACTCCTTGAAAATAGTCACTGTTACTATGACGACCACTGTTCTCACTGCTCAAAAGAATCGCCATCTTTCAATATAGATACCCGTATAGCGATTCAAACGCCCTCTTGCGGTCGCAACCGAAATGATCGCCACGTTCCCAACAGAAGAACGACGAAAAGGAAAAAAAGAAAAAACAACAAAGTGAGACAGCATGGGAAGCCATTCCGGACTAATATTTTATTGTAAGGTAAAGTAAATTGAGGTAGAATAAAAGTGTAAATCAAATTTTACTATATTGCTATAACATGAGTGGAATTATTACAGTAACTCGAAACAATTGTATAAACAATTCGAAATTTTCGTGGTAAATTATTGGTGTGTTCGCGTATCTCATATGTGTTTTGCATATCGCATATAAAACTAATAACCCTTTTGTCCCATTTATTTCATTGGCAACGAAACAAATTAACATCAAAACGAATCTTTGGAGGCACTCGGGTGCAGTATTACAATACACGAACCAACTTTAACGCTGTATAAGCAGCCGGTAAACATTACAATACGGATAAACATTACAATCCGGGAGCCAACTCAAATAGAATGTAAACAACCGTTAATCGGTCTGTTACATTCTGAAACTCTGAATTATACAATTCTCGACCCTGTCAGTTTGTAAAAATTTGGGGCTTTTGTTTGCTTTTCTCAGTACTGTTATAAATGCTTGTGTAATTTCTTTCCCAGTTTTATTTTCACAGGAATAGCCCAAGCATATTTAGAGAATGTATCTATCACAGTTAATAAATATTTGAAATTTCGATTAATTTTTGCTAGACCTTTCAATTTTCCACTATTCATTTCAACTAAATCAGCTTGCCAAAAATCATGAATTCGAGGATAGTTTCGTCTTGCACCTTTATGTAATTCTGCAACTATTTGTTCTCGAACTGATTGTGACATATTTTTGTTTATCAATACTATATATACAAAAACTAAAATATCATATTTACAATATACAAATCTCACATGTTAAATCTTTATTATGATACCCCCAAGGAACAGTATGTATATTACAATTTAAAATTTTTCTTTTGTCATCATACGGATCTAGCGCTAATTTTGTTACCTGATTTGTTGTTATATTGTGATATTTGTTTTTAAATTCAAATTGTGTTTTATGAATCGTTTCGTTTTGAAATAGACATGATTTGTAATCGTCAAACGTAATTTGTTCTTTAACTACATTTTTCTTGATCCCTTTACATTTTTTCAATTCTTGATTTTCATCAGTTTTTATTGCATAATTTTTTGCTCGTAAACCAACATATTCAATGATAGGAACTCCACTTAATTCATCTTTCATTTTACCCAAAACGTGTTTATTTTTTGTGTTATATAAAGCATGATTTTCCGCGTAATTAGAAGTATCAAAATATTCGTTCATGTCTTTTATATCTTTATAAATATCGTCGGTTTTAATGTAGTAAATGAAAGAGTCAGTATTTATGTAAGTAATACTAATCTTATCTCCATATCAAGGTTTCATTATATTGTAATGGAAATCATACATTGCTAATTTTGATAATTCTAAAACTGTAGCTCCTACATAGATCGGTTTATTTAGAGTTACAGATTTTTTAACATATGGAATAATGCAAGATTATCTCCTAATTTTACCCAATTTTGAAACTGACCTTGCGCTACTAATTTTCTACACTTTTTTCATTGTTAATTAATTTTATATCAATGCGTTTTCGTACATTCTCCATTGTCTTTCCGTATACAGAATTATTTAATGACTTATAGAAATCTTTTTGAAATTCAATTGTGGCATTTGCACGACGCTGAGTATTTTCTTGTATATAAGATGCAAGCCATTTAGATTGACGAAACCATAATATTTTATGTATTTTTACCAATAGTAAACCTTGTTTTAGATAAAATTGTAATACTCTATAATGCAAGATATAATTCGATTTCGATTTAAGTGTTAATAGTAATTTTGAGTATTTACCCTTCGGTGGAACTTCATTAGTGGGAGCACACGGAAAATCAGAATGGTATTCGTGTAAATAATTTGGATACTCTAAGTCCACTTCTAGAAACAAACCCATTCACTATCAGTGGGCCAATTGATAATTTTATTCTTGTCAATTTTATCCTCCCACCGAAAACCACCATACGGTAAATAACCAATCATTGATAGTCCGTACAGATTATTCATGTCAATATACAGTAAATAAGATTTTTCATTTTCCGCATCAAAATCATGTACGTAAAAATTATTAGCTTTGGCATACCTTAATACAGCTTGTGTGATGCCTCCGCGAATCGATTTTTCTACAAACATATACATATTGATATCTGATAGAAGTTCAAGTTCAATTTTTGTTTTATATAACATGGCTTGCCATGCCAAACCAGGTGCAGTAAAACAATTAATTGCATCAATACTAAAAGCATTTAAACACTTCTTTCGAAAATTTTCCATTACATCTGCTGGGAGAAGTACATCACATTTTAAATATAGATCATGGTAGTCCCCCAAATTTTGACACTTAAACACACGCCAAATCAGTTTTACAAATTCATAGTCGGTCTCGGAAATTTGTGTTCCATTCAATTTGCTATTAAACGCCTCTCTTCCAGGTAATTCAGTTTCTTTAAATGTATCTAAATTTGTTATGCATCCATAAAAATAAAATCCCTTACGGAGAATTAAAGGGAACTTATCATCGGAAAAATATTGCTTTGTATATACGAATTGCTCAGGTTTTAATTTTGACACCAAATTTTCGAGACTGTACGGAAGAAATTTAAATAAGTCTACAAAACGTAACTCGATAGGCCTACCATTAAAATAAAGTGTTTGGAGAATGTGATGTATTTCTCAGTGCTTTCAGCAATTACAGATATATTGCCAGGTGTGCAACCTAGTTCTTTCACAAATAGATGTGCATCATAGGTAGATAAATTATGGAAGAAGACAGGGATAAAATTACTCTGACGTTTAATTTGCAAATTGCAATTATTGCACACCGTGGCAATATATTCACCAGTTAAATGGTTATGATGTTTAACTTTCTATTGTTACTCATATATTTACTATCGCAAACAGAGCATTCAGTGGATAGATTATACTCCTGTAACTGAGAACTATTTAATAGTATTATTGGTTTTTGTTGATCTAATATGTTTATTATTTTTCTCAATTCATTCTCCATTGAAGACAAACTTATTCGATACATTTTTCCCCCGATAAATAACTAAATCTGATTTCATATATTTGTTACTCCAACACACACTATAACCAAAACTGCATGGTATATGTTCCTGAATTTGTATTGTATTAGATCCAATTTGTTTATTTATAGCTTTTAATAAACTTTCAAAATCTGCAACTATTATCACATCATTCTGTAATAACAATTTCAGATTTCGAAATTTTAAAACATCTCCTTGTTTCGGTATGTTAATTTTGGTTGGAGTGTGTTCTTTACATAATTTCTCATGTTCATCTAATTTTGATTTGTTATAAAAAGATACTAAACATCGTCTACAAATAAATGTTTGATGAGTACCTAATTGATGTCTAAATAAACCATTTAAATTTGTAATTAAACAATAATGAGAGTTTAAATATAATAAATCTATATGTTTAAATACACCTGTGTTTTCGCTTATCATAATTAATGCCATATATATATTAATAGAAATTTGTTCCTTAGTAAATACGGAATTATACATATGTTCAAATTTGCTTATGTGTTCTACTTCAACAGGGAAATTTATATTCGTTTTTTCAAATAACGGTACTAAAGTATTAATATATTGTATGTAATTATGTACACGATGTGGGTGTTCTTTTACTGGATATAATGCAGATAGAATGCAGTACATAAAACATCTATTATCGTTATTTTGAACATTTAGAACAATTCTTTTTAGATAAAATCCATTGAGGCAATTTTATAAAAGATGGTGCGGTCAGAGGATCATATTTACTGATTTTAATTTCTAAGAGATGGTTTGGTTCAGAGCAAAGAGACCACCCTGATTTCTTAATTGCTCTGTTTTCTTGTTCAACTAAAATTTTATTAAATAGTTTTTCAATTATAGAATTCACATCTGTACTCGGTAAAATAATTTCGTTACCAATATTTACAAAGAATCTACATGTTTCTAAATCTACTGGTTTTACAAAAGTTATAGCCTAAGAAAAATTTACTTTAAAAGATGTATTAGTTTGTTCCTGTTTTAATATATCTAAACAGTCTTTTCTTTTATTATTTAAAAAACATCCACTATCCTCTTTTAAAACATTATCACATTTTAAAATTATTATTAAATAGAGTATCAGTTGGTGAATTGATAGTATTTGGTTTAACCTTTTTCGTTCCCATTTTTTTTAAAAATAACGCAATGTTACTATAATATTTCAGAAGTGAGTTTTTATAATATGATATTATTGTTATAAGATGCCTTACCTGAAAACAAAACTTCTCGATGAGTCTTTTATACCTTTGTAATTTGCATTAGGTAATAATGCGCAATAGAGATGATATCAGCAAGTCACGGTCGGGGTTTCCCTTTTTTTAATCCTATCATTGAATGACAAGTTATACCGCGAGCGATCAACATATACCTGTGTGATTGCATTACGTAATATTGCGCAATAGAGATGATATCATCAAGTCACGGTCGGGGTTCCCCCTTTTTTTAATCCTATCGTTGAATGACAAGTTATATTATTAAATCCGTATTGTGTGTTAAAGAGAAAACTAGCTCAATGCTTTTAAAATCCGGATGAATGACGTAATGAGAATTATCCACATATGGCGGAAGTTATTATATAACTGATAACAAAACACGGAAGTTTGCGTTCCTTTGCAATCTTTAAATAATCTCTGCTATGTTCAAATATAGGTTAGAACAAGTTCACTCCTTAAAAGAATCTTTGCTATAGGGTTCGAATGTATTATCTGTTATGTTCAAATAGGGGTTGAAAAATGAGAACGAGTACCCCCGTAGTCTTATGCCTGCTATGTGTTATGTGCTATGTTCAAATAGAGGTTGGAAAATAAGTCATACTCTTTTATTATGCTAAAATATGCTCATAAAAGGGAACGAGGTTCAAATAGGGGTGGTCCGCTCTGCTGTAGTACACTCCTATTCTCTGCTATGTTCGTTATGTTAAAATAGAGGATGGAAACGAGTTCAACCTTTAATCTTCACTATGTTTCGTAGTCTCTGTCTGATGCGCTATGTTCAATTAAGGGTTGGGAACGAAATCAGTGCTATGTTAAAATAGGGGTGGAACGAATACAAAAGAGTACACCCTCATTATTGTCTTAGTAGTCTTTGCTATGTAAGATGTTAAAATAGGGGTTGGAGTAGTTTTATGTATTCTCTGCTAAGTTCAAATAGGGGTTGGAATGAATACACACCTGCTATGTTCTGCTGTGTGTGTGTGTTCAAATATGGGTGAGCCGCTCTGCTGTGTGTTCATAGTTCAAATAGGGGTTGGAAAATAAGTCATACTCTTTTACTAGCTCTGCTATGTTTATAGTTAAAAATAGGAGTTGAATACACCCCTGCTATGTTTCGTAGTCTCTGTCTGATGCGCTATGTTCAATTAAGGGTTGACTAGTTCTGTTATGTTACGTAGTCTGATGTTCTACTATGTGTTCGTAGGGGTTGGAAAATATGCTCATAAAAGAGAACGAGTACACCCCCTAAGAGCTATGTTCAAATAGGGGTTGGAAAATATACCATACTCTTTTATTAGCTGTGCTATGTTACATACTCCTATGCTTTGCTATGTGTTCGTAGGAGTTGGAAAATATGCTCATAAAAGGGAAGGAGTTCACCCCTAAAATGTGCTCATAAAAGAGAACGAGTACACCTCCTAAAAAGTGCTCATAAAAGGGAACAAATTCACCCCTAAAATGGATGTCGTAAAAGACCGTGGGTTCACGGTGTAAGGTGCTCAATTTCCCAGGGGTCCTGAGTTGGCCAATACTGTTCCAGATCGATCCATTTTCTACTACTGGAGGGGGAGATGGATTTCACTTTGCTGATCACAGACGGTAAACGAATGGCAAAATACTTTTGGATAAAGTGCTTCGTTCCTTTTTTGTTTATGGATATACGAAATAAATAATTAGACTGTTTCTTGAGCTTGAACTTTACAAATGGAAACTACTTCTGTGCTGGTCTTGATGAAAATTTATGAATTTACTTCTATTTTAACGTCTGTAAGTTAGAAAAATTGATAACTTTATTATAAGAATAATAGCAGAAATCAGCAATAAATTAGCAAAATGTATCAAGACCACCCTTCATTTAGCCTTCAGCTTGCTCTCCTCAAATTTCGATGAAGTTTGGTTGTGTGAATTGGCTTTGAGGATGAAAGGATGTCACCTCTATCCTTTAACCCTTTGCGACCTCGTGGGTCCAAATGGGCCCGTTAACATTACGTATATATTTCCATGATTTCTTTTGCCCGTTTTTAATTAGTGAACCTACCATAAGATTTGCTGAACTTTTAGTTTTGATCTGGCTACTATGTTTTATACACGGCGATCGTACTTTGAATGTTTCTTGTAATTGTTTCGCATGTACGTCAAGGCTTCCAATTATCCCTGACAAGTCGGCTTGAATATTTTATATTTTCAATGTAAGTACACGATATTTCACTGCTAAAATTTGAATATATAAGGTAGAATGTATGTTTTTAGGTTTTCTGTTATTATATGCTTGCAATTTCTAATCTTTTCGATTATATTTACTTATAAAAATGCATGACTCCAATTGGACCCATCAGGGTACACTGAAGCTATTACTAGAAATATCTCTTTATGAGGTCTGGTTCCAATTGGGACCATTAGGAGTATGATAAGTACTTATATAGAAAGAGCTTATAATTTTCAATAAACTTTGCAATAGGTATGGCTGATATTTTATTATGAGGAAAGAATTTTTCTTTCTTATGTATTTATGAAACTTCCTTTAAAACATTGAGGCATACAAAGATATATACTTTTTGACATAGTTATCTTTCATTTTATTTCTCAGTTTTGTATCCATTCTTCCTCCTCGTCCTTTCCATACAGGATGTTCCAAATTATAATAAATTAGACATATTCATAGAAGATACTAAATAAAATGTATGGAAATTATTTTCTCCAAGTAAATTGAGAAACTGTTTTGAGGAAGATTACCAAGAGTATTCTATTTTCACAGTTACTTCTAGAAAATACTAAATTCTACTTCTGGCCATACTTATTTCTGTAAAACTATAAAGTTTGTTCAACTTTTATCTAATAAATTAACCTCTTGCTTTATTCTGAAGGTAATACTGTAACTAACCTAATCTTAGTAAATAGACTAACTTAAACTAACAACTTCGAAATGACTTAATGGCTTAATGGCTTAATGACTGCAAAAATTACAGTCATATTCTTTCTTTCTTATGCTTTCAGATGAACAACGCGCTGGATGCGACAGAGATTCTGCTTATGCTCGCAGAGGGAGACTGGTCAGATCTTGATGATCTAAGTGAAAAATCTGGTGACGAGGAAGCAGCCATACACGAAATTTTCACTCTTACACCGACAGAAGGCACATCCGTAACGAATAATATCGAATTGGACCTTCCTGACACCGACAACCCCATGTATGATGATTTGATTCCTGAGGACTCAGAGCCCGTTCCGTCCACATCTCTGAAGCCAACTTCAAGTCATCAAATTGCAAATTCAAGTGTGACAAAGATCTCAGAAGAACTGGACGTGGAAGCTTCGATTATCGAACAGAAACAGCAATAAATATAACTGCGTTAAAATGGTATGGCAATAAATTTGTTCACATTGCATCATCTTACGTAGGTGTTGAGCTAGTAGATGAAGTAAAAAGGTGGTGTCTGGCTGAGAAGAGTCATATAAAAGTGAGGCGACCATCAAGTGTCAAAGAATATAACCAAAGGATGGGAGGCGTAGATTTACAAAACATGCTCGTTAAATTATACAGAATTGATATAAGAGCAAGGAGATTTTACCTTAGAATTGTGTTCCACTTAATTGATATATGTGTTGTCAATTCCTGGTTATTGTATAGACGTCATTGCAACCAAAGAGGTGTTGGCACACATAAGAAGCTACTCGATTTCAGCGCAGATATTCCAAATGGCTTAATGGCTGGGAAAGATATGTCGAGTAAACGCGGAAGACCTTCCACTGAGGAAGTAGCTTTGATCAAGAAGGAGAAGAAGAAGAAGAAGAAGAAGAAGAAGAAGGCAGTCAGCACAACGCCTAGCTTAGATATTAGATTCGTTGCTATTCGTCATTGGCCGATTCATGATGAACAAAAGCAACCTTGCAAACTCTGCATCAAAGTAAAATCTAGGATAAGGTGCCAAAAATGTGGTGTAGCTTAGTGCTTAACAAAAAACAAAAATCGTTTCTTCAATGCCATCGAAAATAACTTCACGTTTACAACAGTATTTAACATTTATTTTCCTGCATAAGTGCTTTCTTTGCAATTCTAATTTTGAATAAAATATACACATGAATATATATATATATATATATATATATATATATATATATAACGAAGACGTAAATTCTAGTTTAAATTACCAACAAAGTGTATAACAAGGAATCACGCTAGAGTGGGAAGACAACTATCATAACTGCATTATATTGGGATGATTAAAATTTCAGAAATTTAAAAAGAAAAATTAAAATTAAAATTAATTTATCAAGTAACGGATGATGATTCAACTAAATTGAAAAAAAACTGATAATTGTTCAAAATAGTTAATCAAGGAAAAGTGAATAATAATTCAAATGTTTACGTAACACATAATGAATCAAATAAAATGTTGGTTTTCTCCGACCAATTATTCAGAAGATTTGGAGAAGTTGCCCCAGGAATACGTCTCCTATCTAAACAGGATGCTTGTCTTCTAGGTGCTGCTCTCACAAAGGAAGCATTTACAACTGTGCTATTAAACAAAATATCCAAATTACTCGTATAATATTTTCTGTCTCGTCTTCACTCGACTTCAGCACACGTAGCTTTTCTTCTTCTACGTGCTTCATTGTCAATCCCTCGCCTAAACTACTTCCTACGGTGCTTTCCATCTTGGAATGAGACTCCACTGCTGAAGAAATATGATCATATCCTCAAAATGGGTCTGGAGTCAATTTTTAACTGCTCCTTGAGTGACGAATCTTGGATACAAGAATCCTTGCCTGTTGGATTAGGAGGCCTTGGTATTCGACGAACCGTTGATATGGCGATGCCTGCCTTTTTAGCGTCCTACCACGGATCTCCTTGTTTAATCGGGGCTCTCCTTCCTCAAGGTTGCCACCTGGACCCAGATGGGATAGTTCAAGAAGGGTCTAGCAAATGGATAAATATAACATGCAGCAATCATGTCAAGGGAACGACAAGTACACTGCATTTCCCAGTGGTTACGGATAGCAAGACTTGGTGAAAGGGTTATTACATAGTTTTTAAGTTAGAAGGAATCAGTTTCAATTGAGATATATAATTTATTATAACAAATAATTCAACGGACAACATATATAAATATCACAACTAACAAACCGATTCCTTTGTGAAATTGCTCCGCAATCACAGTTTAATGCTAGAAGGCGAAATGTAGCTTTTATATAACAACTCATTAAAGTTACAATAATTTTGATTCAATTTAGAGGTTACGTTTTGTTCAAAAAAGTTACTTCGAAATATTTTACCAAATCTAACACTACTAATTAAATGCACTTTAAATCTAATAGGAGTCGGGGCCATTCCGAAGTGGGTGACCAATACTCACCTTAACGTTATTCAAAAATAAAAAAATAAAAAATAAAAAGATTTAAATTTAGAATTAGTGAATATTAATCACTCACTCACAATGATCCCGGTTCCTTATACAAACCACTAATACACTTCTTTTAACTTCTCATCTTCACGACACAATTTCGAAACAATTTCACTGTTAAACAATTTTACATGTTAACTAAGTAAATTACCTTGTCTCACTACAAGGTTCGATAGGTCAATTTCTCAAACGAAAGTTCGTAGGTGGCAGCACTATAGACTATGGCAGCAATGTTCGTCAATGTTTCCATCACTGATCAGATCACAATCTCTTATTACTTTTTTTTTTCATTATGCTTCATATTAAATTCCTCCCCTCTGGGAAGCTTTACTTCTTAAGAATGGTTTTACGAAATGAAAAAAAGAAAAAAATCACTGAAAAAGGTCAAATTACTGCATGCAGAAATAAGGATAGTTCGACTAACCAAGAGTAGTCCAAAAACTTCCAGATATTACTATGTTTACCAAATTCCGGACGTTCTATCTCAATTTCCAGAAGTAGATGATCACAACAAGATGAGATCTTTCTCCTTATCCACAACAGAATGACTGGCAGCACCAATAAGATAAGAATGGAAAACATAATTCGCCTTTGTGTTGACCAAATTGCCTTTCCTCGACCTTGCAGAAGATTCAGGATAATCAGATTTCTCGGACGAACACACAAAAATAGTGGATCCACATAGTTCTGTACCTGCAGAATTGTAAAAACAAACAGTACATTTCTTACAAAAACATTACATAGAATACACTAAAATATATATATATATATATATATATATATAACATTTCTATTATTTCAGAACTGAACCTACACAGGTTTTTTTCTATAGTTTAATCATTATTTGAATTATCATTACTATTGTTAATATTTATAACACTGTTGTTATTTCTTGGAGGCAAGTACCTTTTTATAAATTGAACATGCCGCTTTAGCTTTACATCAGGATTACTAACGAGCTCAACCCAGACAGCATTGGGTGTTACATACTTTAAAATCTTGGTGGGCCAGAATATTTGGTATCAAACTTGGAATAATATTTCTTATCCAAGGATGACTTTGACATTTTCTTTACAAGAACTAATTCACCTACAGGCAAATTACTAGGTACAGTGAGGCAGGGGCGGATCCAGGACCGAGTTCTGGGCGGCGGTGGGTTGTCATAGTGCTACTTTTAAGGGCTCCAAACTTCGGGATGGGTTTTATTTATATATATAAAATAAGAAAGTTTCCACTTCTGGGGGGCAACCGCCCCTATCGCCCCCCCCCCCACGGATCCGCCCCTGCAGTGAAGGACACTTCTGGAATACTTTAAATTACCGAATTAACTTTAAAAGAATGCGGATGGCATAATCGCCAGGCATTGAAAATTCCCGTACACTTGGTCGAAATTCCCACTATCGTCTACATCATCATTTCTCAAAATGAAATGAATCTTAGACGTATACTTCTTATGGAAAACATATTACTTGATATTTGTGGGGATAAATTGAAACAAAAAATTAAAGTCCAATCCTGTTGCTGTTGGAATGAACACTCTTTCTGTCGTTTGATCTGAAATGACTTTACAGAATCTGAATAAATATTCTGTCACTTCAGGAGGGTAGGAAGAGCGGATACCCCCCTCCTTCAGTGTGAAAACATATACATTTAGTCAAATGCTTAGTGAGAGTGAGCCCATTGGTACGGCACTTTTATGATTTCAAGTTTTGCTCCCAAGCCATCTCATGCCATAGCTGATGACATTGGAGAACGAGAGATGCAAATATGATGAAAGAGAGATACAGTCACAAGCGCAAATTTAGACTTTGAGACAAAATGATCGGATAGCATCCATATTTTGTCGAAAATTTTGATTTGGTAAGTAGACATGTAAAAGCTCACCCAAATCTGAGAGCATCCCACTACCAATTGTTGAATTCAAGTGAAGAACTCAGTTAAGAGCATCAGATGATTACGGAAGGGGAGAAACATCTTCAGATATGGAAAACAAATAATGAAAAAATTGGACTGCCCTGAAAAAGGACTCGAACCATAAAACTTATAATTACTAAGCAAAGACTCTACTCACTCTTCCACGGAGCCACACTGAAAACTGGGCAGTCATACGTCAAACACAGAACGTTTGTTACTTACAAAACGTTTCTGTAAGGGGGAAAGCTAAGGAAATTCCCCATCTCTAGTTTTTCCATCCCTGGCACTAACTTAATTACTGTTGTCCCAGCCTGGGAAGAATATTTTCCATCCCTCCATAAACTTTCCTAACAATTTTCATACATTTATATATAGCAGCACAAAACATTTATCCATGGCTGTTCTGCACAATTATACTTACACAAAACATTTACTTCCAATTCTATTAATTCCAGTACCAAATTAACAGAAATACTGGATATGAAATTATATATCTCGACAAGAGTCTTGCATAAAATATAGAAAAATTCCTTTTTTTTATTTGGAACAGAGGGACCATACACGCAAGTTGCGCCCATGAGATTTGTTTTGCGGAGGAGGGGACAGAAATTTACATTGAAAATGGCAAAATCGCACGTTTAATTATAACATAATTTTTTTAAGAATGTCAAATGCAAAGGAGAACGAATGTATTCTCTTTGGCTTGAAAGAATAAAATTATGGCTGAAAGTTGAAGTGAACAGAGATTGATGATGTTTAAGAAAAATGCATGCTACTAATCAGTGGCGTAGCCAGGAGGTCGGGAACCTCCGGATATTTGTACAAGTTGCTAAAATAAGGCCCAAGGGTAGAAAGATACCGAAGAGACCTCGCGATCGATACTGGCACAAACACATGGATTCAAATGGGTATGCACATGCGGGTACGCTACATTGCGACCTAGAAGTCGACCGCGAGGGTGAATCAGTGGTTGCGATGATAAACAACCGAGTTTGTTTTTACATCTATGTTCAGCGGAAGCAACGCTGTGGCTCATGTTCTCTTTGGTTCTCCTTGAAGCCCTGCAATGAATAAAGTCTTCATTTGTTTAAAATTTCGTCTGCAGAGGATTCTGTATGTCTATACTCGAGAGGTTTCGCTGCACTGTTAAATGTGATTATGAGAGACATATTAATAGAACTAGTGAGAAATGTTCCGGCAATATGGAATAAGAAACACAAAAACATCATAATAGACACGTTATAAATAAAGAATGGAAGAAAGTAGCAAGAAATGTGAATGTCGGGTAAGTTATTCATATTTATTTGAGAATTATACTGTGGCTTATTAGAAAAAAAGAAGCTACTGTTAATTATATATATGCTTAAAAACTCCACTACCTTCCCATAATTCCGAGATTAATAAAAAAGGGTTTCTTGTAAATTCGTTACTGATATAAGGTAAAGAAATACCTGTAAAGACAGGCACACATCCATAAGGAGAAAATGTCGTATAATGGAATTGCAGTGACGAAACTTCATTTGCTACAGTTAATACCGTTCCAAACCGAAACCTGAAGATATACCTGTATTTTTCCAGCACCTGGAGAAATGGCCACGAAATGGAGAGGAGGGGAGACGCCATTTTTAAGTTGCCAAGAGCTAGCCAAGAATCTAAGTTCTTTCCCCTCCAGAAAATCAGTAAACAAAACATTGGTACTACTGTGTTAGATAAGATTTATTTGGAAGAACCGTCAGCTAAAAACTGCTACCAAATAATCAGACATAAAGCATAGCTAATATTCAAAAATGTCCGAAACATGTAATATTTGTGAAACATAAGAGAGAGAGAGAGAGAGGGAGAGAGAGAATTAGTCCCGCACATAATAGTGCACTTCGGTTATAATTTTAAACAAAGAAACACTTTCCACCTCATCGTCCTTATCTTCCAAAAACAGCAAGTGGCAGTACGAACTTATCTGTTTCTCTGTGTGTTTGTGACTGTCGGTCACTGACATATGTAGTTCATGCTCGATTGTTTCATTCTGAGAAATTCACTTAAAGGAAAGAAACATTTGTTTCCAAAAAATATACATATATTGTAGTTACTCATCCGAAATGTAACGCGAAGAAAGTAAAGCAAACTAAACGCGTTGCCCTTACAGTTACTTTGGAAAAATGTAACGCGTTACTTGCGTTACGTTACTTCCCAAGCCTGGTCTCATGCTTACTTGCCTTGTAAACGAACCAGGCAACCCACTCATCAGATAGTTCAGTAGGCGGGGTCTCAGTTTCGATTCCCGGTGCGAGAGCCTTTGAAATATTAAATGTCCTCGATGTATCTGTGTTCGTGTCCCTGTCGTTCAAGGTTACTGGAAATAACTGTACACACCTGTTCACAAAAAGCTGGAAACTCGTTCAGAAACTAAGTCCGAAAAAGTAAGCCTAGATCCGTCACAATTCCCGCAGATCTATACACAGGAAATTGCATGTTCCCGCCGTTCTTTATATAGACACTAGCTACAAATCGTACTGTCATCCGAGCGATGTGAAAATGTAAAAATAAAATCAAACTACTTATTTTTTAGATTAATATTGATTGCATACCTCATGCACAGTTCCAACATGCAAAATCAACCATTATCTTAAGTAGGAGTTGCTGAAAATGACAGAAAATGGATATTTAAACATCCAAGTAGAAACCTGTGCTGGAGCGATTCTATTATCATATTATAATACAATCTCTTGTAAGTTGCGTCTGTGGTCGAGCGGGTTTAGTACTGCTACTGACATTTCTGAAACGAAGAGCGACGGTTCGAGCCTCCGTGCGGAAAGTTAAAGTTTTCCTTCCTTTTTTAAAAATATATGGGAACTTTTTTATAAATGTAAATTTCTACTGTGAAGTAATTGGAAACACATTCTCCGACAAAGTGTCACTTTTCAAATCCCTGTCGCATTTACTAGTCCGCCATGTCCATAATTCATATATGAAAACGCTAAAAATGAGAAATGTGAACACAGTTGAATACCTAAAACCACACGTCCAAAATGAAAATTATTCATATATATATTTCGGGGGGTTTTGCTAACTTCATTCTTGGAAATGCGAACATTCTACAAGATATTTAATTCACTTTACAATATGTTATTTGAATAAACATAAAATTTCGGTATTACACTTCTTCTCTCTTTCTCTCTCTCTCTCTCTCTCTCTCTCTCTCTCTCTCTCTCTCTCTATATATATATATATATATATATATATATATATATATATATATATATATATATGGGAAAGTAGTACACAGTGGATCATTGTACACAGTGGATCAGAAGGCGTTATTCATTTATTTATAGCACAAATTTAACTAGCGCATGTCAGTTATTCTGTTTTCACATTACACACTTATTAACGAAATGCCCACAACAACGGATGATTCTCACTTGTGGTGAAGTGAAAAATCTGTTTTCCTCGTGCTAAAGTAAAAAATTAAGTAATAGAAGTGAATGCTCTGACTTTGTGATTTATCTTGTAATTTCGAATATCATGGACGTGGGAAGTAGGTAAGAATGTATTTGTAATATAGCATTGTTTATTATGTTCTACTTTAATAGTTCCTTGTAGTGGGAAATTGTTTGGGTTGACAGCAACAAGTACACAATGGATCAGATCGGTGTGGTACACAGTGGACTGATCCACTCTGTACCTCATTGTGTTCATAGAAGTTCAAGTATTTGGCATACTCATTTAGAAACACATCATAATATTGGGATCTTACGGAACTTTTAGTACTATGTTACAGGGGTGGATCCAAGACCGACTTCTGGGAGGGTTGTCATACTGATACTTAGAGCTACTTTTAAAAGCTTGAAACTCTGGGATGGGTTTTATTTGCGATCGTCCCTCTTGGATCCGCCACTGTCATGTTACATGTTACAAATGAATGGTTTGACCACGAGGAAATACACGCAAGGCAACATGAAAGACATTTCGATGAGAGAAGCAGTGCAATTAGTGGTAGAGCAGTGATATTCTATTAGACGTGTTGCTAAATTGAAGAACATTGATTACAGAACTTTGAACAGGCATGTCAAAAAATAAGAAAGTACCAAGTCACAATGCTAAAATGAAGCCAAATTATTCTGTACGATAAATTTTCTCTTCAGAGTTGGAGCATTTATTTCCGAACTATATAAAAATGTGCAACAAAATGTGTTAGTCTACCGTAGCCGTGAGGCATTTAATGTATGAAATTGCCAAGAAGAACAATATATCGATACCTGCTTTGTGGGAAAAAAGCAAAATTTCAGGTCTAGAGTGAATCATTATAAAGATCTTAGTATTAGAAATCCCGAAGATGTGTTGGAAAGCGTCAATTTTGTAGTCTCAAGATTGTTGTCATTCAACAAATACAATCTTTAAGCATTCTTTAGTAATTTACGTAACTTATCTACGAAATATCTCAAATTCTGTAGCCTTTCATGTATTTCCAACTTAGACATGAACTAGAACAGTTCGGACATCCAAGAAGGTAATAGCAGAGCCAAGCAAAGAAGCCAAGCAATTAAATCTATGCACGAGTGGCGAAAGTGGGGTCCTCGTTGTGACGTGTGTGACTGTGACCATCGGGTATATTTTTGCCACCAGCTATGGTTTATCCTGGGAAATATTTTGATCAGCATATGATCAATGAGGCATCGCCTAACTAACTTAGTTTGAAAACTCCATCAGGATGGATGAATGAAAAATTGTTACCACATTCTTGCAATAAAATACAACCGGTTGGATGTGCCTGTTTTCGTACCATTGAAAGCACATTAAAATGCAGCTGTGGATATTTGATTTTTGCAAAACCCAAGAGAACCCATGCCAATATATGAAGCAGCTCAATCTTGGGAGTAGTATTTGCACGAGCAGTGATTTCAATCAACATCAAAGCAGGTTTTAGAAAGACAGGAATGTTTCCTTACGATCAAAATGTATTTACAGACAATAGTTCTTTTCTACGCTGTATGTACGCAAAAACAGATAGAAGACCAAATCAATGTACCTTCCTCAAGCAACAATCCTTTAATTCAAGAAGTAGAGAATGTAGATGCAGATTCGAAAGAAAATACTTTCCAGAAAGAAGAACTTAAACAATGTTCTTGTGTCACCTCAAGAAACATCGTAGGAAGAAAGGCAGAAGCCATTTCTTCACAGGCACTCCGGAAAGAGCCAAACGTTTTGAAGGCAAAGCCAGTAAATAAAATGAGTCCAAATTCAGTAGCAATCTGAAACAAAAAGAATAAAAGAAAGACGTTCCGTCCCGAAGAAAGTGAAAGTAAATGGTAGTTCAACGGAGAATGAGGAATAAATGAAATCAAATATTTGAGTTTTACGTCCCACGGTTATGCCGGTTAGGCTAAAGGAGAGATGAATGAAATGGTGGAATGAAGAAAGTGGGAGGAAACGGGAGAACCCCGAGAAAACCCACGCACATGGTGTTTGTCCACCACAAAGTTCACTTGGTGGTGGCTGGGATCGAACCCGCGACCCCAAGCACCAGAGATGAACGCTCTACCACTGAGCCACCGCGGCCCCCGGAGAATGACGATTTTCAGCCAATTGTATTATAAGATTCTTCAGATGATGATAACTTTAGAAAACGAAATATTTTAGTTTGTCACATTATTATGCCCCTCGGGCTAAGGAAGACGGTCGGTGTTACATTAGAGACAGAAACTACTACTTATGATCACGGGCGTCTCTGGCGGGGGGGACTGGAGGGACGCGTCCCCCCAAAATTTTCAAGTACAAAATATTCAATATTTTATTCTAATTTATTTACTAACGGCAGGATATCATATAAATAATAATACTTATATTTATTTGGAATATAATATTCAGGCTGTGAAACGATTATAACACAGCTCTTGATATACCTTAGGGAGTCCGTGAAGGTAAGCAGATAGGTTGCAAATGGAATCGAAGATAATAAACAGGTTGGGCTAGGTAGTACCATTTAAATCACTTTCTTAGATTTCCCCCCCCCCCCCAAATTTTACATGGCAGAAACGACAGTGCTTATGATGATTTGAAACAGAGTCAAAGAGAAGTTCAACCTGGTGATTACGTTCTTTGTAAGATTTCTCTCACGGATATATTAGATTGGTCAAATCACGACTAGGAAAAACAATGAAAATGACTAGATTTTGTTTCTAAGAAGCGAGAAGATACCTGAAAGTTTCATCCAACCAAATAATGCAGATATTTCACCCATACACAATATTTGAATAGTAAGAGGGCTTCCAAAACCTCTTGATTAATAATTTGCATAATCAGACAAATTGAATCCAGTACAGAAAGTTAAATTCTCAATTCTTATAACAAATTGCTTATGCTATTGTGCATAATTACTTAAACTTCTAAATTTACTAATCCAGAACCAATGATTCCCTGTACAAGAAATCAATTTAAATGTCTAAAACGTTTGTTTTATAACAGTCCCTTGTATTATTTATTTTGGTAATCAATTCCTGAAATTAATAGTATGCTATTAAGATCTTGTAATACTTCAATTCTAACTTTTATTTAGAATTTTAAAATTTATTTTGTATTATAAGTAATAGTACAGATTTTGACAATAATGCTAACAATTTTATGTAGATTTGGAGATTTTGAAATGATGGGCCCCTTTATCATACGTTCCTATTCATTACTCTCAATACATTGTTCCTTTGGTCCACTGTGTACGCATATATGATCCACTGTGTATGATTGTGGTACACAGTGAATCATTTTACAAGCACTAGCGTTAACTGTAACTGTAAGATACAGAGCAGCGCTACAAACTAATAAATTACTTACGAATGTAGTAGAGACATGTGCCCATGTTCTACACTAAACAAATTCCAGTAATACTTACATTAAATGGATTTATGCTGAAAGTTTTAAAAATTGATCCACTGTGTACTACCTTCCCTATATATATATATATATATATATATATATATATATATATATATATATATATATATATATATATATATATGCTTTATTTTTATTTATTTATTTTATTATTATTATTATTATTATTATTATTATGGCATTACAAAAATTTAGGGTACCTCATAATCTGGATTCTTATAAAGCAATTTGAACAATTATTTAGAAAATATGTACTGCTTAAAATCGGATTAAATCACAATGCCAGTAATCTGTAATATCTTACATTTTTATTTATTTACGTTGAATGTGTACTTGCTTTATACTGTATAGTATGAATATTAGGTGCTACATAAGAAACAATTATCTATAATTGAATTTAAGTAGGAAATCGACATAGTTATTATAAGAAGAAACTTGTGAAAATGAAGTGTATAATAATGGTTGTATCTGAAATAGATGTTGCGTAATGGTGTAGTTGGTTAAACCGCCAGCTTTGGAATACTGGGCTCTTCAAACTGTCCATCCTTAGGGATGCGCAGAGTCGAGTCGAGACAGAATTTTCCTGACAAAATTCAAGTCGAGACACAGCTCTTCCAATAGAAAAATATACATTTTTTGAGTCGAGACATCACTTTTACAGCATATTGTCGAGACGAGACTACCTCAAATCTTGTCTCGTGCGCATCCCTATTCATCCTACCTACATAAAATCAATTTTGGATACGAATATTTAATTTCTTTTAACGATAATTGTAATCTACGATACAGACTTGATATTGCCTTGAACTGCTTTATTACCACTTAACCTTCGTATACTGTAATTATATCTAAGTTTGGCGTAAATATTTATTATTATTAGAATGTAAACATTGAAGAATATATATTAACACAGAATGAGGATAAGCTCAATGCTCGTAGTAATTAACAAATTGGTTGCATGTTTATTTAAAATTAACTCTCTTGAAATGTAAATAATCGTTATTAGAAAGAAAGCAAGAGAACCGTTTTGTTAATTTGGACATATTATAAGAGATTGAGGAATGTGTATGTAATAGAACAGAATATATGAAACTAAATGGAATGGTATGTGGAACTGAACTTGAAAGAGGATAGGATGTGTAAATGAAAAATGAAAGAAAGCAATGGTTAACAGCAGTAGTCACTATTTACAGCAGATGAGTGAAATCTAACTCCCCTCAAAAAAAAAATCAACAACTCTGAAACATAAGGGCGTCACATTTTCTTCGTTTCCTCACAAAATTGAAAAATGGATTTTGCATATTTTTCGTCTATACCCCTTCAATATAGTTAGCTAACAAACCAAGTACGATCGACTGACTAGAAGTCACGTGAGTGAAATTTATATAGGAAGTTTCGATACAGCGTTCACCGAAGTGACGCAGACGTGGTGTTGAAGCTTCTGGTAGGCCCTATTTCGTAATGGAATTTAGGTCAGTGTGATTTCTTTATACGTATCAGAAAGCTCTTTAGCTCCATACTAAAGGCGTGTCGTATGATTTATTCAAATCGTCAGGTATTCGGACAACCATGAGCCTAATTCGTTTTGCTTCACTACTCACAAGTTTGACTTGAAATAAATTCTTACTTTTCCACGGAAACACAAACTGTTTGAATACTCATTTTATTACGGGTGAAATGTATAATTTTGCAAGTAATAAAAATTGTCATGTCCTTCTCCGAGATTCGATCCCTCGTCCTTTTGCTCAGCAGTTCGACACGTAGACAACTAGACTACTTGTCCTTGTGTAACAGTTTGGAGGAATATCGGTTTAAACTTCACTAAGGAAATTGAGGGCATTGGTTATAGCTGGATTGAGGGAAATACCATGTGCTCCCAAGTTAGTAGTGCCACTTGCTGTTTTTGGAAGATAAGGACAGCCTTAGGGAAATCACGTGTACTGATTGCAAGCACCTGGAAGATTTTGTCGTAGATTTTGACACCTCCAAATCAATGCATTCAGTGAGTGAACTAGGAGTGCAATGATACCGGTAGTCTATTTTACTTTGATTGGTGTTGTTTTTATAAAGATGGAGAAGGAAAATATTTTACCGTTCGAACATTTGAAAGAATACTTTTTTCTTAAGAGCTGAGAATGATGGTGGACAGAATTTAAAAGTAAACAGTCTGAACTGCCCCGGCGGAAAATATTTATCAACAACTAGGGTGCCATAATTAACGATTTATAGTAAGGGGTTAATATGAATAAACTGTGTTCTGATGAGCAGGCCTACTTTATTACTAGAAAATAGTTTGCAGATGGTATGTAATATTGGAGTTCTTTCAGATCAGTTTGCTTATCCTAGAGTCCCGTTGATTATAGAGTTTGAAACTAGCATTAAAAAGCATGTATCGATTTTAGAGTTACTGGCAAATATTGATTCACTCCCAGTTCATGTGTTCTTATTTTATTAGTGTAATGTTTCTCTATATTCTGTATTTTTAATTTTACATTAGTTTAGCAGAATAATAATAAGCAACCATTTTTCCTAACGCATAGGGATGAAAAAATGAAATGAAATCTTTGAGTCTTACGTCCCACAGTTATGCCGGTTAGGCTAAAGGAGACGGTGATGATAAGTGATGAATGAAATGGTTTAATGAATATAGTGGGAGGAAACGGGAGAACCCCGAGAAAACCCACGCACACGGTGTTTGTCCACCCCAAAGTTCACTTGGCGGGGGCTGGGATCGAACCCGGGACCCCAAGCACCAGAGGTGAACGCTCTACCACTGAGCCACCGCGGCCTTGCATAGGGATGAGTACGAGTCAAGCTAAAACTTGACTCGACTCGAATTCAAATTGAGTTTCGAGTCAAGTCAAAGGTAATAACCTCGAGTCGAGTTCCGAGCCGATTCAGCTTTTCGCGTCGAGTTCACTCGAGTTTGATAAATGGTTCGTTCGTTTTAACTCGTCTTGAAATCATGGCCTGATTACATTGGAAAACGAAAGCCATGAGAAATGTAAGCTAAATAGTAGGGATGGCCAAAATTTTCCGGAATCCGGATTCCGGAAATTTTGTTTTCCGGAATCGGAAAATTTACTTTCCGGAATTCGGAAAAATTCCGGAATTCGGAAAAATTCCGGATTTCGGAAAAATTCCGGAATTCGGAAAAAATCCGGAATTCAGAAAAATCCGGAATTCGGAAAAATTCCGGAATTCAAAAAAATCCGGATTTCGGAAAAATTCCGGAATTCAGAAAAAATCCGGAATTCGGAAAATTCCGGATTTCGGAAAAATTCCGGAATTCAGAAAAATTCCGACATTCGGAAAAAATCCGGAATTTAGAAAAAATCGGAATTTTTCCGAGATCCGGAATTTTTCCGATTTTACTTTCCGGATTCCGGAAAGTAAAAATTCTGGAATTGGCCATCCCTAGCTAGTAGCTGTTAAAAGAGAAACACAATAATGAATATATATACTGTATTAGTTTCTTGTAGTTGGATATGTCTTTATCACTTACGTAGACAATTGCTACTGCAGTTATTTACTGCTTTATGAGAAGGTCTTATTTTCACACAAAAAAAAGTCGCCGGTATGTCTCAAACATTATCGCGTTCCCACCTGCAGCTGCTCCAAAGCACTGCAAACTATTTTTTAATCAGGCGAAAGGCAGTGAAGGAAAAGAAATCTCAACAAATATTCTAATAACATTCGCTTATTGTCAACATACCTACAGTGAGCGCAGAAAGTGCTCGTACACCATGCATACTTTATATTGAAAACAGCTAGCATGAGAACGGGAGGTGGAAAATATATATATAACCAGAATTAAGACTACACATTCATACATTTTATTTCTATATACAAGAGAAAGGCCAAACAAATACAATCACTGTTTTGCTCAGAAGAAAAGAGAGAATTCCTTTTTTGTAAACGCAAAAAGTCACCGTACACTTATGATTGAATTAATGCTTATAAAGTATATTACGTTATTTATTATTTTGTTGGATTACCCTGTGCGTTAATGATTGTCTGTAGTCTTCGTGGCATTGATTTCACCTGTAGTAGTTCGTAGTTCTGTAGCTTCGGGACTATAGAAGTCAGTGGAGAGCTTTTGTGAACGCGGCATTGAACCTCCGGGTTCCATAGGCCATAGAGTTAGTTAGTTAGTTAGTAGCTTCGGGACTGAATATGTCCCATTCTTCTTGAATAGCTCTTCTCATGCCTTCTTTAGTATAGAAGCTGTGGCTTCTGATTCTTGTCACCAGAACAGACCATAGATGTTCTATGGGGTTCATGTCTGGGGATTGGGGAGGTGTGCGAAGCTGTTTCAAGGTATTATAGAGTAGCCACAATCGAGTATTTTCCACTGTATGTTTGGAGTTGTTGCCTTGCTGAACAATAAATTGTTTTCTGCGCACTAGTATGGAGATTTTCCTTTAATATGTTAATATACACTTTGTGGATCATCACTCCATCGATAAAGTGGAGATGACCCACTCCTGAGGCACTCATACAGCCCCAGACGAGCACGGACCCTCCTCCGTGTCTTACTTTAGGGACGAGATTTTGAGGATTCATCTCTGTATTCACCTTGCGTCATACCATACGCCTCCCATTAGATTCGATAAGATTAAATTTACTTTCGTCCGAAAATATGACCCTATTCCAGAAAGAAGCCTGATCCCTTATCTTTATACTCTTTTTCAAACTTTAGTCTCTTTATACGATTTGTCTTGTTCACCCATAACATTTTCCTGGCTATCCGAGCATGATACCCTACAAATATTCCGCACTGTACTGGCTGATACTTTAACACCGCGTGTTTCCAGATCCGTTGCCAATTGCACAGCACTACTTTTCGGAACCTTTTTTCTTTCCCTAATAATGTAACGTTTATCTTGTTCACTCAAAACTCTTGGTCTTCCAGTTTTTTTTTTTTTTTTTTTTTTCGCACAGTGATAGAAACATTATACATCGCAATTATTGTTTGTACTGTTGAACGAGGTCTGTCTGCAAGGTTTGCTATCTTTCTCAAAGATTTACCCTTCTTATGCAATTTAATAATTACTTTTCTTGTCTTCTCATTTGTTTCTGTTCGGTTGCTTCCCAGTTTTACAGCCCACCGTGAAGTTTTTTCACTCCTATTCACAACTAAACTCATTCTGTTATTCGTCATGCTATAAACAGAGGTGTATAATCAGGTGAATACTAGTGAACCCCAGTTGTGGTATCTTTGTTTCGTATTCGTACGTCAGGTGTACGATCTCTTTTTGCGTCTACTCTATACACTTTCTACGGAATTTATTTACTTTCTGACCATTAAACTTGTCTTTTTGTTCTTTATTGGTATATTCATAAAGCTTAGTTTTCATTATTCATATTGTGTGTGTTATTACACTTCTTAAATTTTCTGTTTCTTTTTCGCAAGCATTCTCGTTTCAATAGCATAGGTGTACGAACACTTTCTGCGCTCACTGTATGTACAGTAAATACAAATTTATAATTTTTGACTTTACGAAGTATACAATGTAATTGTTCAATAATTAACATAAGCAGGCATTCATTAATTTATATTAATATAATAATTAATAAAACTAATAAGCGGGTGATTGATGACTCAGTGGTAGAGTTTTCATCTATGGTATTCTAACCCAGGACATGTGGGTTTTCGATGGCTAATTTTGTGTTCGAAAATTTTTCCGGTGGTAGGCCTACTCTTGGTTCCCTTTCTTATATTTGTTCCATCATCACTCATTAACGAATTTAGTTTATCAATACTCTATAGCCATATATTCATTCTGTCCGTCAGTGAAACAGTCTCAAGTACTATCTGATGGATTACCATCAATTTTGGCCACGATGTACAGAGTCAATAGTTAAGAATCGAGTTCCCTGATGAATGTAATATTCAAACCGGAAGCGGTACAAATCAACCATTTCCAGTTTTAACGTTAATCATTATATAGTAAATATGGTAATAGATAGCGAGAAACGGTTTCCAGTAATCGACATATATAACATTCATGTAGATAGAATGTTACCCAATTTGTGTATCTGCTGAAAATAATGAGCTTAGGTATTTAGAGAGCATTTTCCGCTTTAGAAAATGTGTGCTTGGTAAAGAATGTAGAGAATTAGCTGAGTCAAGCACGTAGCTAGAATATGGTAATAGGAAGGGGGGGTCTGTCACGAAATACTGTGGTTATTTACCAGGGGCTCAATCATTCTAAATTATTTTATTGGCAACATATATTGGTTCGTTTAGCCAAGATTTCTAATGGAGGGATGATATGAAATACTGTGGTTACACACCAGAGGCTCGATCAATCTAAATATTTTACTGACAACATACCCATATTGATTGGTTAGGACAATAAAATGAGGATATATTAGTAAGTGTTTTAATAAGAAGCTATGAAGATATCTCGAGTAAAAAATTATAAAAAAGTATTGAAAAAGATATAGTCTTCCGAGGTCATTCGAACGGTGTCGAGAATTTTGCGTCTGGGAAATTTGCGCCCTACCTCAAGAACAAGGAAAATTGCGCCTGCAATGTACCTCCACCGGGAAGTTTGAGCCCTGCGAAATAAAAGAACCTATTCGAGCTTACGCATTTGCTCGGAAGGGCTGACATTACAGCATAAACAATCCTCCCCCCACAACCATGCCATTTGTGATTTATTTTCATTGTGGCTATATAAGGGGAGAATAAACTTCAATATAAGCCAAAAGAACACAACGGATCAACGCAATCACTGCTTCTTCCAGAGATGATTTTGGGGGAACACTGGCCTCCCCAGAGCTCTCAAAGTGCCCCCTCGGAGGAGACCAAAATAATACGTCTATAATATAATAATAAATAGAATAGTACCAGCAGTGACCCCCTCCGGAATACTAAGTGTGCCCCCCGGAACATTTTTTCTGAAAGAACGACTGAACGCAATTGTGTGTTTAAAGTGTAATTCCAGCAAGTAAACACACTGTACATAGTTTTCTTGATAATATTACTGAACTGATTTTACATTCACTTTACATTTTCTTTTCTATATTTTGTGTCCTAAAAAGCCAAACAACTCGCAAGGATTGTGAACAGAGATATCTGGGTAGAGCCAAACAGCCTTTTATAGATTAAATTATACTCTTTGATTATATTAATAAATAATTATATATCAGTCATTTATACTTTTATTGTAAATTTTGTAGTATAATGAAAAATTGTATTTGTATGGATTGCCCTTCAGTGAACTAAAATTGTATTTTTTTTTCATTTGTTCGGAATATTATAACGGATGGAGTAACTCACTGAGACGATGAGAGGCAAGCCTAGTTCAAGTGTGAGTGGAAGTTACTTTACACAGTACAAAAATAAGTTGAATTGTAGGGCGCTAACATCCCAGTGCAAATATATAGCCGGTGCATTTTCCCCTCTTTTTGCGGTAGGGCGCAAACATCCCAGTGCAAATATATTGCGAGCGCATTTTTTCCTATTTTTGTGGTAGGGCGCAAATTTCCTGGGCGCAAAATTCTCGCATTCAAGGGAAATATAATGTCCGTGAAGTTGACAAGCCACTTATGTCAGACTCCAATTTCGACTTTAAACGTCGCTAGTGCTATGTTAGTGTTCGATAGTGACGCAAATCGTTAGCACTCCACAGATAACGTGTGCTTTTTAAATAATGGATATGTCTTCTAACTGCATGCCAACACGCCCACTTCTAAGAATCATCTCAAAAATGAGGTTAACCGTTAGAGCAAGTAAGTGCTCATTAGTACCATTAACATTAACGTTAATGCCTCCATTGTACGGCCCTTTGAGTAATAATTACACCACGTATAGTCTCAATGGGTCCCTATATTCTCGCGAACATTCTGACGTGCCCAAGTTAGTTACTTTTTTTTTGGAACTATTGTTTATCTGTTATTGTTTATTGTTTATTGCTAGTCTGCAGAGTAGTCCTTACATTAATATGCCATTGTCCTTGATAATCATTGCGTATTTACAAGCAGTTTGTTATTACTGTTAGAAGATATCAAAAAACAACAGATAAAATCTACTACTTAACGGTTCATATTTTTCTTTTACAGTACACAAACGATTAATGATAATAATAATAATAATAATAATAATAATAATAATAATAATAATAATAATAATAATAATAATAATAATAATAATAATAATAAGACTATTCCAGCATAAAAGTTATCAATTGCATCACACTGGCAACAAGCGACGCATATTTTAACTTCATAAAAATTCGTTTCTCACGATTTTCTGGAAAACTACGTATGATATCTTCATTCTGTCAAGTTGTTTATCTCAGTGTGATATATGTATTACCTCTGGACAATATCACAGTAAAACAAAAATTAAATATTAGGAGTGCATCGTACTTTTGGACTACATCTCATTAACCATGGGAAGATTGAGTAGTATATACTTTAGGATGTAAGTTTCAGCTTAACTTGCATCATACATTCTTAGGATTACAAAAAGGAAATTTGTTCGTTTGCATTTGAACAAAATTCTTAGGATTACAAAAAGAAAAAATAATTTTTCCGAATTCCGGAATTTTTCTGAATTCCGGAATTTTTCCGAAATCCGGATTTTTTCCGAATTCCGGATTTTTTCTAAAATCCGGATTTTTTCTGAATTCCGGAATTTTTCCGAAATCCGGAATTTTTCTGAATTCCGGAATTTTTCCGAAATCCGGAATTTTTCCGAAATCCAGAATTTTTCCGAATTCCGGAATTTTTCTGAATTCCGGAATTTTTCCGAATTCCGGAATTTTTCTGAATTCCGGAATTTTTCCGAAATCCGGAATTTTTCTGAATTCCGGAATTTTTCCGAAATCCGCAATATTTCTGAATTCCGGAATTTTTCCGAATTCCGGAATTTTTCCGAAATCCGGAATTTTTCCGAATTCCGGAATTTTCCGATTTTACTTTCCGGATTCCGGAAAGTAAAAATTCCGGAATTGGCCATCCCTACTAAATAGTAATATGGAATACTTTTAGTGTTGCTCACGAGAGGGACACTGCTCGCATCTTATCTCGTCTCGATAGCGAAACCACAAGAGATTTTTCATAACAAGCTCAACTCGGCTCGGCTCAACTGAGAAGATGGCTCGAGCCGGCTGACTTGGGGTCAACCATCGGCTCGAGCTATCTTGGTAGGGAAGAGCAATCTGCTCGGTTCGGCTCAACTGAGCCGAGGGCTCTAGCCGAGTCGTTGGGTGAGCTGTTGGCTCGGCTCACTTCTCGGTTCGCAGTGAATGAGCTGTGACCCGAGCTGCTCGAGTCGTTGACAATTCTAAACCCGGACCGAGCAGTTTTGAAGATATTTGGCCAGTGCCCTATACCTTTTAACAGTTACTCGAGCCCGAATACTCAACCTAGACTCTCAACCCAAATTCAGAAGCTAGAGAACAATGTCCTTGACTCCTACACTTCACGACTACCGAGGTTCTCATTCAACTAGTTTTTTTAGTATTCAAATACAAACCGCCTATCTTTCATGTTTACATACAGAGTTGTTAAAATTATTATTATTATTATTATTATTATTATTATTATTATTATTATTAATAATAATAATAATAATAATAATAATAATAATAATAATAATAATAATAATAATAATAATAAAGCTGTAGTAGTTGTTGTGTCATTGATAATAATTATACTGTCTATGTAATATACTTGAAGAATGTACTAAATTTCACAATAGTAAATACCCACGTTAAGCGGATTCGAATATCCAGGCTCCTAACTATGAAAACATTTACGATCACTCTAACGCCAATCATTTCACAGATTCAACCTGTTGCATATAAGTTATTAGGACGTAAAATTAAATGCAGTTTATACGAAAAAGACCTCTATGCATTGCAAGACCTGTAATGCCTAAATATTCACCGCAAACGTATAGTGGTATCGATATAAACAAAAAAGTGTGGAGCAGGAAACTAGTTTACACAAAAGTCTAAAGAAGCTCAGTGAAGACGTAAGGACTGGTCGAACGGTTTGGGTCAATAGTCTATTAATCATAAGTTTATGTGTTCAAAGTATTCGTTTTGTATTTTTCCTTAAAAGTGTGTTCCTTATTTTCATCAGAGGACTGAAAACATTTCTTTGAATAAATCTTTGGCAACTATTTGTCTCTCAAATTCGATTAGAAGGGAACATTATATGAATTGCAAATCTAAAATCCAAAACTGAAAACCAAATATTAAGTATGTTCAATATTTCATTATTATCCTTTCATTTGTAATGAAAAACTAATAAGCATTAATGATTTCAGAAGATTCTTCCCGGGTAATGATCAATATATGAATGAGAGGGAATTGATAGAACATTATTAGTCCACTTTGAGCATGATCGAAGATATGGCCACGAATTTATGTCGACAAGGTCTCATATTCTCCCACAGGTCATGCCCTGAAATCATCACTGTTTCAAAGGATTCCTTAACAAATACCTAGGTAGAATATTACATTTATTTCTCGTTCTACGTTCTGAAATGAAAAAATTATAATTTTAAAGATAATTTTAATATGATAAGCGTAAAGGTTTATAGAACTAATAAAGTAAATAGTATTGTGTAAGTTATCGGTTTCTAATCGGATTAAAACTAGAATATTCGTTTGTGTCGCACTTTAAAGTAAATCCTCTTTATATATAACACTTATGGAAAGCATGTTTAACTCCAATTACTCAATCAATATTTTTTAATATATTTTTATTATAATATTTTTACTATTCAATGTCGTATACACTTCATTTCCCAAAGCAAAACCTCGCAAATGTATAGTGGGCTAGTGAATATTATCAAATAAATTATCATTTAGTTTACATAAATACTGCATCGCCTGATTTAAAACTTCCTACTTTAACTAATAATAATAATAATAATAATAATAATAATAATAATAATAATAATAATAATAATAATAATAATAATTAAATGATAGCCAAATCTTATAAAAAATTTCAGGCTTACTCAATAAATGAATTCAACGTTGTCTCTATTCGAAGTCATATTTATTCGAATCCGATAGAAATACAAAGAGAAACTTCGAGAACAGGTAAAAGAAAAATGTTACTTTGGTGGGACTGAAACTAACCTCTAAGACTTCCTTTCAAGTTACAAATGCCTTAGACACTTTGTTTCTTGTCTTTAAGTTAACTGATTTACTGAACCTATCTGAGTAAGTTGTCTTTATTTTCTACTCGGTTATACACGTTTTACAATCATTTCCTTTAAGCTTGAGCGACAGGAACACGAATGGAAAAGCATTTTGGTAAATTAAAATTCCCCCACCGAGTATTGAACCGGGGACCCCGTACAGCAAAGGCACACGTGCTAGCCACTAGACCAGCGGTAAGAACGAATAAAATCTGTTTTGAAGTGTCTGAAATGTATGCCTATTTCGTCCTGATATAATATGTCTACTGATGTTTTATGTTTACCGTATTCGTTACTTTGAGTAACGATATATGTTATTTATATAGGTTCTATTACGTATTCGTCCATAAATACTATATAAATTATCAGAATTATTCATGATCTTTCATGGAAATTCGCTGGTGCATGCATAGTAGACGGACAGTGTAATTGGAAGGTGAGGTCAACAGAGATTATGTATTTCGCCGACATTATTTAATAGCTATATAGAAGAGATGGCGAAAACCAGTCTACCTAATGAATGTGGAATTTCGGTAGGAGATGAAATGATGAGGTGTATACGGTTTGGGGTTGATATAGTTGTTATTGCAGAATCTAAAAAGAAAATTAATAAGATGTAGAAAACTTGAGAAAGGCTTCTGAAGAATATGGGATGAAAATAAATGTTAGAAAGACGAAATCCATGGTGATTGAAACGAAGCGATCGGTGTCAAATATAGAAGTAAGAGCTGGAGAAAAGAACAAATGACTAGTTTTCGATATTTGAGTAGTATTATTAGTGATGATATGATATGTGAACGTGAAATAAATGCAAGGATAGAAATTGCGAAATAAGCCTTTAGGATAAAAAAATACTATTTTGTGGGACCTTGAATAGAATTGAAAAAAGACTTATAAAATGCTTCGTGTACTGTATTTTATTGTATTTATAAGGCAGTATCATGGACATTATGCAAAAATGATGAGAAGCAATTGAAGGCTTTCGAAATATGTGCGTGGAGAAGAATGGAGAGAAATAGCTAGGTCGAGAGGAAAACGAATGAGAAGATGTTAGAAATGGAAGGAGAAAAATATTATTAAGAAGAGGAAGAAAAATTGGTTGGGATATTGGTTAAGAAGGAACTGTATCATAAGGGATGTGCTAGAAAATATGGTGGCAGGAAAGAGAGGGAGGGGATTAATTAGACTATATAGAAACAGAATTAGGCTATTGGCGATATCAACACAGAAAAATCGTATGTGAAGATAGAAAGGTTAATAGAAGATCGTGGAGCATGGCAATTTCTCAGTCGCGGTAAGTGACCCGCTGGTAATGGCGGAATACTTCTGATATAATGATGCCGATGATGCACAGTAGAAACAGAAAAATCCACTTTACTGTCATTACTAATACGAATCACAATGTAATTTTCTACAGGCGTCAAACGGACGCAGTGGTTTCCAACCTGAGGACGCGCAGTTTCCTCCTGGTTAAGCATGAAGAGGGAGGAAGGGGGCGAAAGCTACTGGCAGAAATGAATTGTGAAATAAATAAATAAAGCACCACTTATAATGACTCTTTAAAATTTAGCTTGACAATTTTATAATGACCGTTTAAAAGATAATACTGTACTACGAGGTATGCTAAAGACTTGCTGTAATTAAATATAAATACCTGACATTATTATTATTATTATTATTATTATTATTATTATTATTATTATTATTATTATTATTGGTCTCCCACTACTTTGCCGAGATGTGAAATATTCACCACCTTCTTCATATCACTACATTAATTTCTTCACTGTTTTCTTGTCACAGCCCATACCTCTAGCTATGTGAATGCCAGTTTGTCCAATAGTTACTCGACCTATCATTTCCCCGCTCATAGTAACATATAGTTCTCTACAGCCTTTAGAGCAAGGCATTTTGACAGCCTGTAGAAATTTGCATTGTGATTCGTATTAACAATGACAGTAAAGTAAATTTTTCTGTTTCTACTGTGCATCATTATATCAGAAGTATTCCGCCATAACAGCGGGTCACTTACCGCGGCTGAGAAACTACCATGTTCCACGATCTTCTATTAACCTTTCTATCTTCACATACGATTTTTCTGTTTTGATATCGCCAATAGCCTAATTCTGTTTCTATATAGTCTAATTAATCCCCTCCCTCTCTTTCCTGCCACCATATTTTCTAGCACATCCCTTATGATACAGTTCCTTCTTAACCAATATCCCAACCAATTTTTCTTCCTCTTCTTAATAATATTTTTTTCCTTCCATTTCTAACATCTTCTCATTCGTTTTCCTCTCGACCTAGCTATTTCTCTCCATTCTTCTCCCCGCATACATTTCAAAAGCAATCAATTGTTTCTCATCGTTTTTGCATAATTTCCATGATTCTGCCTTATAAATACAGTAAAATACGAAGCATTTTATGACTCTTTTTTCAACTCTAATCAAGGTCCCACAAAATAGTATTTTTTTCATCCTAAAGGCTTATTTCGCAATTTCTATCCTTGCTTGTATTTCACGTTCGCCTATAATATCACTAATAATACTACTCAGATATCGAAAACTAGTCATTTGTTCTTTTCTCCAGCTCCTACTTCTATATTTGACACCGATCGCTTTGTTTCAATCACCATGGATTTTGTCTTTCCAACATTTATTTTCATCCCATATTCTTTAGAAGCCTTTCTCAAGTTTTCTACATCTTATTAATTTTCTTTTTAGCTTCTGCAACAACTATATCAACCCAAAACCGTATACACCTCATCATTTCATCAATAGACATATTATATCAGGGCGAAATAGGCATACATTTCAGACACTTCAAAACAGATTTCATTCGTTCTTACCGCTGCTCTAGTGGTTAGCACGTGTGCCTTTGTTGTACAGGGTCCCCGGTTCAATACTCGGTGGGGGAATTTTAATTTACCAAAATGCTTTTGCATTCGTGTTCCTGTCGTTCAAGCTTAAAGGAAATGATTGTAAAACGTGTATAACCGAGTAGAAAATAAAGACAACTTACTCAGATACGTTCAGTGAATCACTTAACTTAAAAACAAGAAACAAACAGTCGTATTCAGAGTCGGTCTAACATGACATTCAGAGTCTGGCCGTGACTAGCGCCATACTAAAGAGTTCGACTAACATGTTTCATGCAGTAGTCAGGCCCGTAGTATGACGAAAATGACTCTGAATACGGCCCAAAGTGTCGAAGGAACTCTCAAAGGTTAGTTCCAGTCCCACCAAAGTAACATTTTTCTTTTACCTGTTCTCGAAGTTTCTCTTTGTATTTCTATCGGATTCGAATAAATATGACTTTGAATAGAGACAACGTTGTATTCATTTATTGAGTAAGCCTGAAATTCTTATAAGATATGGCTATGATATTATTATTATTATTATTATTATTATTATTATTAGTAGTAGTAGTAGTAGTAGTAGTAGTAGTAGTAGTAGTAGTAGTAGTAGTAGTAGTAGTTAAGTACGAAGTTTCAAATCAGGCGATGCAGTATTTACGTAAACTAAATGATAATTTATTTGATAATATTCACTAGCCCACTATACATTTGCGAGGTTTTGCTTTGGGAAATGAAGTGTATACGACATTGAATAGTAAAAATATTATAATAAAAATATATTAAAAAATATTGATTGAGTAATTGGAGTTAAACATGCTTTCCATAAGTGTTATATATAAAGAGGATTTACTTTAAAGTGCGACACAAACGAATATTCTAGTTTTAATCCGATTAGAAACCGATAACTTAAATAATACTATTTACTTCATTAGTTCTATAAACTTTTATGCTTATCGTATTAAAATTATCTTTAAAATTATGATTTTGTCATTTCAAAACGTAGAACGAGAAATAAATGTAATGTTCTACCTAGGTATTTGTTAAGGAATCCTTTGAAACAGTGATGATTTCAGGGTATGACTTGTGGGAGAGTTTAAGACTCTGTCGACATAAATTCGTGGCCATATCTTCGATCATGCTCAAAGTGGACTAATAATGTTCTATCAATTCCCTCTCATTCATATATTGATCATTACCCGGGAAGAATCTTCTGAAATCATTAATGCTTATTAGTTTTTCATTACAAATGAAAGGATAATAATGAAATATTGAACATACTTAATATTTGGTTTTCAGTTTTGGATTTTAGATTTGCAATTCATATAATGTTCCCTTCTAATCGAATTTGAGAGACAAATAGTTGCCAAAGATTTATTCAAAGAAATGTTTTCAGTCCTCTGATGAAAATAAGGAACACACTTTTAAGGAAAAATATACAAAACGAATACTTTGAACACATAAACTTATGATTAATAGACTATTGACCCAAACCGTTCGACCAGTCCTTACGTCTTCACTGAGCTTCTTTAGACTTTTGTGTAAACTAGTTTCCTGCTCCACACTTTTTTTTGTGGTGAATATTTGGGCGTTACAGGTCTCTGAATGCATAAAGGTCTTTTTCGTATAAACTACATTCAATTTTACGTCCTAATATTTTAAATGCAACAGGTTGAATCTGTGAAATGATTGGGGTTGGAGTGATCGTAAATGTTTACATAGTTAGGAGCCTGGATATGCAAACCCGCTTAACGTGGGGATTTACTATTCTGAAATTAGGTACTCGAAACTACACACCGGATTTGGCTCCAATTCGAGTCCAATTGGAGGAAATTTTTCGGGCCTAGTTCTCGGTTCGAGCTCAAAGATGTCTGTTTCTAGCCGAATCGAGTTTCAAAGAAAACTCGCTCGAACTCAGTTCTGTCCATCCCTACTAGTAACAACACAGTATAGCATTTTATCAATGTTACATTATATGAAAATGTTCATATATCAAGTAAAAATTTGTCGTTGTATTTACATAAAGCGATTCAGAATGTGGAATAATAATAATAATAATAATAATAATAGCGGTAGTAATAGTAGTACGGAAAATTGAAGTCATAATTTTTTTCACATTTTTAAAGTTCCCGACCTAAAAGTAACGCGTTACTTTCGAAGTAAAGTAACAGTTACTTTTTGGGGGCAAGTAACGCGTTACTAACGCGTAACATTTTAAGAGAAAGTAAAGTAACTTGTAGCGCGTTACATTTTTACAAGTAACTTAGCCAACACTGCTTGAGACTGACAACATCGTGCTCATGGGTTTTCTCGGGGCACTCACACTTTGTCATTCCACCAACTCGTCCATTATAATTCACTTCTTTCAAGCATAGTCTTCCTCAACCAAACAGGCATTATCGTTGGAAATTAAACATAAAGATTTCTTTTTCGAGCTGTTCAACCAAACCAAAACGATTCGAAAACCAATACGAATTGCTCATTAACGTGTTTTCTCATTCCGTTCCATCCGTTAGACCCACTATAAATGAAAATCTTTAGCGTCCGAATGAAAGAATCGTACCCAGTTGGGTCACCAGAAAGGCGTACCAGACAAGACACGAACCCTACCGGTCATAAGAATTGCGCACCGAACCAGGACAGAATTCCTGTACCGTAAGGTCAAAGTAGTGATTTATGCGTAGAAACATAAAGGTACAAGGTAAGTTTCTGACTCGTGTATTTTTACGTAATTGTGCAAAATGGATGAAAGTACGGTTAAGTTACTTTTGGACGCAATTAAAGCAAATAAAGATGAAATGCAAGTTTTACTTCTTAAACAAATTAATAATGTACATGAATCGTTAGAAAGCAAAATTGAAAAGTTTAGCGAATCTTTGGAAAGTAAATATGTGGAAGTTAGTAAAACAACAAAAAAGCACATTAACAATAAACTCCAGGTACAAGTAGAAGTAGTAAAGAAAGAAATTTGGGGTAAATGTAAGGGAAAAGGGGACGGAGTATTTGAGAAAATTGAACCAATCGAAGCGCCAATTGAAAAGTCTAGTTGTGCAGATGTAGAACAAGGGTGCCAAAAGGTTGTAAATAAGTCAGTTGTTCCTAGCGCTTGCAATGTTAAAGAAATAAGTAGTCAGCCAGTGTCACACAAAGGCAAAGGTTTAGTTAGCCAAACTGTTACGTCAGGTAGGCCTAATGTTCGTTCGAAGTCTAAACAGCAGATAGATGTGTTGAACATAAAATATTTGTCATGTTACGGAAGAAAGTGCACTGATAGGTTTTGTGCGTGTAATTGTACTAATGTAGTAATATTAATGAATGGAGGCAAGAAAGTGCGCTCTTTACTCATTAGTCATATGTTGAATTCAATGGAACTAGGATGCGTCCAAAACACGTCACAAACAGATAGGTTAGCATGTATTCCAAGTAATGGCATATGTTCGTACTTAATGAACATAGTTATGGTTCAGATTGACAATAGGGAAAATAGCGGTAACAGTTCTCACTTGGTGGTGACAAATGTGTATGTTACGAACTTCAAGCGCATAAGTTTTTATTGTTTTCTATGCACCCAAATATGTGTAATTAATGATGAAATCAGTTCAGGCACTTGTAGCATCAATGAGAATAATGTTAGTGAAACATCATGGCGCAAACAAGTTGAAATTTGTCAAAATAGTTTTAGTAACTGCAGTACATTTTGAGTAAATCCGTCAGGAAGTACAAAGATTGGTCACGACGTGGTAAGCATACGTACGGTAAGAAACAAAAGTTGAGTAAACTAAAACGAAAAGTAAAAAGCATGCACAGAATTTTGCGATCTTTTGAAAACATTTCAAGATTGGTCCGTAGGAACTTTAAGAAAACCCAATGTAAGCACAAAGGCAATTATATGGTGGCAAGTAGTAATAAAAAGGGCAATGTAATCACTCCAGAGAAACCAAGATCAGAAAATGTAAGTGAAAAGCGAAGTGAAAAGTCAAAATCTAGTAAGCATTGTAAGTTGTTCAAAAAGTCAAAAGTCAATGCAAAAGGAAACTACATGCAGAAATTAGTTGTTAAAAATCATGATGGTGTCCGTGAAAAATTTAAAAATCAGGTAAAAAAACCGAGTAGTAGCAAAGCATTGAAAATTCAAAACAAATGCGAGAAAAAAGCAAAAGTTAGGTTAGTCAAACGAACTTGTGCTAGGTGGCCCGAACATCCGGTGACAGTACCTACGTGTAATCACACAGGGAAAATGAAAAACCAGGTTGATCACAAAAGTAAATTCAGTGTTTCATACAAAATCAGGCATAAAATTTCCCGTAACAAAAATTTGAAAGGAAATAAGTGCAGTAAACTTAATTATAAAATACGTGGAAATTGTAAATTAGTGAAGCAATGTGGTAAGACGAAAGTTAAAATTTCTGCCAAAATGCAAATTGATGTCATTACTGACAGTGAAAAATTGTACGCGTATGGAAAGCCAGTGTTTACTAAAGTGAATATTTGTTGCAGAAAACACACAGACAATTGCGAAGTTACGTTTATTAAATGTTTTGAAATAAAATTCAAAATTTTTGTTGTACTCGAGAAACCAAGAGTAGGGATAGGATGAAAATATATGTTTGCAAAAACCGGATTGTGTACATTTTTGAAAGTTGACCTTAGCGATGTCTAAAATTTCTGGTAATAACAAAAAAAAGATCACATAATAATGATAATAAATAAAATTAAAATTTCCTTTTAAACTGTATAAGAAATTAATTAAGAAAGACCGACTTAAGGTGTGGAAACCTACGAAACAAACTCGAAAGATTTGGTTAGATTTAGCTGTGAAACATAGTTCTGAGAAATACCATGATGTGATTTCAAGTGAATTCAAAAATTCAGATTTAGAAAGTAGTGTTGAAACTGTTCTTTGCAACGCATTAACCACAATACCAGTATGTTTGTCTCAAAGTGTTCAGTCGAGAAGTAATAATGAACGAATACATACAATTTTAGAGAAATTGCTAGATGTTGATAAGTATTTGAATTTTCTGTATTGTAAAAATCTATGCTCATCTGACGTATTGGAATTTGCGTTGGTAAACCTACAAAATCCTCATGTGTTATTGAATGAGCGAGTTCATGGAATGTAAAAAAAAATAAATAAAAAGAGGTTGTTTCATACGATGTAAGCAGGCATCTGTGATTAGCTATGCGACTTCCAAATGGCCGTTGATGTTTTCTTTTCCAAGGTAATGGAAAAACCAGCAAAGACATATACCAAGTCATTGAGATGAGGTTCCCCCCGCTATATATTTTGGGTAATGTAATATTTCTTTAACGCTCGGAGTAAGCAATTTTGGTAAGATCCATTCTTTATTATTTTGAATTTTTAACCTTGTGTTCTATATTCCGGCCTCATCTCGGGGTGGAAAACAAATAATTCATTGTGGGTAGGTATCTTCGAAATTTAGCCAGGCAGACCTTGTCGAGTGGTCAGAGGGAATAATAACTAAATTATTACGTTGTAAAAATTTAGCTGTGGATCTCAAAGGCGCCGATAAATTTTATTAAATCTCGACAAAAATGTATATTATTCAATATTGTGTGAAAATAAAAATTTTAATATGTTATATGTTTTGAAAAATTATTTACTAATAAGAGAATTTATTTCGTATGTTGATGCTATTGTATCATTGCATTATATTGGAAGTTAACTCATAAGTTGATATACTGTTGTTTAAGTGTCGTATTTTAAATGTTTGAATAATGAAAATAATACATTATTAAAAGTTATTTTGAAAATTAGCCATAAGTAAGTATATATATATATATATATATATACGTATAAAAAGAGTTATTTTTGCATTTTATGTTTCATCCTTTTCAAAATATTGAAAATTTGGTATATCCAGTGTAGTATAATAAGGATATTTAGTGTAAGATGTAATAACACGAGTCAGATACTTACAAGAAAGAAAAAAAGAAAAGGTTGAAATTTTACGATTTATGTGATGGTGTAAGAAATATATTAGTTATATACAGGGTTTAAAAAAACATGTTTTTTTTAAAAAATCAAAAAGAACGTTTTTTATGTTTAAAACATGTTTTTTGTTTAAAACGTTTTAAACGTTTAAAACAAAGTACTTTGTTTTAAACAAAAAAAACATATTTAAAATGTTTATTTTGTTTAAAACATTAATCTAAATACGCATATATATTACATTTTTACACTTTTAGGTATTGCTTGCCATCTATATTCAACCGCTAGATCAAATTTCGGGAACTTCCCTAATCTCGATTCGCCCAAATGTTCAATTCCGGATAAAGAAATCGGGATTTTCTCGATCTCCGTTCACGGAATATGTAGTTTAGTTTCCTTGTGTTACGTTCTACTGGTCGTCTGCATTCTTAATCTTTAAACGCCCATTGACGCAACTGCTGCGTCAGGGCTTTAAACCTCGAATTAAGGCTGGACGATGGTTTTGGTACCAATTTATTCCTGAAAGATGCAGCTTTGCTGGTGTGCATTTTATGTATATGGGAGGAGGGTAAATATCGTGTGTGTTTTTTTCAACAGTTTTTTTGGGGGCCATTCTCCCTCTTGGGGGATAGATTCATAAAAATTGTTACGTGAAGCAATGAAGTAGGCCACTACATGGTAATATCGCGTATTTGTACTTCTTGCTTATATGGGGGAGAAGAAAGGGGACAAAGTTAGCCAATTTATGGAGTTTAAGTGTTTTGACGTAAATTACATTTATTTTTACAACAAACATCAATAGCTCAGTCCTTAATTAAGCTAGAAAGATGATTTGGTGCCAAAGTATTTTTGAGGGATGAAGCTTTCCGTCAATTGTATTATATGTATATAGGGGGTACGTAAGTAGTCCATAGCCAATATGTGACACAATGTTAAACTTATGGGAGAAAAGGGGAGTTAATCATACAATGGGAAGACAATATTCGACATATAGATGAATGCAGAGGAGTGGGGGAAGTGTGGAATAACATCTGGTGATATAATGTAACAGGATGTGAAAAACAACCGCAGGTGGACTAGATTCAATTGAATTGAAGAGGAAATGTGGGATGTGGTGGTGTATTGAAAATTGAGTATAATATGAGAGAGAGAGAGAGAGAGAGATGTAGGGAGAAAGAGAACCTTTATACTCTGTGTGATTGATAATTGCTGTTTAGTGAAACATGTATGAGATGTTTTGGCTCTAAGAGAGTTCCAATGATATTCTTATATATTAACCTATAGAAAGATGTAATCATGCATGAAAAGAGAGCTCGTGTTTACAAGACCCAAGAGAATATATATATATATATATATATATATATATATATATATATATATATATATATATATGTATGTGTGTGTGTGTGTGTATGTGTGTGTGTGTTGAAAAATCATGAGAAAAAAAAACAGACTACCACTGCATCCTGTTTACGTGAATCAGAAGGGGAAATGTGAATGAACTATTATGTGTATCCGTTCTAAGAATGAGAATCCCTCTATTATGTTGAAAAGTCCTATTGATTCTGTATATATATATATATATATATATATATATATATATATATATATATATATATATGAGTGTGTGTGTGTGTGTGTGTTGAAAAATGATGAGAAAAAAACAGACTACCCCACTGTTTACGTGAATCAGAAGGCAAATGTGAATGAATGCATGCTATATTTTTCTACTTTTAGAAGAGATAATTCTTTTTTTTTCTTTTCTGCTTTCTTAATATGTTGTTATGTTAAAAGTTTGTAAGTTGACCATGGGAACCGACTTGTTATACCAGCTGTGGATCACCCCCGCCCACAGTGCTTTAACTTGAAAAAAAAAGTATGAGGAAAGAGAGGTGAGGGAACCTCCGTGTTTAAAAACGTGTGGTTATGGATAACTTCCATGTAAATTGTAATGTTGCATTTAGTTATTAAATTAATCTAGAAAAAAAGAGAATATGAATAAGCTATATTGACGAGCGTCGGAATCGAACTAACGTATTGTAGCTGAACGGAGTGAATGTATTTCGTTTGTTATGAAGATAAACCCATAACGATTTTTAAATGTTGTTAGTGGAATACAAATTATATGCTAGCAAAACGAAACATGGAACCTTTATATTAGAGTTACATAAATGAAAATGAATTTTATTGTATAAGAAGTTTATCTGATCCATCCTATGAAAAGATAAACAAACCCGAATGGATAATGACTAATCATAGATTTGTGAAACAAGAGAGATAATTAGTTTCATTAACATATCTAAGAATAGGTTGCGTGAAACGTGTACGCATTTAATAAATGAAATGAAATATTACAATTTTTTGAGAACTGTTAGGTTAAGATTTAAATTTCTGGGCTTTTAACATCTAAGGCCATTTAACACTGCACGTTTGAGGAGCCCTTGGCGAGAACACAATCCGGGGAAAGGGAAGGACAAAAGGATTGGGGGACTTATAAGTTATGTACCACCCCCACGCATTTGCATGGTGTGAATGAGAAAAACCCTCTATGAGGACAAGTGGCGTGAGAAACACCGGGAATCGAACCTGGCAATTATACGCGAGTACACACGGTAATGATGATGAGATGCATGATATGATGGTATTATGAAAATGGGAGTCATAAGAAAAACTAAGGCATATGGATTATGTTGAGCACGAAGTTTAATTGGCGGGAGCTGGGATCGAACCAGGGACCGCTCGCACCGAAGGCAGGAGCGTTAGCGATTACACTTTTTTTGACCGCTCACACCGACGTTAAGAGCGTTAGCGATTACACTTTTTGACCGAGTGCTCCAACCGGGAATCGAAGCAATGACCGCACGCACCGAAGGGATGAGCGTTAGCGATTATGCTATGTGGGCTCAATTATGTATAGGCAACGAAAATCATGGAGTGAATCTTGTTTGTTATCGGGAATTGAAGTATGGATTTCATGTTTGATAGCTAAGTGTTGTATGAATCATGTAAGGTATAGAGATATTTTTTGTACAAGTTCTAAAATGAAAACTTACTTGAAAAAAAATCCAAGCTTGTTAACAGCTGGTATAGACAGGCGATGTTTACAACGGACGAACGAATCCTGTTGACCCTCCCACTAACAGATTGCAACTGTGAATTCTGTTGTTGTGAAGGGAAGGAAGAGGTTTGTTTACTCATGTGTGCGGTAATGTATTTAGAGAAAAATCAGGTTTTCTGCTTGGTTGACACTGGTATGGATTTAGAGGAAAAGGTATCAGATGATATTTTTTCTTTTATTGTGTGCAGTTGGATGGGATTTAACAATTACTGTGTTTTAAAGGAACAGGTATGGTTATTTGCACAAGCTAAAGACGATATTTTTGTACTTAATTTTGAGACGATTTTAAGAAGAAAAAAAGAAGAGAAGAAGAAGAAGATAATTTGTCCTCGAAGTTAGCGTGGGTTATGTTATTTATATATATATATATATATATATATATATATATATATATATATATATATATATATATATATATATATATATATATATATATATATATAAAGAGAACGTACAATTTTTTGTCCGCTCATCACGCTAATACGGCTGAACCAATTTCTTTCATTTTTGGGGGGTTATTAGGATTTGGACCCTAGATGGTTTTTATCATATCACTTTAATTTTTAATTACCAGTGTCTTGAGATAATTGACCATTCAGGTGTCCATAACGTACAAATCCTTTGTTATTAGTTCATCATAGGTAAAAATAAACGTATTTATATGCAACCCGCATGACCGTGTCACTCGGCGGGTTAACATAAATGACAGGCGATATACAGCGGAAAATAGCTTGAATCTTCTGTTTAAAATTTTTTAATTGATTTGCTTATTTTTACAGACACTTTTACAATATGCCAGCACCGGGATGACCGCAGCGAAGCGGGGCGGGTTAACATAAATGACAGGCGATATAATGTTAAGATTTACTGCAATCTTCTATGGTTTTTATCATATCACTTGAAAGCGAAAAAGTAAAAATTATCTAAGTAACAAAGTTTATTGCGTTCCGGGGTGACCGCAGCGAAGCGGGGTGAACGCTGCTAGTGTACAATATTTTAAAATTACACTGTATGGTTCTTTGTTTACAAACTATAATCTTTGAAATCCAATTATTCCTTTGATACACCCTGTATACATACAGTACTTATACACAGTCCGAACGATTTTTTATTTCAATCGATTACTTACTTGGCTGTGGATAAAATCCAGGGATGGCATTAAAATTGTAATAAATGGGCGGCATGCATTCCGTGGTGCCACACGCGCTCTGGCAACACTTGTAGTGTTCCACACAACCAGCGTCATTCCAGCAGGTGTATGCGCAGACTCCTGGAGTGGACACGGGGGACAGTAGCCAGGTTTCTGTGACGCTGAAAATAAAAAAAATAAAAAATAGTGAATACAGAAATATAGATCGAAAAATTAATATATAATCTATATATATAAAAGAGAACGCACAAATCCTTTGTTACCTCATCACGCTAATACGGCTGAACCAATTTCTTTTATTTTTGGGGGGTTATTAGGATTTGGACCCTAGATGGTTTTTATCATATCACTTTAATTTTTAATTACCAGTGTCTTGAGATAATTGACCATTCAAGTGTCCATAACGTACAAATCCTTTGTTAGCTCATCATAGCTAAATCTAACCGTATTTATATGCAACCCACATGACCGTGTCACTCGGCGGGTTAACATAAATGACAGGGGATATAATGTTAACATTCTTCTATGGTTTTTATCATATCACTTGAAAGCGAAAAAGTAAAAATTATCTAAGTAACAAAGTTTATTGCGTTCCAGGGTGACCGCAGCGAAGCGGGGTGAACGCTGCTAGTATATATATATATATATATATATATATATATATATATATATATATATATATATATATATATATATAAACAAGGTTTAAAGAAGTGCAGTATTTTTATCACGAGTGTTGGTATCAGAAGTTGCTAATTCATACGTGTGCTGCAGTTTGATAAGAAAACTTTGTCACTATTACCTATATTGAAAGGTACGTTGATTTCTGTTTTTTCTTAATTATATACATATGGAAATAAAACTCTGCTTGTCTTTTTAAATGTTTAATATTCATTTTAATAAGATGAGATTTAATTTATATTATCAAGAAAATTGATAAATTTTCATATTAGTAATATGAGATTTAATATATATTATTGAGAAAATGTTAATTATTTATATTCTCCTAATAAATTAGTTGCAAGAGCAATTTATTTTTTGCGAAATGACAACTTTAACGTGAGAATTATTAATAGTTGAGTTTTAAGAGGAAAAGTATTGCCTACAAATATGAATATTAGCATCACAGTGTAACATTTTCTTTTGTTATTATTCAATATTTTTATTCAAATATAATAATAAATTGTGTTTCTTTTTTTTAGCTTAATTCCCACGGTGGACTATCATCAGTGTTGCAGTGAAGATTAAAAAGTATCAGGTAAGGAAATATTTACTCTTTGGATCAATTTATTAACACAATAAAAATAATATGCAGATGAACAAATCATTTAGTTGGAATGTTTGTTTCGTTTCGTTAATCTACGGACATTTGAAGATAAATATTGTTGAAACGATATATAAATTTATCAGGTGTAGCAGTGCTTTGAGCAATGGGGTTACACGAAACATGGTTTTAAAACGGAATTTAAATTTGTTTGCTTGTTTAGCAACTAGTCCAAATGAGACGGGGAACCTCGATATATTGGAAACTTCCTACCAAGAATTGGATTATTTATAGGATCATTTCTTATCGGTTCACAATCATATTTATTTGACGGATCACAGCGTTGCTGTTCTGATGAGATTCCAAACAGGATAAATAAATAAGGAGTATACACAACAAACCGTTAATTTACGATTGTAACAGAGCGAAAGTTATTGTTGAATAAGAGTGATAGGGTTGAGGGAAATTAGATTTCGTAAAGTATACTGTTTGAAATTGATTTTTGTTTTAGTAAACGAGGGAAAAGATACGAAGTGGAATATGTATGTTGCGGGTGTCGATGTCCAAACGTTAATATTGGAGATTTATTTGTCACGTACACGGAAAATTTTATAAATATGCGTCTTATTAGAATAGATATGGGGTATTAGAAACAATGGTGTTACATAGAAAGTATTTCTGTTTTCTTGAATACTACAAGAAACGAGTAGGACTGTTGTAATGTTGTAGCAAGACATGTTTTATGGGAATTAATATATTTGTAGCAGACTAAAGAACGGTGTAAAGTTAGTATTGTATTCTGTATAAAGTTTGAATATATATATATATATATATATATATATATATATATATATATATATATATATATATATATATATATATATATATATATAACTGATCAGCTCCGGGTACATACGTATATGATTGGATTTATTTCTGTATGTAATTGTGATCGTAGTTTGGGCGTCCAGCACTTATACGTGTTATGTGAAAACTTTTAAGATGAGTAAAAACGTTAGATTAAATATGTGAGAAAAGATAGGGGAGGGGGAACTTACCACATTTTATAAAATAATCTAAACCTGAGGTTTCTTATAAATCTGTTTAAATAATTGGCGTGAGCTAAGATTGAACCTGGGACCACATCCAGTAGAGCTTCATGAAATATTTTCCATTTTTCGTTACGATATGCCATATAGATGTTTTTTTTATAGTTTTAAAAAGTATGAGGAACATTAGAAAATTCATGTATATGATATGGATTATCAGTAAAATAGTACGGTATCGAAAAACAAATACATTTGATAGTTAAAGAGAGATGTTAACGCCGAACTTTGTAACATGTAACTTGAAGAGAAATACTTTATATATTTTTACGAAATTTTATTAATATATGTAGAAATTAATTTTTGGTGGGGGCGATTCTATTCCATAAAAAGTTTTAAGAATTATTTATGATTGAATGACTATACATATCAGAACTTGAACAAAAGACCGTTCACAGAAAAGGTGAGAACCTTATTGAATACATCAAGTAATTTACTCAAAATACAATAATTTTGCTAAATTTCTTTGGAAGAACTGTTTCTTCTATTAACATAATGATTTAGTTAGAGTAATAAGTAAGTTGAAAAGTACTATGCTGTGATATTAACAATTGTCCTATGATATTGTCAAGTTTTAAATAGAAATGTTGGTCAGACATACGTTTGGGTTAATTTTTGGAACATACTTTGAATTTTTTGTAAAAGCGATTTAAACTATTTTTGTACTGTTGATATATATCTAGCTTAAACTATTATTATTATTTATATTTTTTTAGTATTGAAATAAAGGGTATAGGAACAAAACTTGTGAAAGACTGACGGACACACTCAGAAAATTTTTTGTCGGGGGAGCATAATAAATGTGTATATATGGAGAAATTAGATTACAGAAAAGAATAGAAATTAGATCATTTTATTTTGGTTAGGGTATTGAAGATTGGAGTTTTTATCGATGGGAAATATTATTATTATTGTATTCTGGCTGTTAAAATCAAATTCTCATTAATGTAAATTGAAACACAGTTAAACGAAATTTAAGATATACGGTTTGACCATACAAAATGGGGAAAAAGCAGAGAAAAGGTTGAAATCTGCATAGTCCCTAAGTGGTAGGCAACCCATTATGCTTCAGTGCGTTGTTATAGTATCTAATCTGAAGGAGAACATTCACTAGAAAGAAATCATTTGAATACACTATAAATAAAATGTTTATTATTACTCCAACATAAGCTTTGATATCTGAAAAGGTGATGATATTTTTAAAATTGTTTCATTTGAGTTAGAAAAAATATACGTTTTCGTTGACGAGTGTATGAAAGACATACGTTATTTGGTTAGGTGTGAACTAGATTTATATTACAGCAGTGCTAATATATATTGTAGAAATAAACCCTGGATATATATTTTAAGTTTAGGCTATCCATCGCGATCATGAAAGCTGAAAAATTCACGAGCAAAATGATTGTTGATTTTTAGTTTAGCGTCCCTTTGAACAGCGAGACGTGGACCTACGTTGATTACGTACCGTCCCCGCAGAAATCGAACCCGGGTCTCCCACGCCAAAGACCACGAGCAAAATGCTTGTATACCACACAACGCTAGCGGGGATTAAACTCAGACATCGGAGGTGAACAATGTACCATTGAACGATTATATAATTATTACTATTTGTAAAAAGTTCGCTTATAATATAAGAAAACGAAAAAACTGTGTTTTGATTTTTAGGGTGGATTAAATCTTAGATTATACTACTGTTGAGAATCGGATTTACTTTATTGTAATAATTGTTTAGTCATAAGGATACTTAACTTAGATTCTATAGACTTGTAAAATTTCAATTAGTAAAAATTTTCTTCTTTTTTTCCCTATAGGATGGCCGGTTCAATGAATGTTGTTAATACATTGGATGACATCGATTGTATTCTTATTGATATTACAAGAGAAGAAGAAGAAAATGAAAGAGGAGAACAAGCACAAGAAGAAACAGAGAGGGAAGAAAGAAACATGGAAGAACAACGCCAGATGGAAAAAAGGAAAAGGCAAGAGGAAGAGGAAGAAGCCTTGTGGGGTCTCTTCCCATCAGACGAGGAGGAGGCCAGAAAAATTATTATAAGTGTGAAAAGAATTGAGGCCATGGAACGGCTTCGCTTAAAAAAAAGAAAGCTATAATTCAATAGAAAAAAATGTAATATAAATATATATAATTAAAGTTGTATCGAGAAATTAAAAGTAAAGTGTATTTTTTCTCCTTTTTTATTCAAATTGTGATTTTTTAGCAAGAGCATTGGTATTTTGAGACATGAACTTATATTTACAATATTCACATTATTATTCAAATAATATTCTCTGATCGTGAATCAGTTACAATGTACATTGAAAAAGCTAGTGGTTTGTCTGACACAGACATTAAAAGTGAGAAGAAAATATTTTTATTTACAGCCTCTAATAGATCTTAAAGGTAAGTAATTTTGAAAATCCTGTAATGTTAGAATCAACATACATACGCAGAAGAACAGGATGACCAATTATAATGATTGAACTATATAACACAATGTCTTACAGCTAACATAGAATTTGAACTGTTGAAGTTAGATTTGTCATTCCATTATTATTATTATTATTATTATTATTATTATTATTATTATTATTATTATTATTATTATTATTGCTGTTTTGATTTGCATACATATGAAACTTGAGTCGAATTATAGGTAAGTCAACACAGAGAATTTTTTGCTAATATACGTTAAATGTCTAGTTAATGATATGTAGAAAAAGACACAGTGATTTCAATTAGAAGCTTAATACTGAAAAATTCAGACATAAAATAGGATTATGATTTATCAACTAAAATGAATATCATTTTAAAGGTGATGAAAATTGTAGAATTTGGATAACAAATGATCATCTTACGTAAAAGTATAATCTATTTCTTTCTTTTTAAATAAATAAATAAAAAATGACTGTTATTGGAAATATATTTTGTGATAAGTCTGAAACAGGTTTTCCTGCTTCCTATATATATATAATTCTTTACGTCAACGGATGACTGTTGTATGTAAGAGAGAGAGAGCGTGGCCACAAGTTGTTGTTGTTGTTGTTTTACAGCTGGTACAATTTCGTCCATTCCCCACTCACTTGGGTTCCAGCAAAATGAGAAAGATTTTCGTTTTTGCTATTCCCCCCCAGCTAACAAGAAATATATACATGTTTGAACTATGAAAGAATTCAAGGAATAGAGGCAACACTGGTTTCTACCTGAACTTTTACCCCACACCGTGCATAGTGACCAACGGAGAGTGGGGGTGGACAAGGTTTTCAGAACTCTGTAAGTATATATGAATGGATCATTCATTCTTTTTGAGTAGGGGGAACTTATAAGATTAGGGCTCTGAAATTTAGCATTCAACACGAAAAAATTACACTGGTTTTTAGAGATAGCTTGATATACAAAAAAGCAAATGGAACATAAGCTGTCTTATTAGAAAAATAAGGTCTATTTTTTGTTAAAAGAACACGGAGAGATATGAATAATGAAAAGAAAAAAGCCATAATCTTCGTGTTGCAAAAATAAAAATTTTGATTAGTACAAGTTGATCCACAGAGTGGAGCTGTTTTTTCAATAATAATAACTATGTAAATGTATATATTAGATATCTATTCTATGAGTTGGGGGTGTCATTGAGAAACTTACCATCCTTTTGAGCAGCGAGACGAAGACCTAGTTATTGTTATGGAATCCAAACCGTTTTGCTTGGAAATGAACCCGGTTTCCCACGCTAACTGCTTAGCGAGAGAGGAGCTCTTTTTAAAGTCGTTTAAAAATGCAAGACACATCAAATATGAGCGCACACACAGAAAAAATAATGACTGCTGAATTAGACTGTAGCGTAGCGTCCCTTTCAGCAGCACGATACTATGAGACGTGGACCTACATTTTGAGGTACCATGATGTGTTCAACCTCGGAGTTTGAGTAACAATCGATCCAACTAAAATTCAACAGGGAATTGAATTATTTATAGACCCACAATTTTAACAACGAGTTTCCAAACGAAACAATAGAATAAAAGTTACGAGAGGTTATATTGTTGAATTGCATATATAACACGTTTGGATTATTCTATGGGCGCCATGTTACAGTTTTTACTACATAGCATCTCCTTCCTCTGAGACGTGTTCCTACTGAATGCTCTTGAAATGAAATATTTTAGTTTAACGTCCAACAATTATGCGCTATAAGCTAAAGGAGAGATGATAATGATGAAAATTGAATCTTTTATATTGCATCGCTGTACACAGAAAGCTTTTAAAAGACTATATAGAAAGTGGGAGGAAACGAAATGTTGAGTTTTACGTCCCATGTTTATGCTGGGTAGGCTAAATGAGAGACGTTGCTCTCATGAAATGGTGGAATAAAGAAAGTGGGAGGAAGTTTACGTATATCTTGTGTAACAGTACAGAACATAGGTTCTAGTCCGAAATATCATGAATGCCTTTTATACTAAAGTACGGGATGAATATCGTACTTGTACCTTACTCATGCTCACAGTGAGCATCTCACACACCAATATGTTCTCCACCAGTAAGGTTAACTGGAATAAAACAAACACAATTTTAATTTAAGAGACATGAGCGACTAATAAATAATGGGGATGAAAGTAGAGCTAGTTATGACTCTAAGATAAGTAAGATATTAACGTTAAGTTGTCCTGCTTGTGAGTGATAAGTCAAGGCTTATCCTCACGACAGAATGAGGTTCGACGTGAGCTGCGACGCTCTCTTCTCCTCCGTCTGACTGGATCTGATCCAAATTTTCCAAAATGACAAGTTTTTATTGCTTTCGAGTGCAACTGGTTGTTGCCCTCACTCCGTGGTATTTTCCTAATGAAAATCCAAATTCAGCTCGATGACGGCACAAAGTGGGCTTAGTGCAAGTGCACTAACGACGGCTTCTTCCAAGTTGGTCATCGACTGGCAGGACGCTGTCCTCGACGCTGTGACGATATCGCAGAAAACCAAGAATATTGAACCTGATGACATGAAGTAAATACAGGACTACTTAACATAGCAGAAATAAATAGCAAGAAATCAAGACGGAAGGTAAACAGAAAAGTGATGAGAAAGTACAAGAAACTAAAGGCAAAGGAAGAAGTCGCTGAAGCTCTAAGTTTATTGTTTTCTAAAGAATTTTACAATTATGCATCAACTGATGCTTGAGACTACAATTTTTATAAAGAATAATGTCTTTCTGATGATGACGAGATTCTGCACAATGTCCTATGGGGAGACGATGTCCTCGGTAAGGGTAATAACCGTAGGTGTCCCAGGCAGCTGGTCTTGAGATCGATCCTCTCTCTCTGGCAATCAAAGGTATCCAAATAACCCAGCTTATTTGGATATGCAACACTTGATTGGTGGGGGATCGGGATCGAATCCTGGACCTGAAACAGTAAAACTACAATGAAATCTTGAGTTTTACGTCCCACGATTATGCTTGGTAGGCTAAATGAGAGACGTTGCTCTCATAAAATGGTGGAATGAAGAAGAAAGAGGAGAACACCATAGTGTTTTGTTTATTACAATTTATAAACATAATTCAAACATACGATTTGTCATGAAATATTTGATTGGGGTGTAGGAATAGAAATGAACGGTTTGCCACTGAGCAAACAGCACCAAAGCTGAAAGTTCTACCAAAGCTGTAGTACAATGTAACTTTAAAATAATTTTAAATGGAGGGCTTGTAAATCATAAAGAAATATTTTATTACAGAGTGAACGGAAACAGTGTATCACTGACTCATTGCTGTGAAAAAATTCAAAGATGGCCCAAATCATCACAGGGTCACCATAGTGCTATAATGAACCTTAACTAATAGAACTAAACACTCTTTCATTGCAACCATACATCAAAGAGAAATTTCTTATTGTCTGTCATGGAATTTGAAATTTAAAATCGTATCTGTTGTTTTCAAATGTGTGAAAAGGTATCAAGGATTAAACCAAAATAAATTATAGATGCCCTAGAGATAAATGAGATGTCCATATTAAATTGAGTTTCATTAGGGACACAAATGCATTTCAGATAGAGCTTTTGAAATTTTAGGGGGCATTCAATGTAAATAAGAAAGTAAAATAATGATTAGATATTCATATAGAACAAACAAAGAAACACACACAGAGAGAAAGAGAGAAACAGAAAAAATGTATGTTAGATGGAGAGAGACAGAGATAAAACTGACTCTATCATTAGGGTTGTGTGCTCATGGTGTAACATTAGAATATTTTACAAGTGTTCTCTTGAAAAAACACAACAGTTAGCTCATATTGTTGCTATCCAAAGATATGTATGTAAAATTACTTATTCATCAGACTGATATGAAGGAGGTAAATTGTACTAGTAGTGCAATAATTGGATATACCTATAGAGGTCAAAATGATGTCTACGGGAAAAAAAAGATTTCAAAACTGAAAATTTACTTTTAGTATAAAACCCTGAAATGTATGAACAGGACACATAATACTTTAAAATATACATATTTAAATGTACAAATGATATTACTACTACGAACTAAAAATAAGATATATGACTAGAATTTCAAGTACAGGATATATGCATAAACATTTATCGATAGACATTTGTCTTCATTTATTTATATATATTGTTCTCTATAATTCTTACAAAGTTGGACTTACCAAATGTCGTTTCAGGAAACATCTGAATATCAATGTGCGAAAATTAAATATGGCGGGAAAATGATAAAATATTTTTGTCGGTAAACGTATGAGGCATTACCGTTTCTACAAATAACAGTAGACCGAAAAGTTTTGGTGTTACGCACACAAAAACACGTATAGTACTGAAAATCATGGTTATATAGATGTCGCTGATGGTAAAAAACTAGGATTTTTACCGTATAATAACTTTAAATATTTATAAATTGCAAACTAATGACTGTAGAACAAAACGGACTACAGAAATGGATTTGTCAGGTTAAAATCTATATAGAAAGACACCCTACACGATAAACTTGAACAATTTTTATTTTTTTTCGAATTCTTACAAGGGAAGGGGGCGGACTGGTATTACGTTTTACGCCAAACTATTGGTCGTAGAAACAAAAGAAAAATATTTTCTTGAAGGATAGGACCTACCGAACACTACTATACAGGTTAGAACAATGTAACTTGAAAATAACTTTAAATGGGCGTAGCTCCTAAACCATTGATCGTAGGATAAAATGGATTACAGAAATCGATTTATCAGGTCAAAATCTATATAGAAAGACACCCTACATGATAAATTTGAACATTTTTTATTTTTTTCGAATTTATACAAGGGCTGTTAAAAAAGTACATTTTTATTGTTGGCTTTTTACGGCAAACTAATGGTCGTAGAAAGTAAAGAAAGATATTTTCTTGAAGGTTAGGACCTACCGAACACTACTATATAGGTTAGAACATTGTAAATTGAAAATAAAAATTTATTGAATTTGCATAAACAATATGGCGTCGACTTTTTTTGAAACTTTGGAAATATGCTTATTAGAGGTTATATTTTTATATTAATAGATAAAATGAATGATATTACTAAAATAAATACCATTTTCGCGCCTTTTTACCGCTACTGGTGCGCGCCGCGTGGTATTTGCGCCCGGAAAAAGGTTTCGCGACGCGGGACGCGTAAAATATTGCATGCCGGAAACTGCGCGGGGTATCACCGCTTATAAAAACAAACAACACTCGGTAACTTGTTATGGTACACCTTGTCTCAAAAAGGTTGAGCGCATTCTTTATTGGTGTTTTGAGGCAAAAATTTTCTAAGTCCAGCTTCGGATATCTTCGGGAAAAAGTAAGCCAGGTTCGAACCTCCAAGCCAGCCTTTGCAATCGGGAAAAAGTTTGCAGATGTGTTTTTCTTCTTTTAAATATAATAAGACTTGTTACCAAGTGTTTAAAAAAGCAACATTGATTGAAATACTTAATGATACAATATTTCGAAACCTTTTATTAATGTCACCATATGCTTGCTTATCATTTAGCTCTCCATACATAATGGAACATTTAAATACGTTAAAGAATCTTTCCATATGTAAAAGAATGCTCAAAATTAAGAAATAGAACATAATTATCGCCTGAGTACTAAAATAAAAGTCAAAGTAGAACAGAAACAGCGTTTGTAATGGATATGAATGTCATAATTATCTTGAGATTCGTTATACAACGCTAGAAGCTTAGTTCTGGAAGTTCTTGTGTTAGCTGATTGGTAAGCTCTCGGGTTTCAAATCATAAGGTTGTGAGTTCGATCCCCCCCTGGGTCAATACTTTCTTTTAAAATTATATTTTCCGCAATGCATGAAAAATTATATAAAATAATTACATTAAAATACGTAAGTTGTTTATATATAACATAATCATTGCAGAACATAGTAATTATTATGTTTAAAATATAACATCTGAGATAATTTTCACAGTAGGTCGGTATTATATATGAGGATGTAAATACAAGTTAAGAAACTCGTTCAATAGCAATAAATAAATCATGTAGTGTATTTATCTGCAGCTATTTGGCATATAGAGAGTAATTCTCAACATTCATAATGCAGAATGTCATTTATGTTCTTGAAAAGTTATTCGATGCATAAACAGAGGGTATAAACAGAGAATCCAAAGTCGGAACGCTCGCAAAAAAATTCATGAACCCCAAAGGTCACGTGAGCAGACTGGAATTGTCCTTATGAAGCATGCCACAGCAGAAAGTCTTTACATAGATTTTCAATTCAATTCCTGATATATGCTTTTGCAATGTGGAAGTAGTGATGCCTTGAGTCGCCCTCTCTCGCTCCCTCGCTCGCTCACTCTCTATTTATACAGAATATAGAAGTGGATTTATGTGTGTGTTTCAACATAATTCTGATATATCTAGAGCAATTTTAACTATATTTCTTACAGTCTGGAAAAAGAGTACTGTCGGGATACATATCAAAAATGCTAGAAACGGGTCGATATTAGTATCGAATCCATAGTTTCGTGGTCGCTTAGGTGAATAGCTCTACTTTCAATTCAAGTGCAATTAAGCTTCCATTAGCACCCAGGGTGGTTACGTAGCGACATAAAGATATCGAAATCAACCGATATTAGAATCGAATCGTAAGTTTTCAGCGCCGCTAACAGTGCAGCATTTCCCATTAGTCCACATTAGTCCCATTGCCTAGAGGGCAACATATTTGCAGAGTGCAAATTTTAAAACTTGAATAATATTTTAATTTTTTTCCGTATGAAAAAGTTAAAAATCATGAGCAAATATACTATTTCAGGAACAATCCTCTTTTACTATTCTAATATGTTTAATAATAGCGTAAGAAATGTAATAGTAATTCAGAACATGTTTCACAGTTGTTATTTTTTGTTACATAGTTGTAGCTGTAGCATGTAGTGAGTGGAATTTAGCTGTAATAAATTCACTAATTAACCATATTCGAATTAAGTATTATTTTTAAGTTCGGAATGAAGGGGCGGAGAAATATGTAGTTATTGGGGGCACCGATCTTTTCTACATTTTACTTTCAAGATCTCCATTTTTCTTTTGTCATTTGTTCCTAATAAAAAAAGTTCAGTCACTTTTGGATTGTCATAGGATAGTAGGAGTTGGATTTTGGGATGCAGCCTGTGAGATTCTAGAGGAGCTAACTGCTTGAAAAAATATTTTTGAATCATCTGTAACATATGAAATAAGGATATGTATCATAAAAAATTGAAAGTAACTATGTCTGCGTAATCATCACGGTCAAATTGCAAAGTCAAATGAATTCACGTTTGGTATATAATCAGGCTCCAATCCCAACTGGGAAGTTATCATACGCGTGTCACTTTCATTATAATACATATCCTTAGGGGAAGTAGAAGTCCGAATTTTTGCGAAAAAGTTAGTATCTCACAGGCCATTCAACTGAGAGCTGAAATTCAGCATATAACTCTTTATTAAAAATAAAGAGAATATGCCCTGACATTTTTTAAAATTGTCTTTTATGAGCGGGGGGACGGGGGTGCATTTTCTATATATTGGAAATTGGTAGTGGGTTGATTTGTAAAAATAATCGAAAACGATTGATATTAGTTGAGAAAAAAATTGAGTAATGCAAACTAAAGTTCTTTTTGAATTTTATACCCACTGCTTTCTATTTATAATTGCTGAAGCTGGTGTTTAATATATGGAGCGTTCCGAGCATAAGGCAATCAAGCCATAAAGTTAGAGAAAAATGTCCATAAAATTTGTATTCTAAACTTAATTACATGGGCATTTTCAATTAGTACGGCATGCTTAATTATATAGAAAATTAGTTTCTCTCTCTCTCTCTCTCTCTTTTTTTTTTTTTTTTTTTTACGTTGGTTTACTTTTCCTTGATTCGAAACTTTTAAATTTCACCCTATTTTCTACTGAAATGTGTCTGTAAGGCAACAAAGAAATAATTACATATGATAAATTTAAATTCATTTTAATTCGGAAGATGAGAAACACTTTGCCATTATATATCGTAAAGGTCAGACCCACCAGTATTGTAACAAAGAGGTGCTTCAGCCAATGACGGTAGAAATTCAAACTCCGATAAGTGATAATTTCACAGTCTTGTTTTATTACAAGTGTAATCTCTTTAGTCAATGTAGAGGAGGACGTGGGTCATCGGTCAGAGTTGATGTCGGTGGGTTTTGGTGGGTCGGAGTTGGTCGCAATGGTTCAGAGTGGTTCATAGTTGGTGGTGGGTCAGAGTGGATCACGATGGTTGATGGGTCAGAGTGGGCCAATGGGTCATTTGGGCGGTGGGTGATAGTGGGTCATGGTGGGTCGTGGATCAAATTTTCATTGACCCACAGCATCTCTGGTTAAAATTGTACTAAAGATAAGAGGCACCGAAGATGCATGTCGGCTATTATGCTCAAATTTTGCGCATGGATAGTACTCCACCAGAAAGCAATAAATCTGAAACGGTTCACGGTATCACCTCCTAGAACTCGAGATGTAGGGGTTTGTCTGATTGGCTAAATTAAGACGTCAATGATTTATCCTTCAACAACCAAGCTTTTTATGATTGTTTCCGTGGGGAAGTCAGAAGAACACGTGCCTAGTAATCGTAATATTGATAGTTCGCGTCCACCCCGGGGTATTTGTTTTGTGTTTTTTTGATTCACCTAAATATAAACAAATCACACATATAGGCATTTTAACATATTTTGGGAGAGTAATTTTGTGGTTCGTTGGCGTTTCATCGCGTCTCTGCCGCTGGTAGTAAAGTTTTCAAAATGGAACTTGGGCCATCACGGATCGTCGCTGCGGGGCCACCAATTTCTGGCGAAAGGTTAATAGTTGACCATCTGTAGTCCACCGACGCTTACAGCTTAGGGTAATGAACGATGTCCTTGCCTTGTAGACTTCATGACTACCGACGTCGGCAGTCAACTAGCTTTTAGTATTCCTTTACTAACCATCTATCGTTCATGTTTGTACACGGTGTTGTCATATTATTATTATTATTATTATTATTATTATTATTATTATTATTATTATTATTATTATTATTATTATTTGTAGTAACAGTAGTATAATTGATGATAGAATAATTATTGTCTATGTATTGTCTAGGTAGGACTACACACAGGATTTGGCTCGTTTTGGTTCGACTCGACTCTAATCCGAGTCGAGTTGGAAGATATTTTTCGCGCCGAGTCCAAGAGTAGACCTCAAAGATGTCTGTTTCGAGTCGAGTCGAGTTTCAAAGAAAAGTCGTTCGTGCCCATCCCTACTAATGAGAGCTTAATCGGTGTTAAGCAAAATTGAAAGTCTCACTATTTATCTAAACGACCCCGAAAACTATGAATCTAATATCTATCATTTTCTAGCAATCTTTTATATGTATCCCCCTCCCATTCACCATAGGTAACCCGACAGCTTTCTTTTTGAAACTATAAGAAATGTGGTTAAAATTACTCTAGGCCAGTGGTTCTCAATCTAATTCCTATCACGATCCCCTTTTATCACACACTCTTGCCAGCGACCCTTTTATAATTTGTTTTATAATAAGCTTGTGTGGGATTTTTAACATACCTATTTCTATAATAGTAGAATCCATTTTTTTGTTTATAATGAACAGTGCCATGGAAAATCATTGCCCGGGGCGAGAGTATAGTACGATGTCACCGTATATATGAGTGACGTCGACAGACTAGCTACGAAGCGCCACCATGGTTGGCACGAAGCTCAATAACATTTTCAAAATAAACCCTACCTTTCCTTAATTTTGAGCACATTTTATTGCGTTTTTCCTTCTATTTTACACATGTGCACATGCACTTTCCTAACATGAGTAACACACTTTCTCCGAAATGTGGTCCCTTTTTTCGGCGCCCGGCACTGACAGTGGATACAGTAACTGTAATATCTATATTCCCAAAGACGAAGGTGCTGGTTCAAGATGGATGTTAAACTCTTCAATGATCGGAGTTTAACGTATCCGATCTAAGCCCACAACTTCTTCACCAAATAATAGAATGATCATGCGACAAGTCTTTGCAACTGGTTTTCTGTAACGAAGACTTGGACAAGTTCTGCCTGATGAGGAGAGAAGAATATCCTAGTCTGGTGATTGCTGCTTTAAAAGTAATAATTCCATTTGCTATATCGTACTTGTGCGAAAGTGTGTTTTTTTTATGGTAAACATTAAAACAAAGATAAGAAATCGCTTATCAGTTGAAAATGGCTTGATAATGTTCGTCATGAAGATTGAACCGGGCATTGCTGCACTAGTGAAATTACACCATGCTTAGGTATTTCATTAGGTTTTAATTTTAATTGTATTTCAATGTGCAGGTTTTGTTTCATGTGTATTTTTCTAGTATTTTTATATACAGTTCTCATTAGTTTTATATCATACCTCTTTGATTTAAATTCATTTTTAAACAACTCTACTAACTAACTAACTCTATGGCCTATGGAACCCGGAGGTTCAATGCCGCGTTCACAAAAGCTCTACACTGACTTCTATCCTTAGCCAATTGGATCCAGTTTCTACTTTGTATTCTTATCTCAGCGAGATCCATCTTAATATTGTCCTCCCATCTGCGCCTAGGTCTTCCTAATGGTCGTTTTCCGTTTGGTCTTCCAGTCAAGACTTTGAAAGCGTTTCTACTTTCTTCCATTCTAGCTACATGACCTGCCCACCTAAGCCTCCTAGACTTGACGACCCTAACAATGTTGGGTACCCGTATAAATTATGTAGTTCCTCGTTATGAAGTTTCCGCCATTCCCCATTCCCGTTCCTCTTGGGTCCGAATATTCGTCTAAGGATCTTGTTCTCAAATACTTTCAGTCTATGTTCTTCCCTCAGAGTAAGCGACCATGTTTCGCAACCATACAGAACAACAGGCATGATTATCGTTTTGTATATTTTAAGCTTCAAATTTCTCGACAGAATTCGCGACGACAAGAGACTTTGAACCGAATAGTAACACGAATTCTACACCCTTTGAAAATGTTTAGTAGACTTATTTTTTATTGTTCTTTACAGTGTGTATAAAAAATAAAAGTATGCCTATCAGAACAAAATTAAAAATAATATTTAAAAATAATTTCTGGTTTTAGATTATAAGTATATTTATCTCTTCCGCCTATCTTCGCGATCCGCTAGGGGCCGCGACTCCCAGGTTGAGAAACCCTGCTCTAGGCATACATGAGCTATGATGGAACATACATACATACACTTTTATATGTATAAATGCAGATAAGAGAGATCTGAGAGAGAGCGATTAAAGAATTACCGCTCTCAATGTCTTCACTTTACTTTTGCGATTCGTGAATTTCTTACGTGACAGTTTGGGGCTAGCTAGTTTTTTGTCTTGAACCACGATCCGATTTTCGATATGCTCTATCTAAATGCTGTAATGCGAATATTGAGAAGTTATCTGCGATGAAAGTAGCTGCAAACAAATACATTACATAACTTATTTATTGCTATTACACGATTTTTTAAATTTGTATTCAATATTCACACATAACACACCGACGTTCTGTGAATACCTCAGATGTTATATTTTAAAGATAAGAATTACTTATGTCGTGAAATGATATGAATATATATATTCAACTGATATATACAACTGATGATATGAATATATATATTCAACTCATATATACAACTGATGATATGAAAATATATATACAACTGATGTAATGTAATTATTGTAATGTAAATTGTAATGTAACTATTTTACATAATTTTCATGCATTGAGGAAAGCAAAATATCATAAAAGAATCTCACCTGAACGGGTATCGAACTCACGATTTAAACGCTCGGTGGTGTACCACTTTTCGGAAGCTGCTTCTGAAATATAACTGAGCTCATACGTAAATGCTCTTTTCCGTATGGAAATCACAATGACGAAACGAGAGTGTGAATACATAGTCTCGAAATATTGTATCATTAAGTATTTCAATCAATGTTACTTTTTTCTACACTTAATACCATTTCAACATGTCTTATTATATTTAACAGAAGGAAAAACATATCTGTACATCTTTTCCCGATTACTAAGGTTGGCTTTGGAGGTTCGAACCAGCAGCTTTAGTTTACTGTTTTCCGAAGATACCCGAAGTTGGACTTCGAAAGTGTTCGTCTCGAAACAGCTATCATCATATCGCTCAATCTGTTTGGTATATGGTATATGTTTTTATACGTGTAAAGTCAGTATAACAATTCATTCTTTAAACAGCTTTTCGTATGTATTAATATTCCTTTATAAAAACTATTTTTAATATTATTATTACGGCGCACCATTTTCAGATTTCTTTCGCGAGTCGTTGACCAGTCGTTCGCCACCAGCGTTGCCAGACTCACAGCTCGGAATTATTCCAAAACCTGATTGAACTTATGCTAGATTCGGTCAAATTATGCTAGATCCTCATAATTACTAATTCAGGAGTTAAAAAAAAAACGAAGTTGAGATACGATAACGTAACTTAAAATACACAGAGAGCAAGAATGCATGGATAGAACTCAATACTTCACGCACCAAAATTTTAACTCAACTAAATTACTGCAGTCGTTGCCAGACTCAATGGCGTATATATGGTATAAATGAATGCAAAGTTTTTGTTTACATATTTTGAAAGAAAATTACTTCGCAGCATAAGCGGAGTTGGGAATCGTCTGCTGGGGGGGGGGCAGATTTTTGGTCGGTCTCGGAGCTGTCATTTCAAGTATAAATATGATCATAAAGTCAGAAATAAAGATGGTGAAGTTGTCAAAAAGTTGTAGGGAGAATGGCCCCCATAGCTCCGCCCATGCCTCGGAGTTAAAGGATTAGAAAACCCTGGGTGGAGCCACAAAAGAAAAAAAAAGCCCAAAGCCGTTCCGAACTTACTTCGGAAAATAAGACTGCCTGTATGGTTTACCGAGTGTATGAATCAATGGAAGAGGATACATTTCTGGGGAACCGGTCAAAACCCCCACAGCCAAAACCCCCAAACTCAAGAAATGTCAAAACGCCCACACAAACGGTCATAACCCCCACACAAATGGACAAATCTCCCAAATACACGAACGGTCATAACCCCCACAGCCAAAACCCCCACACTGGTAGTCGGTCATAACCTCCAACGGTCATAACGCCCACATAAATGGACAAAACAGCCACACATAGCAACGGTCACAATCCCCACATAAATGGACAAAACCCCCACACAAATGGACAAAACTCCCACATGCAGAAATAGTCACAATGCCACACAAATGGACAAAACGCCCACACAATCGGACAAATCTCCCACACTCTGAAATGATCCTGGTTGCATGTATTGCCCTTGTAGTTTTTAATAATTTTTTTTTATTCCAATTAAACTGATGTTGCAACTATTCTTCTTGGGCGTCATAAAGAGCCACAACAAAGACGTGGAATGAGGATAATTTCAGAGTGTGGGGGATTTGTCCGATTTAGTGGGGGTTTTGTCCATTTGTGTGGCAGTTGTGACAATTTCTGCATGTGGGAGTTTTGACCATTTGTGTGGGAGTTTTGTCCATTTATGTGGGGATTATGACCGTTGCTATGTGTGGCTGTTTTGTCCATTTGTGTGGGGGTTATGACCTATTGTGTGGGCGTTTTGACATTTCTTGAGTGTGGGGGTTTTGGCTGTGGGGGTTTTGACCGTTCGTGCGTTTGGGAGATTTGTCCATTTGTGTGGGGGTTATGACCGATCGTGTGGGCGTTTTGACATTTCTTGAGTGTGGGGGTTTTGACCGTTCGTTCGTTTGGGAGATTTGTCCATTTGTGTGGGGGTTATGACCGTTTGTGTGGGTGTTTTGACATTTCTTGAGTGTGGGGGTTTTGGCTGTGGGGGTTTTGACCTAGACGCCATTTCTGCCGTTCTTTTTCTTCCCACGACCAACTTCTTTCTCATCTCCAGGTTTTACGGCTTTTTGATAACTTGCTGAAATTGTGCTAGATTTGGGCAGGATGCTAAAAGCAAGATGCTAGATGCTAGAGACATGCAAATTATGCTAGATCTAGCATCATTATGCTAGATCTGGCAACGCTGTTCCCCACAATAGGCGTGTCGTGCAAGTAACCAATCACACGTCAGGTACTAGCTTTTACCTATTGCTTCCTTCTCACAGCTCAGAACATTGGTAACTATGGATAGACGTACAGTAGTAATTACTTTATGGGAGTTGGAAGGGTATTCTGCAACTGCAGCTAGCAGGCGAGTAGGTGTCCCGGCCTCTACAGGAAGGCGATGGATTCGGAAATATGGTGCTACAGGTCAGACTGGTAATTTACGATCTCCTGGTCGTCCGCATGTGTCAACCGAAGCTCAAGATGCGAGATTAGTAAACTAAGCCCGGTTAGACCCACTAAGTACGTCTAGACAGCTAAGGGAAGCTTCTCTCTTTCCTGGTAGTAAGCATACAGCTCTGCGAAGGCTTCGTCATGCTGGGTTACGTGGCCGTGTTGCTGCCGTGAAGGAAAAACTCTCAGACGACCACAAAATTTACCGTCTCGCGTTTGCACAGGCGAATGTGGGTCTCAATTGGGAAAACTTAGTTTTCTCAGATGAATCCATATTCACAACATCAAAGGAGGGACGCCGTTTTGTGTATCGTCCGAGAGGCACCCGAAATGACCATGGATATGTGGCTGCTTGCAATCGCAGTGGCCATGTATCTATTTTATGTTGGAGTTGGATTTCCAGTCGCGGAGCAGGACAGCTTCATAGAATTGAAGGACATCTGGACAATGCTCAGTACTTAGACATTATCAGTAATATCATGGTGCCATCTGTACGAGTATTTCAGCCTGATGGTGTAATTCAGTTCCAGCAATACCAGTCGCCAATACATACTTCCCATGTGGTTCAGGAATGGTTCGCAGGGCACCCTGAGATTGATTTAATCGACTGGCCGCCTCGTGGAGCAGACCTCAATCTCATGGAAAATATGTGGGCAGAAGTGAAGCGTACTCTAAGGGAAAGTTGGCCTGAGGCAGATCCACCAAGAACTCAGGATGACCTGTGGCATCTTGTTTCCGAAGCATGGCTGGAGGTAGGGGAAGGAGATAGATTTGTCACCCATGTAATAGATTCCATGCCCAGAAGAATGGAGCGTGTAATAAATTCAGAAGGGTCTTGGACACAATATTATTGCCCCCGCCTTAACTCCCGAAAACAGCCCTTTTCAGGGCTACCTAAACGCTTCTGAAAATATTTGTAGAAGTAAACCACTCCTTGTATCCGATTTCTGTGCAATCCTACTAACAAAAAAATGATAATTAGCTGTAGGCTTTGAACTCAAGACCTCTTCAGTGGCAAGTCCGTACTCTACCAGTGAGCTAACATGAACTCGCAAACCCAACCTGAAGAAACACGATTTTCAATTTCTGGTATTCGATGACAATGATGCTCATATACTTTGCAAATGTTGTATTCAACTTAAGATATTCCGCAACACACACACACACATAAACAAAGCGAAAGAGAGAGAGAGAGAGAGAGAGAGAGAGATGAATACACAAAAGCATATTCAACGTATTCGAATAAGACTCTAAGTAACGACATTCCGTTCTAAAGAGAATTTGTGTTTCTTCCCGTGACGTTAAGGGGATCGGGAAAAGTTATGTGTCTTGAAGCAGGATACGACTTTGGATACTCTGTTTATACACTTTCTATATCCGTAGGAATATACTGCATTTCACGAATATAAATAACATACTGTAATGAGAATATTGAGAAGTTAAATCTGTATGACAAATAGCTGCAAATAAATACACTACATAACTTATTTATTGCTATTAAACGATTTTCCTAACTTGTATTTAACATTCTCATATATAATACCGACCTACTGTGAAAATTATCTCAGATGTTATATTTTAAACATAATAATTACTATGTTCTGTAATGATTATGTTATATATAAACAACTTATGTTTTTTAATGTTATTATTTTATATAATTTTTCATGCATTGCGGAAAATATATTTTTAAAAAAAAAGTATTGACCCAGAGGGGGATCGAACTCACAACCTTATGATTTGAAACCCGACAGCTTACCAATCAGCTAACACAAGAACTTCCAGAACTAAGCTTCTAGCGTTGTATAACGAATCTCAAGATAATTATGACATTCATATCCATTACAAACGCTGTTTCTGTTCTACTTTGACTTTTATTTTAGTACTCAGGCGATAATTATGTTCTATTTCTTAATTTTGAGCATTCTTTTACATATGGAAAGATTCTTTAACGTATTTAAATGTTCCATTACGTATGGAGAGCTAAATGATAAGCGAGCATATGGTGACATTAATAAAAGGTTTCGAAATATTGTATCATTAAGTATTTCAATCAATGTTGCTTTTTTAAACACTTGGTAACAAGTCTTATTATATTTAAAAGAAGAAAAACACATCTGCAAACTTTTTCCCGATTGCAAAGGCTGGCTTGGAGGTTCGAACCTGGCTTACTTTTTCCCGAAGATACCCGAAGCTGGACTTAGAAAATGTTTGCCTCAAAACACCAATAAAGAATGCGCTCAACCTTTTTGAGACAAGGTGTACATGTACACACACGCACAGTCTTATACACACTAATGTCAATGTTATGTGGACAGATGGCGTTGTTTAAAGAAACAAACATGGCGGTTGGATTTTAATGTGTTTTCCATGCATTAATGATATACAGTATATGTATGACGGCTAGCATTTAGTATATGCTATATAAGGGTGCATGGTGAACGGATTAGGTAGTAGATAACAGTTAATAAATGTAAACATTTCCTACTGGACATTTTGGTAAACACAAACAATAGGTAAAACATAAAAATTTACCGCTTTTTCATATTTTTTTTCTGGACTTGGTATATTGATTTGCAGTATAGTATTGAGGTACACATGCATGTCTTGATTGTTCTCTTTTCTGTTTTTTTTCCTATCTTTCTGTGCTTGCTATGCTGATTTATAGTATACTCTTTGAATATCCATAGTACAAATGTATGGTTCATTTCTGGTTATTCGTATCTTTCTGTGCTTCCTTTGCTGATTTGCAGTATAGTCTTTGAATATCTTTAGTACAAATGTATGGTTCATTTCTGGTTTTTCGTATCTTTCTATGCTTCTTATGTTCATTTGCAGTATAGTCTTTGAATATCCATAGTACAAATGTATGGTTCACTTCTGGTTTTTCGTATCTTTCTATGCTTGCTATGCTGATTTTCAGTATAGTCTTTGAATATCCTTAGTATGATTTCAGAGTTCTCATTTCTCTTTTTTTCGTATCTTTCTGTGCTTGCTATGCTGGTTTTCAGTATACTCTTTGAATATCCTTAGTATGATTTCAGTGTTCTCTTTGTTTATTTTTTTCGTATCTGTGTTTGCTATGATGATTTTCAGTATAGTCTTAGCATTGAAGTATAAATGTTCAACATCCTCTAATTTTAATGCTCTTGCGACTAATTTATTTGACGGATCACATTTTTAACATTTTCGGAATTATTTGTAGGATCACATGAAATGTTCGAGTAATTAATTAATTACGATAGAATAAATAATTTTATAAGTTCGAAACGCAGTTTCTCTTTATGAGCTTGCTTAGCATGCGATCCGTAAAAATAACTTGCTCTTGCGACTAATTTATTAGGAGAATGGTCTTGTGATAAAATGTTGCAAGGGTAACATTTGAAAATTTTCCATGCTACATTACATTAAGATGTTGCTCTCCAATGGGTAATACAGTTTGTACCTCATATTGTAACGCCTATGGGTAACTTAAAAATTTTTCTGGAGTATCAACACTTACAAATTGCAAGAAATCTGTTAGCTGTCCCCATATAACGAATTGAGGAACCGGGGTTCGATTGAATAATATTTTTCCCGTTCATAAACATATTACTACGCAATATATTTTTCTTTTTTTCTTCTTTAGTTTCTACAGCAACTGGGAAAACCCTGAAGATTCCTGTTTCATTTTTAAGAATGAATTCACATAATCTTAAAACAAACTAATCGAATAATTTGAACTCCAAAATTTGCAAAATCTTGTATCCAAGCTGTAAAGCTACATGTGGATCAAGGGTTACTAGTGATGACACGTTCGGAATCGCAGTGTATGCAATTGTTCCATACACGAACGGCATAACCCAAAAACAAAAGCCGTCCATTACACGTATATGATAAAATTGGAAAATATAAGTCTTTTGCAGGTAAGATGGTTCATTTGACTATTGCCTGAATACTTTCTACGTGTGGAAAGTTAGCTCGCACTATAAATTTATGGTTTACCTATAGGTAATGGTTTACGTGCCATTACCAACGGGTATAATAATGTTACATCATAATATGCAACAAACTTTTTGTTGGTACACAATGAAAACTATCCTTAGGTACCAAATGCTCGACAAGATCAAACAGTGTGATTGAATAATTTACTGGATTTTTTGTCGTTTTCTCACCAGGTGGTCCCAATCAAATTTCAACGACATTAAGATTTAATTTTTTAAGAAATGCTATTTTCATGGTCATACCGTTCTTGTAGTGATTACATTGCTTAAAACGTAAAATTTAAGGATACGTGTCGCATTGTAGGATAACAGTTCAAGCACCCGCAATCCATAAAATTCATAAACTGTATTTGTTTTCCTACCAAATCGTTTTTTTTAATTCATTTCCGGAATGATGGATTTCATTACCATTAGTACGTTCTAACCAATACATTACCTTTAGGTTTTGACGATTACAATGGTCGAACCCATAGGGTGAAATAATTTCTCTGGGAGGTACGATACGTCAGTATTGTCAAACTATCAATAGTTGTTGTTATAATAAATCATTAACTACATATTGTTTTGTCCACAAATAACTTTGAAAATTTAATAACATCATTTCCTTTTGGAAGTCATACTCCTCCCCACTTGCGGCACGTTTTTTCGTACTAGGCGTTGAGTTGGTTTCGATCTTTGATGCTTCGTGAATCAGGATTAGCTCAGGAATTTTGCTTACATAATTTTCATTGTTTAATGTATTAAACAAAATATAGGAAATCTCGCTTTTGCAAAAAGACCTAATGTGTTTGGTAGTTTTAATAATAATTTAACTCCCGTATACAACTACCTGTCATGGAAGTAAATCTTTTATCCTTCATCAATTTTTTGTCCCAATATTATTACTTCAGGTGTAAAATGATGGTTTATTATTAAAGTTTTAACATAAAATTACATACCATAATTACTGTTATTATGTGAAAGTAGAATATTTTTTTAAATATTGGTGGAGTCCATCGTTGTTGTAGACAAACGGAATCCGTTTTTATCTCCACATACAAAGCAGGTCCTTACAGTTGTAAATAAAAATAAGCTGATGTTCTTGTTCATTTTACATCACAAAAAGATATCTACATGGTAACCGTTCAACGAAATAAATATACCTAACGTTTATATGTGTATTAGAATAACATTTACCGCAATCATTTTAAAACTTATGTGAGCGTATAAACTCTTTTCGCAAACAAATACTGTTTTATGATTGGTAAAGCATTCATCCCTAGAAAATAGTCTATGACATTCATCGCATTCGAGTTTAATAATAATATTATTACAAACAATGTAATACTATTCATACATTGTGCATTTTGAAAATACACTTATGATTTTCTGTGTGATGTCCAAACAATACTGATAATAAGTTTTTCTTTTTTCATAGCGTTCACGAAATATAATTAACACATTTCGTAATATTACAACTACTATTTTCTTTTTCAAACTGTCTGCGTATGAACTTAAATGTATCTGGGTAGCTTTTGAAAAGTAAAACAAAAATATTTTAAAATATGTAAAGAATAAGAAATACTTTTAACGAATAATATTTTATTTACAAAAGAACGTTTTGCATATCATATAAAATTTTAAAAATCATATTTATAAATATAAAAAAAGTTGAATATGAATCATACAAAAGGTATATCATATACAATGTTATATAATATTTTTCAGTAAACGCAAAAGAAATCATTAAAAAAATCAATGAGCAATATAAAATTGTGTTTACAATTTTTACCTTTTTTTGTACATGTACAAAATTAAAAATTATAAAAGAAATCCTTCTTAAGGAGTAATTCTAAAATTAACTCAATATATTTTCTGTTTAATAAAATATTATATAGCGCATAATTAAATGACCATTTATCAATTTCAATATCACTATGCATTGATACAAATTCTTCATATAAATCATCAAAAGTCTGTATATTCACCATAGCACGCCATGCATTATAGCATAACATATCATAGTCTAACGTAACGCATTCATGTTCATCGAAAACACTTCGATTTTGAAAACATCCGTTACACAAAACTCGACGTTGCGGGTTCCATCTTGAAATGCATTCAAACACACAATGTTTATTTACATTAAAAGAATTACAATTGTACACGCAAGTTTTATTTTCTATATGCATGTTTGTCTTTCTTTAAAAACAGTTCCACTAACTGTGAAATATAAAAATCAGAAAACGAGAGGCCTTCGTATGATAAATTAAATCTGTTTAAAAACGTTTTATTTTTTCTATAAGTACTGTTTAAGCAATGTTTCTTGCAATAAAGTTCAAATACAATGTCACGAGTTTTCTTCTTAATGACAAATTCCCACACAGCACGTTTCAAACTATTATCACACGCTAGTGTACATGAATGAAGTCTTTCATCTGGTATTCTTATTGAGCAAGCAAAGCAAAGTAATGGTTCATTTAGTTGATAATTTTCAAAAAGTTCTTTTACGCACAATTCACTTATGTTAAATCGATTGCACTTACAGTTCACAATATCTAATTCAGGAATTTCAATACGTGAATTAGAATACACTTTTTCAAATCGAATTTCATCATCATATCTATAAAATCTTCTAAACGAATCAATATTTTTTCCTTACGTAATAATATTTTCAGTTTATCTTCTTCTTCAGAAATATCATCATCTAGATAAGTAAGTTTATGTCTATTAGCAGATTTAATTTCCTGTTCTCTTGGAGAAATATACTCGGAAGCAAATACACGTTTACTACACATCTTTGCAAAAACTGTTTTACTTAAACATTCTTCTTAGAAATATATAAACAAATGCGCAAGCGCACAAAGCTTACAACGAATGCGCATACGTCCTACAAAAGTTAGCATTATTTTTCTCCAATCATATTCATGCCATGTAAAAAATCTTTGTGCAAAAATATCAGTCTTGAAAAATCAGAATTGGATAATATCAAATGAAATAGAACGTTTTCATAATGTTTGTTAAAAATATATTGAATAAGAATATAATCCTTCTTACTATGAATATTATGTGATTTCATATATATTTTTAAAATTTCCTTGTACGTAGCGTATTCTGATAAAATACTAAAAGCTTCCAAGTCCAACACATGTTTACTTTTTAAGATACAGCTATGTATATTATTATCTTTCAAACCAATATAACATTCATTGCAGAGAAAAAATTTGTTTGGAATCCAATTAATTAAAGCGGACGTAATACAATTAATGTCAATAAGTGATTTCTTGCATACGCAATTCATACTTTTGCTAATGCAAAAACGTGTCTTCTAACAAGAAAATAAACTCAACAACTAACAAATAGTATCAAAAGTTTGTTTTCTTTTTCCCTACAAGTGTTACCATTTCATTTTATATTCTCTAAAGCAAGAAATATTTATATTTCAAGTTGTAATACTTAGTTGGTTTTCTCTTCAAGATTATTTTTATTCAAGTTTAAAATAGTTTCTTAAAGTGTAAAACGAAAAATTAAAATAACGCAGACATGTAAAATAATACTAATCATCAAATAATAAATGTAAATGCAAAAGAATATAAATATAATACAAGTATTACTTTCCAACATTTTCCTTCGTCAAGTTTTTTTTCTTTTTATTTCATTGTTATTTTTTTGTAAAATAAAACACACTTTTTTTAGTATCATGAAAAGTTTATTTGATTCTCTTTTTTTTCATTTTATCATACATTTACAACAATTGAAATTACAACAAACACATTGTAATAGTTACTGTTATTAAACATGATCTTTGTTCATACTACACGTTCTTTATTTTGCAAATTAATAATATTAGTTATTGAAAAAAAATATTTTTAATTCAATTTGTTTTTAACCCAAATAAATTGTGTTCTACAAATGAAATAATTAAACAATGCATATGTAGTGTATAAAGTTAAACAAAATTCACAAATAATAAATTCAATATCATATGGTGGAATTTCACGATTACGTTCCAATAAAAACATGGATCAACAATTCAGTATTCATACACTTTTCGTATAAAGTTTTCAACACGCAATGTTCACAACAAATATTGTTTAAACAAAAGTATAAACTTCACTAATGTCTTAAGTAAAACACAAGTTCATGATTAATCATAATCAATTTTTTTTCTTATTGTAGTTCAAAGTAATTACACAATCACATCTCACTTTCTGGATACACAAACACACACACACACAATTCACGAATGTTTAGTTTAGTTTATTTTAACATTGGTAAAAAAACACTTACTTGGAATATGCTTTCTGTCTGTCCTTATTTTGAAAAATTTCAACCACTTCGGTTAAAAATTGATTGTCCCGTTCTTCGATTAGTTCGTAATATGTATCATAAAAAATCTCTTGTGTGCATATTCCGATGATGTGCGAATTTGCGTATGTATAAAATAGTTCATCAATGTCTATTTCAATTAAATTTCGCACTGCCCTTTCAACCAGTTCTTCTTCGGACATGAATAAACACTCGTCTCCATTTTGATTGTCAACCCCTTCAGACAAGCCCTCGCAGATTAAAATTTTACTCGTTTCCCAGTCTTTAATTGATTTTAAAATACACTTTGGGTCCACTTTGGTTTTCACTTGTGCAGTCCATTCTACAAAATCTTCGTGTTCTCGTTAATAATGATGGCGAAAAAACTAGTGACGGTGAAAGTGTTGGTAGTGGAGTTTGGCGCTCTTCTTTCAAATCAGTTTCATCATCCGAAGATGACGATAAATACACAACTTCAACACTGTCCTGGGAATTCGGTCTGTGCTTTGACTGTCTTCTTGTACTCGTTAATAACGATGGAGATGAAGGTGGTGACGGTGAAACTATTGGTGATGGAGTTTGGCGCTCTTCTTCCAAATCAGTTTCATCATCATCCGAAGATGATGATAAATGCACAACTTCAACACATTCCGGGGAATCCGGTCTGTGCTTTGGCTGTTTCCTCGGTAAATCGCTATGTCCAGTCTTCATCTTCTTTCTCGCTGGTAATGGTGGACACAGTAAAGTGTCTTCGTCCTCCTCAAAAACTAGCTTACGTATGTGAGCCATAGAAGCTAATACATACAACAATTTACTAACACTCAGTATTTAAACGTTTACGTCAAACAAAATGGAGTTCTAACCACACCACACTTCTCATATCGCGTTCAAAAACAAAATTATTATTATTTTTTTTTTCATAACAACCACCACCAAAACAAATCATACTACCCATTTACAAGAAACAAAACAAATCTTTACAAAAAACAAATTCTCCCCCCAAAACTTCTTTTCATATGTTCCTTACGTTTTCTTTTCTTGGAAAATTCAATGTGTGGGTTAAACATCATCATTTATTTTCTTTTATTCATATGTTCACATGAATAAACTCAAGGTTAATACTTTTCTCTTTTTTTCAATATACTCTCATTTCATCTTTAGTCGCTGTCGCGTTCGCACACGCGGGTGTTTTCCGGTCGCGCACGCCTCCGCGAACCTTCCCGCGCCCGCCCCGCGCCGCACCGCGTTTCCGCCATCGGCTGCTGGTTCTAACATTTTTCTTAAAATTATTATTTTTTCATAAACATCCCAGCTGGAAAATCATCGTATACATATTATCTTCCCACGCTATCAACATCTGGTACTATTCTTTCTTTCTTGTTTACAATTCATCTTTCGCAACAAGCCTTTTCCCACACCAACCCTACAAAATCTTTTTAAAAACATACAGCTGCATAGCATTGTGTACATGATCTCTCTTTTGTTTACTATTTAACATATGTACATTAACAACAAAACCTTTTTCACACACTACCCTCCAAATCTTTTAAACACAAACAAGTGTATAGCATTATATGCTTCATTTCTCTTTTATCCTTCTCACCAATTATTCTTTTTAAAAACATACAGCTGCATAGCGTTGTATATACAATTTCTCTTTTATCCTCTATTATCCTTTTCTTTTGTTTTGTACACTCTGTAAAGAAAAAATAGCGACACCTCAATTCTCAAGCTAACTTACACAGGAAACCATAGTTGCAGCCCGTTAGAAGAGGAATAGAAGGAAATGAAGAGTGGGATAGTTCATTTGCGTTTTTTGTGACACCTGTGGTTTATGACATCGCTTGCCAATTGTTTGTGTATCAGAATAGTTTCGCTAGATGGCACTGAGTGCGTCTCGTAAATTATTGTAGTGAGAATTTTGTATTTCATTTGTGATGCATAGGCTGAAATAAATAGCGTTTTATGATTGTTCTTTGCTTTCTCATTGTTTGAACGGTGTCAAGTGACAAAATTGTTGTTCTGCAGCATTGTTTGTATGTGATATTCTTGCTACATGTGGACTGTAAACAAATAAGATGGGTAAGAAATGTGACTTGTTGCCATGTGAACAAGACATGATTATTGCTTTGCGTAGCTAAGGCAAATCTCTAAGGGAATAGATGGAATACTGAAAATCCATGATTCTACGGCAGGAAGAGTAATCCACAAGTGGAAACAGCATAACAATCGTCCCTTCGTCAATAGTGTGCAAGAAAAAAGAAAGCATCACCCAGAGCAGATTGCTAAATGAAATCAATAGCACTGCCGATTTCAGGAGTGATTTCCCCAAAAATCGCTTCTGTAGTTTGACATGATCTTGGAACTGCAGTTACTCGTACAACTGTATTGTCTTGACTGTATGAAGAGGATATTACAAAGAAGAAACCACGTAGAAAGTCCAAACTGACAAAACACAGAGGATTTCAACATGTAGTTTTGTGAGTTGATATGTAACTTGGACTTATCACAGCTGGAAGCACGTCGTTTTCTTCGTTGAAAAGAAGTTTAGAATAGAGGGAAACGATGGTGGTATGAAGTTGTGGATACGAACAAGCAATAAACTTGACAAGGATTTTGTTTAAGAGATGCAAATATTCAGTTACTGAGTGATGGTATGGGCTTGGTTCATCGTTAAAGACGTCAGAACAACGGATATATAAGAAGGATCGTTTGATGCACGAAAATATCTTCAAATTCTGGTACGTAAAGTTCTTACAACAGCTAAAGACGACTTTTCTGAAAAAAATTTGGACTACTTCCTTTTCCAGGACGATAATGCTTCATGTCACCAAGCGAAAATCGTTAATGTGTGGTTCAAGAATATGACTATTTAGAAACTCATGTGGCCTACAAACTCACCTGACATGAATCCAGTTGAAAATTTGTGGATCAATATGAGTAGAAGATTAAATAGACAACTATTTCAAACAGAATTGAATTCAAGGAACAGATAATCCGGGTGTTATTCCGTGAAATCGAGGTTGCATTTTGTAATAGCCTTGTTACCAAAGGGCTCCGATGATTCGCTGCACTGCAGAAAGCCCATGATGCACATACAAAATACTAGTTTTGTGTATGGTACTTCCCGATGTTTGCACATAATATGTCTTACCCTCAAGAAATTCCATTTCTTGTTTTCTGCTATTGTTGTTGATCTTTTTCAGTTTCCTATAAACGATTTTACTCAAAACACACACAGCTACTTATATATGCATATAAAATCATTAAATTCATGTCAAAAGCCTGAAACTCTGGCGCAAGTATTAAGAATGAACTGCTCATTAAGAATATGCATTTTAATATTATCAGGAATTCATGTAAAAAAATCATATTGATTAAAGTATGTTGCGAAAACCATATCCGAGCAAGTGTCGCTATTTTTTCTTTACAGAGTGTATTCTTTAAACATATAGCTGCATAGCGTTGTATATACAATTTCTCTTTTATCCTCTATTATCCTTTTCTTTTGTTTTGTATTCTTTAAACATATAGCTGCATAGCGTTCTATGCTTCATTTCTCTTTTATCCTCTATTATCCTTTTGTTTTCTTTTGTATTCTTTAAACATGTTGTATGCTTCATTTCTCTTTTATCCTTTTGTTTATATACCGTCAAAGAATTCTATACACCTTCTCATCAACCCCACACCTCCAAACCATGTTTTTCTATCGTCTCATATTGTATCCCTCCCCCTACTACCACCATTCTCTTTTGTTCTCTTTTGTTTACGTTCTATTATGTTTACCTCCCCTTTTCTCCCATAAGTTTAACATTGTGTCACATATTGGCTATGGACTAGTTACGTATGTACGGCCGAGAAAGGGAGGATGAAGTTCGTTTTTTAATTTTTCATCAAATTTTTTCCATCAGGTTTTGGCGGGTATTCCTCCCACCTTTCTGGTACATCCATAAAAATTGGTATGTGAAGCAATGAAATAGTCCCCTACATGATAGTAACCTGTATGTGTGCTTGTTGTTTATAGAGGAAGAGGGGTCAAATTTGGTTAATTTAATTCATCTTCGGGACGGTCCCATATAACAAGATATATTTCACTGAAGTGGTCTAGAAGCATAATTCTTGTTCGTATACATAATGTGTGCAGCAAAAATGATTTGCATATGGACGTGGTACTAGTGGGGGAGGGGAGAGAATGTCTAATTCAATGAATGTTTTCTGCGCTTCCTACATAAAACGAATTCATTACGCAATGGCTACCATTTCTTACATTATTGTCACAAGAATGTGGCCTACATATTCATGGTTTTGCCAGCGTAGGGTGGCTGCAAGGGTTGCCAGGGCCCCGCAAAGTCAATATTTTCATATTTTTAATGATTTTTTATCTGTTCTTTTTCTACGAATACGGCGGGAATTTCACGAATGTTACCTCATTGGAATCTGTGGTCTATAAGCTTTCCAATGGTGTATAACTCATGACTGTGTGATAATAAGGGAGGTCCCCAGAGCCCTGAACGTGAGAGTCTACCATTTTGTTAAAATCCCTGGCGGGCGTCTAGAATTAATTGTGTTGTTATGCCATAGACATTAATCATTATTAGCTACTCATGTTGCAGATAGAGATGTATCTTGAAAACTGTTTAGTTAAAATATGTCATTTGCTCCTTGTAGGCTAGTCACTGCTCTTTTCTATGAGTTGTATTTGTCAGAGCATTTCTTCTAGCTTATGATGTGAGAACTCTTCATTATTATGGAAATGATAGTGATCAAAAAATACCCAAGTTTTGAATTTGTGGGTTTGGATCTTAGAATAGTGTAACTATAGTGTGTTTAACCTCCGTTATTCTTGGAAATTAAGAAATGTTGAAATACTTCATTTGAATTTCTATTGGTTTAGTTATACGCACATTGATGTGCAGAATTTCGTTCTGTAATTGCTGTTATAATAAGCATATAACTCTGCTTGTAATTTACTCCATGCACAAATCCTGCGGAGGATGGGTTGTTTTTTAGAAAATTAAATTAACTTACTCAATCTGATATTTTAGTTGTTTTAAACATGTTCAACCACCATCGAAAAAAAACACGTTTAAAACATTTTGTTTAAAACGTTTAAAACAAATTGAATAAAACAACAGCCCTCGTTTTAAACATGTTTTAAACACTTGTTTTAAACATATCAACCCTGGTTATATGATGTGAATAAATAGAATATGAAAACTACATATATATGATATAAAATGAAAATATAATAGACAATCAACATGTTATTCCATTTGTTTTAAAACATTGTGCTATGAGCAAAAATATAATCTTATACAAAAAAAGCCCATTTAAAGTAAATAGCCCATAAAAATAAAATAGCCCATCTACGTTTGTGTAAAGTGCTGGTGAACCATCGTAAATCAAATATTATTAGTGCAAAAAAATGAAGAGGAGTAATAACCGGAAAAATAAATTTAAGAAGAGGAAAATTTCAAGATTCCAGGATTCTGATAATCTTCAAAGAAGATCATCGTCCCTTCCGCGCGCCATATATGAGCGTGTGGCCCCCCTCACTCCCATTCCATTTTAATTTTCCCAGTTACTCTTGGCTAAAGTGGAATAAGGCTCCATGGATTATACGTTGACGCAAACTTTATGTTAGTTTTATCTTTTTCAATGAGTTGGCAGTACTGTGAGTGGTGACTTGTATCTTTTGTTCATCGCACAATGGAATGAGACGTGGTTGTGACTTTATAAAAATTAGTGCCGTTAAATCTAGTTTAATCGAAGAATACTTTTATCTATTTTTAATACTTTAAATATATTACTCTAATGGTGAATACTTATAACACCTTTTGAATATATATTCCTTGTAAAGAACATTTCGTAAAGATATTAAAATTTCTCTCTGTCATCACAAGCGCAAGCATACAGACGCTAAGAAAGAGAAGGCGCGAGTACTACTTTGCGAATGGAAGCCGCAAATAAGAGAAGATGTGAGCAACTCACCAAGGAAATCCATCGATAATTTGGTAATCGTTTATGTTATTGTGTTAGAATATGTATCAGTGTATTGTGGAATTAATGTTGTTTCGATACCCACGTAAGTTGAAGTGAATTTCAGGCAAAATACATTGAAATAACTTGTCTGAGATCAAGGAAAACCACGTTGTCTTAGTTCCTTGGAAACGTTACTATTCAAGAACAAAAATCAAATCTATTATTGAATTTTACTTCTATTCGTGATAAAGTTATGTAGGTAAGACAAAGGATAAATTTACTTCTTGAATTGTTAATCAGTGGCACAATGAGTAAGTTCACGGTCGACTACCCTGTCAGACAATGGAAATTGGAGTTAGTCAAGAAAGCCTAAAATCCATTCAAAAATGGGAAGAAGAATCTAAAAGGATTGCCCTCCAAAAAATCCACTGACCCCCCCCCCCTTTATTCTGAAATCTCCAAAATCGAAGTGTTGTGTGAATTAGTGTTCAGTGAGCAATATGTGCAAAGTAATCATGTCTCTTGTTACGCAATGAGCCGGCTTCGTCGACATAGCATATAATTTTGAGTTAATCTTTCAAAATTCTTTTTTTATTTTTTTATTCTCCTATAAAAATCCACGGGCTTAAATTTGATATGTTAAAATGATAAAAAGAAAAATTTAAAATACAAAAACTTCGAAAGGTATCAATAAAATTCACATTAATTAAAACACAGAAGTAAGTATGTATGTTACATGTATAATGTTTGTGCTTAAGTAAAATCAATTTCATATATGTATTTGTTTTCAGTTGTTTCATCCCAGTTCCTACGCAAATCACTGCAAGAACGGTAAGAATATTGTACTTGGTATTGTAGAAATTGTGTGGATGCGAAGTAGGCGTGTCACCGAGGGTGAGTACGCGCATATATCAGCTTGGATCGAACCCATCTTGACTTGTGATCTGGTGCAATTCTTCCCACAATCTCTAACCACTACTATACAGAAAAGAGTTTCTCATTCCGTTCCATCCGTTAGACCCACTATAAATGAAAATCTTTAGTGTCCGAATGAAAGAATCGTACCCAGTTGGGTCACCAGAAAGGCGTACCAGACAAGACACGAACCCTACGGTCATAGCAGACAGATCCATCCTTTAGGCGGGAAGCGTGCCAAGATGAAACAAACGTACTCTAAAGCAATTTCATAGGAGGTGGCCACATCAGTCATACAGACTTAACTTGTCTTCGCTTAACTTCTACATATTTGATCCAATGAAGGTAATCTTACTGGATAGAAGAGCCCTCTACCAACAGGAATAACGGATGAAAGTCTCGGCTCATCTCGATAATAAGTGTATTTCATTACAATTCTTCGGAAGAGTTTAACTTGAAGATCTAGGATTATAACAAAATTTCAGGGACTATTAAAGAAAAATCATGTGCTTCCAAAATACAGAACCTTATAGTTATGTGGCAAATATCTGCTGCCGTAGCAGAAGACTAAATAGAAAAAAGCACAGCAAACTTCAGTGCATACTCTACAGTTATCTAAAAATTCAATCAGCCATATCAGAACTGAAATAGTGATATATGGGTGTATTGTACCATGTCAAAGACAACGGTAAGTATATTCTGTACTTACTACCATAGTGTGTATTTTGTTATATGTTGGAGTTATTTATCCTTTTCAGCACCGAAGCTATATGAGGCGTAGACCGACAGTAAAAGTTAAAATCGAACCAGCATAATGTGTTCAAGTTTCAAACCTTTTCCATGGGAACAGAACACAGTACTAATCCGTTATCGACCAGACTAACAGGCAAGCCATTTCAACTCTAGATTTCAATACTTGTTGAAAGAAATGAATTGCCAGTAAGTAAACGAAATCTAGCGACGAAGGTAACATTGTTTATCGAAATCGTTTTAAATACTATTTAATTACAGATGCAATCAAAAGGGTAATTCGTAACTTTCCTTTGCAAATAATCCAGCTTTCAATATTTAGTTTCGGTGGAAATTATGTGGAAATAAAAAAGGAACATATGGGACTAGTGTAACTGTTAAAATTATTTTCTAAAAACACTCACTGGTGCCACCCATCTTCCTTCTATAGGAACAACCATTCATTCCCATACGAAAACTTTAACTTTTATACTATTTGTATTTCGGACTTCCATTCCAATTATAACCAGTCGAGCAGGTCCGGATATCATGCGTGGAAGTAGATTCACAGCCTTTAACAATCATAACCATAGTTATACAGATTCCAAATCTCGGTTCCAAAATTTTAATGTTTATTTCTATTACCAGGATACAAGGGCAATATTACAGCTGTCTGCTTTTTAACGATCCGGATTATATGATACATCAGTTATCATAACCATTTTACTTCCTACACCAAGTACCTTGATTATTTATTACAAAGCATTCGACGTATATACTTCAATTATTAATAATATTTCTCATTCATTTCTTTAAAACAACGATGTATTGGTACATGACATCCATCTCGTAGTTTGAACATAAGCTGTAATATTAGCCTTCTATATTCAAGAAACTCCATATTATTTAATAAAATAATTTATTTTATACAAAATATAACTTAATTATTTAGCATTGGGAATCATCTGGGATACGGAAGTAGGCGGGGCTAGGCTCTTAGCAATTCATATTATATTGCTTGATATTGGTTGAACACATCATACCATATATATATTAATTTGCCGCACAAAAGAATATGATTGTCACTACTTTATGGTATTTAACTGAGACAACACCTCAAATTGTTTTAAAAACGTCAAATTAATTCGTTTCTTACATTTACCAACTTTCACTATTTTCGTAGACATTCAGTGTATATCTCACAGATCACATAGCCTAACGGTATATCTTTCAATCGATCAATAATTAGAAAAAGATAAAAAATGCATGTATACAGAATTTAAAGTACTTTCCGCCCAGTGATTCATTTAGTATCCCAGAAAACTATAATCTATCGACTCGTTTTAATAAAAGTTGAGTTGAAAATTCATAATAACATTTTAAAATTAGTAACAATAAGCTAAAAATTAAATGAACAAATATTTAGAATAAAATAAAACAATCAATAATTACAATGTCAAGCAAAACAAATAAGATTTGAAACGATCGGTTTTCAGATCGTTACACTAGGATAGGAATTGAGAATTGTATGTATCTTATCGTGCCGATGCGATAACTAATTCACTACTCAACTAGTCCTGGATCATAAACACATAAACTTTTAAATATCACCTTCACCGTCACAGTAAACCGCAGACCATAGTCTGAGTCTCGACTCCGTTAACCTACTTTCGAAATTCCATTGAGTTCGCAACAAATGAGGATAGTGTAACGAAAATTCTATTACTTCTTCCTTTCTGATAAGTCACAGTACATGCCTTTGGATAATGAACCAAAGACTTCAATGTATTTCACTTAAAGCTGATTTGAAGAACGAGATTTAAAACATATGTTTGTACAACTTAGGTGCATGGAGTCCTTGGTTCGATCCCAGCTCACGCCAAGCGAGCTTTGCAGAAGACAAATACTATGTCCGTGGGTTTTCTGGGGGTTCTGCCGTTTCCTCCCACCTTCTTCATTCCACCATTTTATTCCTCATCATCACCGTCTCTTTAGCCTAGCTGGCATAACCGTGGGATGTGAAACTTAAATTTCTATTTTATTTCATGTTTGTATAAAGGTGAAAATACTTAACAGAAAAGTATTCTACCCCATTTTCTTGAAGATGAATATGTTATAATTTGCAATTTCAACATGAGCAAATAAAGTGTTAAATGTATGTTCTCCATTGTCAGAATTGCAGTTAATAAAATATTCTAGAAAGAACTCAGAAAAAAACATGCCATGGTATTTGCCCATTACGAAACTCACATGGCGGGAGGTGGAATTAAAGCCAGGGAATCCAGACGCCAGATGGGAAGCTCTACCAC